>NW_024423319.1:111275116-111327220 GCF_017311325.1 Ursus maritimus
ACACACACACACACACACACACACACACACACACACACACACACACACGATACAGCATTTGTTAGCTGGTGATAAACGCTACAGGAAAAAAGGAAGTGAGGAAGGGGATTCGGAGAACCTAGAGGGTGCCCAGGAAAGGAAGGCCTCACAAGGAAGGTGAGTGGTGAAGGAGATGAGGGCGGAGCCACTCAGCTGTCTAGTAACAGAGCGCTCCCAGCAGAGGAGTGGCACCGGTGGAAGGCCAGACGAGCACATGCTTGGTGTGTTCTGGGAGCAGCTGGAGCCCCGCGGCTGGAGCAGGAGGGAGTTGGGGGGCGGGGGAAGTGGGGAGGGCATGCGGGGGCCAGATCCCAGACTTTGTGGGTCACCCCAAAGTGAAGGCCTTGGCTTTTGCCCCAGGTGAGACAGGTGACATTTGGACAGCTTTGAGCAGAGGAGGACCATGATTTGACCTCTTTGCAAGGGACTCTTCTAGCATCTGGGTGTGGAATGCACTAGAGGCGGGCAAAGACTGAAGGTGGAAGACCGTTAGGAGGCTCTTGCAGTAATGCATGGGACCAGATGGTGGCGGTTCGTGTGACCTCTCCTTGCTAAGCTCTAGATCTTCGGGGTGTCAGGGTGGAGCTGGGGCAGAGGGGAGCCCCATGGGCATCCAACCAGACCACCCCTGCCCCTCCAGGCTGCACCCAGCTGGCTCCATGCGGAGATGTCTAACGGCTAAGTAACAGCAAAAGCCAGGTGCCCTGGGCCACATCCTGCCTTTGACTGCTCACTGCCGCCACACCAAGGAGCCACCAGAAGCCAACCCAAGTGTCTAGCAGCCTGATCTTTAACCAGAACCTTGACAAGCAGCTAAACAATAAAACTCCTGTCTCCCTGGGACCCTGAGAGGTGATGCAAGTCCGAGGAAGGTTTATAATGCTTAAAAAGGAAGAGTTAAGTGTGTGCTCAGGGGAAATCCTTTCTGCCTTTCTGGCTGGGCTGTGTGTGCGGGTGCATATGTGAGCACAAACGCATGTGGGAGAGGGCGAGAGAACTAGGGGAAATCGTTCGTTGTCTTCGGGTGCTTGGGGTATCGAGAAAACACCTCCATACCTTCTTCTTTATATTCATTTTTATCCTCTTAAGAAAAATCATAGCTCTGTGGTTAGCAGCTCAAATGCCTGGCACCAAAACTTCAGTTCCCCAGTAGCAATAAATGAATTCAGTCTCTTCCAAATCCTCCGCGGTCTCTCTCAGACACATCTTCCCGGCTCAAGGGGCCTTGTTCAAGGCCCCTCCTCCAGACTGAAGGCAGATTCAAACACACTTGCTCCTTTTAGGGGTTTAAGGATTTTGCAGATTCTTTCTCTCCCCACCCCGCCCACCCCAGCAATCCCCCAACTGTTTCCCCCTGGTGCCGACATCAGCTGTGCATCAGCTCGCGGGCTTCCCCTGGGAGAATCAGCAGTGGCCATTTCTGTGAGGGCCTCTGGCAGCCGCTGCCACCCAGCCCCCTCTCGCTTCTGCCACAGAGGACCGAGCTGCTCAGCTACACGTGTTCGCACACTCACTGCGGCGCAGAGCCCGCTGCAAAGCCTCTGAGTGCTGGGATAAAACTGACACTCCTGTCAGCTGAAAACCTCTAAACATAAACAAGAGGAAAGCCCTGAGCTGGTCAGGGGGGACGACCGACTGCTTGTCTTTCTTGATCATCCAGTAGGATGAGGTCCACATTCTTGCTGAGGCTGCGTGCCTGGGAACAATGGGCGCTGGGGCCCAGGGTGGGACTCAGAGAGACTCAGCCCCTCGGGCAGGCAGCAGGGACAGCTCCAGGGCCTCGCATCACAGCCACCCAAGTAACTGGCCCCGGCCGCCACCACCACCCACCACCACCATGGGCCTTGATGGAAAGCGGGCTCTGAAGCGGGTTGCTTTTCTGATGCAAATGCACAGCCTGGCTTTTGTTGTTTGTTTGTTAATGAGGGGCCTATTCATCTTGCAACCTTTTTAAATAGGTCTTCTGCCCCTTTTTCTTCCCCCACACCACCCGCTTCTCTATTAATAGCCTGAAGACTTGTTTCCCCCAAATAAGTCCATAGAGATGGGAAAATTAATTTAAACAGACATGTGTCAACCTTGTGTTTTTTTTTAAATGGGACAAGTAATGATGTACAAAAACATACTTCAGGAATCATTACACAGAGCGGGCATGGTGGTATCTTGATCCGACCTTCACCTCCAAGGTGGGAGGGAACGTTTCCCCTGGGGCCATTGCTGGCCTCTTCCCTCTCCTCCCCTTGGCCTGCTTTCTATCTGGCAAACTCACAGATCCCCTAGGCTGGGCTTCTGGAAATCCTCCAAGGTTGTCTGGAAGACCGCGCATGTGCGGTGTGTGTGTGGGCCCAGGCATGCTTGTGCGTGTGCATGTGACACCTGTTTGTGTGTGCATACGTGCATCTCTAGCTCTTAGCAGAGTCTCAAGCCTCTCCTTCATCTCTTCTCCCATCATCTCCGGGTTACTGCCCCCCACCAGCCTCTGCCCTAGGGGATCTGCAGATCTGGCAAATAAATGGAGCTCACGAATATGTGCAGAATGACTTCGAGTAGTCTGTTAGATGGTAGTGGGGTGGAACCATCAGCACCTCAACCTGCACGGAAACAAAATCTCACTTGTCAAACCTGGTCCTGCCTCAGATTTCCTGGTTCTCAACGGTCCCACCATTCCTTTCACCCACCTCCCTGCCCTGGACACCATCACAGCTGGCCTGCCTCTCGCTGCTTCCCGCATGTAAACAAACTGCCCGAATGTCCTGGCATCTCTTACCTCCCGTGGAAACTGTGCAAAATGGCCCCTGGGTCGTCCCCACCCATGCTGACTCTGGCTGGGCCTTGCCACTTGCTTTGGTCCAAGAGCCAAGAGCAAACCAGACTCGAGCAGAGATGCGCACACACAGCGGGCTGCCAGGCTTGCCCTCTCCTGCTGCAGGGGGCCCTTCCACTGCAGTGTGAACAAGGCCAGGAGACCGGGCGGAGAGGGAACCCAGCCAACACGCTGTCCAGGCTGAGACCCCAGCCCTGAGAGTGAGGCCATCCTAGATCCTCCAGCCCCGGGCCACGCCGGTCCAGTTTATCGGCAAGATTAAGCTATAAGTCACGAAGTTACAGTTACACTAAGTGAAGCGAACAGATACACCTGCGTCCCAGCCCCATGGCCACTGCCTCTTTAACACCTGACCCCACTGTTTTCCGACTCAAATAAGAAATCTACAGAAAACAGAAAACCTTAAATCACATTTGCTGATATATTTAGAAGTCGTCTTTATTGAGATAAATCAGATTATATGAATTCAGGGCTATCTCAGAAATGCTAAATTAAGTGGGTCACCAGTACAGCCTAGAAATAATGCAGTGCTTGGCACAGAGTGAGCCCTCAATCAACATTGGTTGGACTGAGCTAACCTAATATGACTCCCCATTTTAAAGATGAGAAGACAAAGGCCCGAAGAGGCTTCCCTCAGTCCTATAACTACTGGCAGGTCTTCTCGGCAACATGACACCTGTTACATGAAAAAGGGGGTGTCTGGATGACATCTGACTTTCCTGGATCGGAAGGGGGGGTGAGCCTCAGCTGCATACACCATCCACTGACTCAAAGCTGTGGGGTCTGGCTTGTCCTTTGTCATTGGCACACGATAGGTGCTCAATTCATGTCGAATGAGGACGTGAGTGTGAAAAACTTGCCACAAAAAGGGAGATCTCTGCAGCTCATACCTGCAGGGCCCTCTCTCTCCCCTCACATGGAGTGCCTTCCCAATGTGTTAGGAAAAAGTTTAGCCTCGAATGCTTTCTGGCAAATGCCTAAAGGACTCAAATAAAAGGAGCGGCCCTCCCCCACGTGCCCAGGGAGGAAAGCAGAGGTCTCTGAGGGGCTGACATGCACTGACTGCCCTCATTTCTTTTATACTTTTCTCATTCCATTCAGTCAAGGTCAACCTCCACTTGATTTGCCCCCTGATCAGGAGGACTGCTTGCTGGGCGAGCAAATCCAGGCAGCAGAACAATCGATGATCTCCATGCCAGACCAAGGACGCAGTAAATGCCACTTTCTTCTCCAGCAAGAAAAGCTACAGTCGTTTCCACACCATCCTTCAGCAGAGGCAGCCAAGAAGAACAAAGCTCTCTGCTCTCAAGCCCAGATGGCTTTCAGTGCTTCCCTAGTCCTCTCGTTCACCCTGTGTGCACACCTGCGTGTCTGCACGTGCGTGTGTGCAGCGCACACACGTGTGTGTGGTAGGAGCTCCTTGTAGGCAAGAACTGCTTCATTCAAGACTCGTCCCCCAGGACCGAGCACGTGCCTGGCATCCAATAATATGTGTTTAGCGAAGCAGTGAAGGAACGAATAGATTGTACTCAGAGGTCTCTCTGAGGGACCCGTCAAAATTCCACTGTGGTTGGACCACATAACTAAAACATAAATGGTGTGAGCTTGAAACAAAAGCCCCCTCACCAGTTATGAAGTTATTGTCTCTCAGTCCCGAAGCCACCGTTTCTATGTACTGCTCTGTGATGCCCCGCCGGGGCTCCGCACACCGCCGTCCTGCCTTGCCTGAGACGCCCTGTCGGACTCTGCCAGTAGGGGGAGCTGGAGGGAGACCGGTGGGACGGAGGCGGAGGGGAGGCGAGCCTCCCTCTACTTCCTGTGCCCTTGAGCATCTCCTCAGAAACAGCCCTTCGTTAGGGAGCGGCCACTGGTTCCAGAAACCAGCTGTTTTGTTTTTGGTGTTTTGTTTTGGTTTGGTGTTTTGCAGTCCCAGAACCCGCCTCACTGTGCCCCCTCTGCGACACCAGCACTAGCCAGGCAGCATTTCCTCCCCCTCCCCCACTCCCCGGCTCTGCCAGAGTCTCAGCCCTGCAGGATATCACCTCCAAACCCCTAAGTTTTGATAACCTCGCCCTCTTCCCCTGCTCCCCCCATCCTGCTTCACTTGTCTGTTCAGTCTCCTACTGCCTGTTTAACCAACAGCCTCTGTGAAAACAGCCAGCTCGGCTGCTCTTCTCCCTGCGGAATCCTGATTGATATGGGAATCAGGTGTCTCGAGGAGCAACAGCACCTTTCGCACTCCCCCAAAAGATCTAAGTCAGGCACAGTGACCTCCACTTAGTCTAGAGGAAGACCCTCCAAATTGGGCTCTGACTGAAAAGACAAAAGACAACCCTGCCTCCGGCCTACAGCAAGCAGGATGCAAATAGCATCTTTGGGCCCGACTCTCCAAAAATATCCATTCAACAAATGGATGTGCCTGCGGCCAAGGCTGCTATGTGCTCCCCAGGACCCGTTGCCTCTTCCTTCTCAAAACACAGGTGGACTACATTTCCCAGCCTTCCTCGCAGTTAGGGTGGCCATGTGATTGAGAGCTGGCCAATGGCACCGATGTGCAGATGTGATCGGCACCACTTCCAGATTTGACCCACAGACTTCTCCCATGGGTGAAACTCCCCTGTCGACCAGATTTAGAGGATCCAACGGAAGACTGCGAGGCACAACCCCAAGGTGGAGAGGCCTGGTCATCTCCTGCCAAATTGGGAAATAGGAACCGATGGAATGAAACTGTTAGCTGAGCACACAATAAATGCTTATTGTATCAAAGCTGCTGAGATTTGAGGCCAAGGGCATGAGCTTGATCACTAGCCCCGGCCATTCAACTCTCTGCGGCAGGCGCTGGGTCATGAATATGGCTAAACAGGAATTTGGATGATCAGCAGCTCGTTTCAGCAACTGGAGGAACAGCTCAAAGGGCAGAGGCCCCTGACAGCAGGTCCCTGCCCAGCAGGAGAGCACATGATTACAAGGAGTCCTTCCATCCAGATAATGGAGTCAGCCACTTTTGGGGGCCTCATGTAGGTAAATCTACAAAATGATTAACCAAATTGACTAGCCCCTGCAGAGTCTGTGTCCCTGGGACTCTTCACAGAACAACAGAAGATCATCTGCCTGGAATGACTTTAGACCTTGAACTAGGAAGAAAAAGACGGGGCTAAGTGATTTTTCTTTCAATTAATAATAAGTAAAGTGTATTTTATTGTAAAAACAATAACATACGGCCACTGGGAAAATCATTAGAAAATCAGAACAGAAGAAAAAGCACACCATTGTACCACTGCACTATCCAGACAAATCATTGTCAAATGTTGATATAGTCCCTTCCAGAATTTTTGCCTGGCTTATGTATTTTACATGGTTGTGATTCTACACAAAGCATCATGGTTAAAAACTGAATTAAAAATGTCAGATTTGAATCCTATCTCTGCCACTGCCTCGCCCTGCAACCTTGAACAAGGTACTTGGCCTCTTTGTATCTCCAGTTCATCTGTAAAACAGGGACAATGATTCAAATCTCATTCAACCTGTGGCAAGAATTAAATGATATTACACATGAAAGCACATAGCAGTGTTTGCCTGGCTGAGCAAAGCACTTGGGAAGTGCTAGCTATTGTAGGCTATGTACAGAATTATCACTCTTGATTGAAAGGAAACAGTAGCTAGGTTCTCTGATTATAAAAGTGGTACTTCCTCATTGTAGGCAATTAGGAAAATGTGGAAAGAAATCATAAAAGAGAAACCATGATTTCTGGATGTCCTACAGCTCTTGTCTCTTGCATTTCATCCTCAGGGAGACCCAAATTCTGGGACTCCCAGAATCCAGGCACTTTTGAGTAAAGGAGCCTCTGGTGTGCAAAGAAAACGGGGGGGGGGGCATGTAGAAGGGAGCAAAATCCTGATCTCTGAGTGAAGGCACCAATATACGAAGATGTCAGGGAAAACTGACAGGACACCGGGGGCAGGGTAGCCCTTATCTTGATAGCAACGGTATTTGATTTTCATGTCTCATAACTACAAAAGAAAAAAAAAATCAAGAACCGCTTAGAGAGTATTTCTGAAACACCCTTATGTTCCCCTGTGTACAAGCGCTGTGCAAGAGAAGCAGACAGTGAACCCATGTCCCTCCATCACCAGCTCCGTCTGCCTCGCCGGGGAAGGGGAACCACACTTCTCTGTGATGGGAACACACGCTGACTTCTAAGTAGTGTTCAGATTCAGCAGTGATATCAGCCTTCAGGCTCAAAGCAGTTCTTGGTGATGTCAATTTTTCTAGGCATTAGCTTCTGCCTTCTTGTCTTAGCAACACTTAGGACAATGTGAAACATTAATTCTGTGGCCTACTGGAATGGGAAGTGCAGTCAGGTAAAAGTCACATGATTCTATGTGGAGTTTACGGCAGGAGCTAAGATGAAACACATTGCATCCATCCCTCCAACATTTCCGAATACCTGTTACAGGAAGGATAACGCTGTTCTGGGGTTTATACCAATGCTACTCAAAGTGTGGTCCGTGGACCAGCAGCCCTGGGGACCTTGTTAGAAACAGACCCATGGAATCCGAATCTCGGAGGGTGGGGCTCAGAAATCTGCATTTTTACCAACTCTCCTGACGATTCTCAGGTACACTAATGTTTGAGAAGCACTGGTTTATACTGCCTTTCCTAGAAGGCCAAGCACTCATGAGATTATTATTAATAATAATATGTAAGTAGTAACAACACCTAGCATGAGTCAAATAGTTACAATGTGCTCAAAACTGTTCAGTATTACTCATTATCTCCTTTACTCCTCATAACAATCCCACAAGCTAGACACAACTATACCCATTTCACAGATAAGAAAACTGAGAATTAGAACGATCACGTAACTTGCCCAAAGTCATCCAGCCCGGAAGTGAGGGATCCTGACTGATGCCAAAGCACTCTATGTCTCAACCTCGACCTCTCCTGCCTCTCCCGCCTCTCCCACCTCTCCCTCTATGTCTCTCTCTCTCTCTCTCTCTCTCTCTCTCTGGATTCAGGACTTCCTCAAGGAGAAGTTCTCCAGGTAGCACTGTGTTGTAGCCACTCTGCTTTCTCTGGATTCAGGCAGCTGAATGATAGCTGCCTGGGACGCTGACCCACGAAGTCACTACTGCTTGGAGACAAGAAGCTGTAAGGAGACGGCCAGACCCATCCAGGGCCTTCAGCATTTGTTTTAATGACAACTGGGCAGATTCAAGCATCCTCAGGCCACCACTGCAGTGGAGCCACTTGGCACAGCCATGGTGGCATGCTTGGCACCGTCCCTGTTCCTGCTGGCACAGGCCAATGCCAGGAAGGAACGGGCAGCAGTGCCAGGCAGTGATGCCAAGCCTCCCTGGCGGGCTGCTTTGCCGCAGCAGGTCAGGCAAGTGGCAGAAATGTAAAAACTGCTTCTCGCAACTGGGGAGCGAGCGTGCAAGTACACTGAACCCTGGCAGGCTCTCCGCAGGCTGCTTCCAAAGGCTCTGGCCGCCCTACACGATGACGCTGGCAGGGAGCCGGGGCGCAGATCAATTCGCGGCAGGCCCAGCTCCGCAACAGACGTCAGGCAACTAGTGGGCGATGACCGACCGAGCCAAAAGGAGGAAGCCCTCCCCGCCACACCTCTTTCAAAGGCTGAGATGCCCCTACGGGGTTGTTTTTCAGTGTTTCCTCTTCTCGCCCTTTCCCAGTGAAGGTGGGATTATAAATGACTGGGCAGAGTTCTTTTCCACCCCCGGTATTTCGCTCTTTAAGACGTGTTCTTTGGAAAGCAGACCCTCAAAGGATCCCGACAGGATTCGTGTGCATGCGAGGCGGGACTAAGCACACCATGACAACTAGCAGAGCTCCCACGAGGTGAATGGTTATCATGTGCCAGCTCCTTGGCTTCAGTAGGTCACTTGAGTCAACTCGCGTCACCCTCTCCACACTGCTAAGAGGTGGACACTGCCACCATGCCCATTTCACAGATGGAGAATCGAGGCACAGAGAAGACAAGTGACCCGCCTGGAATTAAGTGGCGGGGTTGGGACTGAAAGCAGACAGTCTGGCTTCAGAGTGAGGTGTGAAGGGGACGATGCTCTGTAACACATCGGGTGACCGCACAAGGCTTTGCTACGAGATGTGTAACAGGTTTTCATGGACAAAGCTCTCCACCTTTCCCCCTGGAAGACAGGTTCATCGGTATCTGTCTTCTATTTCCTCAGAGGGTCAAGGGAAGACGGATAGCTTAGCAACTCGGTAGAGGTGGGGGCCGTGGTAGAGCCTCTTGGGAAATGCGTGGGGTTTTGCCCTTAACCAGGGTCAGAAGTGAAATTAATTTTCCAAAGCTCTTCAGAGGGTTGACTGTTCACAAAGAGCTAGGTTGTGGATTTCCTCATTTCCGTTCCCTTTGACCCACCCTCCTTCCAGAACCCAGATCGGATGCTTGCAACTCTTGGCCTGGTCAGTTTCTCTCTCCCTCAGCCCGACCAAAGTCACCTGCCGTGTAGCCCCCGAGCTCGCAGCTAACTGCGCTAGTGTCTCTCATGCGCAATCGGTCCGGCCTTCTCCTGGTGACACATCTCTTCATGCTAGAAAACCCAGGCCAAGGCCCAAATTCACCAAGAAACTCCCTGATAGCCCCAGGTCACAGAATTTGTTTCCTCTTCTTTTTTCTTTTTTAAGATTTTATTTATTTATTCGACAGAGACAGCCAGCGAGAGAAGGAACACAAGCAGGGGGAGTGGGAGAGGAAGAAGCAGGCTCATAGTGGAGGAGCCTGACGTGGGGCTCGATCCCAGAACGCCGGGATCACGCCCTGAGCCGAAGGCAGACGCTTAACGACTGCGCCACCCAGGCGCCCCATCCTCTTCTGACTCCAAAGGCAGCATGCTGCGTCTCCCTGGCTGAGATACCGCATCTGTACGGGAGACGGGGTCCTTGGCAACGCCTCCCTCACGAGGCTGACATTCTAGAGGGGCTGAGCAGACAAGCAGCCATGCGACATGAAATTAAACAAACCAACTATACGGTGTGCCACAGAGCAGTAGGGACCACGGAGAACAATAAAGCAGGGAAGAAGGACAGAGCAGGTGAGTGGTTGTGTCATATTTTGAAGGAAGTCATTGGGAAGGGCCTCACTGATAAGGCAAGACGTGAGGAGACCTACCGAGGCATCAGCGCCAAGTGAAAAGAAGGGGCACGGTGCTCCAGGCAGAGGGGACTGCAAGGGCAACGGCCTTGAGGCGGGACCTTGTGTACGGTGTGTGTTTGAGGAATAAAAGGAGGCAGAGCAGCTGGGATGTGCCGAGACAGGAAGTGTAGCAACATAACCCGGGAGGGGTGCAAGTAGAGGGCAGGTGCCGACCACAGAGGCGTCAGTAAAGTCTGGCTGAACAGGAGGCAGGGAGACAGAGCAGTGGCTGGAGCGGGAGTCACCGTAGTACGACCCGAAGAGCTAATGTACTCCCAGGAAAAAAACAGAAGCGTGTAAGCTTAAGAGCAAAGGAAAGCATTAGGTCTGTGTGACGCTGGGCACCCACAGAAATGCATGCCTGGGCACAGAAAGGCTGGCCTTCCCACTAGCTAAGGGGGTTGGCAAGGGGTTGGCAAGAGCTTGGCCAGAAATACCTCGGGTTGGAGTCCCTCCCCTTTCTGTGCACGCCCTGTGGCTTCCCGCTCCCTGCACCTCTGACATTCTGCCCGAGGGCTTTCTCTGACCTTGGGAGCTCAGAAGTGCCAGGGACTCAGTGCCTCTGGGAGCAGCCCTCACCCACAGAGGGGGCAGGAACTCTCCCCTGCTTCCTCAGCCCCTGGCTGGGAAGCTGCACTCTGTCTCCCCGGGGCCCGCCGGCAGTCTGCTCATTCCCACGCCTGCACTGTCCTGCCCTGCCTCACCTCTCCGGGCCTTGACCATGGAGTCCTGGCATCACCTCCTAAACGCAGGGCTTGCACCCCATTCCTCGTCTCATGTGTGCTCTTAGAAGAAGCAAACTGGAGACACTGGTAGAGTCCAGGACAGGCGCTTCACTTTTACGGGTCTCATTTCCTCCACATGAGAAGGAGGGAGTCCACCTGGATTAACCGGGAAGCCGCTTTCTGCTCTACCCTCTGAGGAGTCCCGGAACCTCACCAGCCTGCGTATGAGGACACAGCAGAAATCTCCTAAAATGTGAGCTGCCGGGGAAGCTGCTGGACCTGACCCTCCACACCCCACCTTGCTCTCCTCTCAGTGAAATGGCAAAGGCCCACAAGCCCTGGGCATGCTTTGTCCTACACAAGCTGGGGCCACCGGGGCCTCCCCTCCTGCTGGTGGCGGGCTCTGCAGTCCCCCTTCCTGTGGATGTGCTGGGAACAGCTTCCCCTTTGTTTGGCCCTCTGATCCCCATCTGCTCAGCAACTGCCCAAATTCAGTGCAGGCGTCGCGTGCCTCCAGCCTCCCGTCGCGTCGCGCATTGTCTCTCAGCCATCACTTCAATCCCCCCAAACAAAGGCCCTCAAATCTGAATAAACCCTCTGACATCAGCCTGGCCGGTCAGGACGGTGAACAGGACAGTCCCCATGCCTGCCTCTTTGAAACCCTTTGGCTCTGCTGACCTTTGTCTCACCCCCATCGCAATGCTGTCCTCTGTCCCCACCAGGCCGGACGCTACATTTCCTGGTAGACTTAGCCACTGTGCTGAGCCAACAGGACACCTCCATTTTTTGGTGACCTGAATCTGTTCTTTTTTTTTTTTTTTTTTTTTTTTTTTTTTGAAGTTCAACTTTGTCCTTTCACAGAAATTAACTTCAGTAGGTTCTGGTTTGTGAAGTTGACTTCGTCAAGATAGCACCAGATGGAACCCTGTGGTGGCTTCTGCCTGGGACGATCTAGGAAGCCTATTGTCTACAAATTCTTCAGCTACGCCATGTACTTCTAACTCCCTTTACCTTCTCCTCCTTGTGCAAAGAGAGTCTGTCTTCTTCTAGAGGTAGATTTGCCCCAGTTTAAGCCTGTAATCACAAATACCTCATCATTCATTACGCTTGGAATCTAACTGAAAGATCAAGCTCCCATCCCCTGGTGGTACCTGACAGAGCTCCACAAGGGAGTTTTGCTGATGCCAAAGCCTAACAGAACAGGCATAATGTCTGCAAGAAACTTCACTTCAAGGTTGACGCCATGTGCCTGCCTGGCAGATGGAAGCCAAAGGCCCCATTTTCTCTCCCTCCTTTTGGATGGATCCTGGTCATGCTTGGACATGATAAGAGTCTTTGCTTTGCTTCCCATCTGGCAAGTCTTTGCCGCTTTCTCAATAAATTTTATGACTCATATTTCAATTTATCTCCATAATTCTATCACTTCATGGAAAATCAAGATAAGAATTCCTCTAAACTTTCATTTCTGGAAAAATTAAGCTCACTACCCACCAAAGAAGCATGGTAGTATGGTCTTCCAATTAGTTCTTAGAATTGAAAAAAAATTTTGCAAAGAAAAGTTCTCAAAGGTTTCATGCAGTGAACAAGAACAAATTGTTGATTTGTTTCCAACATGTCAGACAGTGGCTAGGTGTGTAGCATAATGAGACCAATCTTTGCCTCACAGGAACATATTGTTAGATTTTCTTTAAGAAAAAGCAATTTAGTGGGCTCTTTGAACCCTTCTAGAAGACACAGAAAGGAAACCGGTGGTGGCCCCAAATCACTCGGGTGGTAGAACAATAAATGGTTCAGGAAGAAATCACAAATCTGACTCTACCTAAGATAGAACCAACTTCCCAGAACTTTTCTCCTTCTCTCTTGTTCTACACCGTACGTGTGGGTCTCTGACAAGGTAAAGATAACCAGAGACACCGTTACGCAGGGATGAGCCTGCTCTAAGAAAGAGCCAATACTTTCAGAGCACGTGTATGTCTGCAGGCAAACGTTTAAAGTTCCTCACTGATGACAAAGGCGAATGAATGAAGGGGGAAATAGGTCAAGGAGCTTAAGAGAGCAGAGGGACGAAATTACATGGTCCCTTCTTTAACTGCAGAAGGAGGCAAGTCTGTGGTTATTTCTGACATCACAGCATCTACTCAAGAGTCATCACTGAACAGTCTCCCCAGACTGAAATATACCACTGCGGCTGTCACTCCACGTCTAAGGTTCTTGACGAGAAAGTAATCGCAGAACATCAAAGCCACAAAGGACTTCAGAAATGATCTGGCAGCAGTTCCTGACCAGGGATGGCGCTGACTCCTGCATGACCAGAGATGCTAGATTAGTTGGAATTCCCAGTTCGTCTCACAAAAGTGAGACTGCCCCCCACACACTGCCTTTCCCACGCCAGCTGAAGTAGCCCATGACCCTCATTGTATAGAAAAGGCGCCATCTCAAGAAATGAAGTTAAGCGCCCAAGGCCAGAGGCAAGGATGGTGCGGGGTTGGTAACCCAGGTTTTATATTGTACTTCAGTAAATGAGATCATTACTTTTTTTTTTAGGGATACTCTGAAATGTTGCCTTAGGATGGATTCCTCCCAAAGCTGACCCTGAGACAAAGATTCGAGTGTAAGTAGTGCATTTGGGAAGCATGGGAGCAGAGTGGCTAAGTGAGACAGGGAAGGGAAGGCAGTCCGAAAGGGAAGGTTATCAGATAGCTTCCCACTATTGGTAACAGGGGTTTGATTTTGTTGGGAGACTCTGGGGGATACTTTGGAACACAGCTCAGAGTTGTCTCACCTGAGGGGTGAGGAAGCCGGGGTACTGATCCTCCAATTTCATTCTTCACTGACTGAAGACTCTACCAGGAGCATTCGTTCCCAAGCTCTTTTGGCCTGCCCGGCTCACAGGCCGAGAAAAAGCTCTCAGGCCAAGATCTGTAGCTACTTGGACCAGGACACTGTCCAGGTATGCACACGAACAGTGAATGTCAAGAGCATACAGGTGGGCTTCAGTGGCATCTGTTAGAGATACAAAGACCTACATGGAACAGTGAATCCAGTCACTTATTTGGTTCCTGAATCAAACAACCTAGGCTTGTAGAAACTGCTGGGAATTATTTTTAAATACTTGCCTTTATGTTTGGAACAGTTTATACCATTAAATTTTGGACCCCCAAAGCAGATTTGGCCAAGGGTCCCTTGTGAAGCCACAGGCCCTGGGGAGCTGCCATTCATGGGGCCGCCAGAGTCATAACTGCACTTTTTCTTTCTCTCTTTGAAGTGGCTGCTGCTTTCCTAGTCCCAGTCCCTAACCTTCAAAACAGGAGAGCTAAGGCAACACAAAATCCACCAAAGGCCACCAAGGTCTCTAACCACTCTGATTTCTGAGGGTGTGTGCAGGGTGAGCAAAGGTAGCCACGGGCCCGGGGGAAGAAAAGCATGGCGTCACTTCCCAGAAGGCAGCGTGCCAGGCACCACCAGCCACATTGGCCTCCTTGTGACCTTCTTCTCCAGGCGGCATTCTCTAATGTTCTGCCGTTGAAATATACAATTTTCTACTCCTGAAATCAAGTTGTGTTCCGCACCTGATGAATTCCTTCCAAACACCAACCAGCTGCCAAGACATTGTGAGTGTGACCTGGGAAAAGTGTGTTAACACGGGCAGATGCACACACGGAGAATGACCTTTCAGACTCCAGACTCCGAGGAAGCCTTTCTTTCTCTGAGTAGGTGAGAGAAATCGTCATCAAAAGAGGAAAATGGTGACATAGCACACTCCCAGACTGTCTTAATGTGGCTTTGGAATTCATTCTGTTAAGTGCTGACAAGACTTTTGCTCAGAGAAAATGCATATTAATGGGAAGAGAAGGGGAAGCATCAATTTATTGGACCACTATTAGACACTTCTGTATTTATGGCATTTAATCTTCAAAACAGCCCTCGGAATAGGCATTACTTTTAGCCCCACTGTATGGACCACAAAACAAGACTTAGAGAGGCCATGGGGCCTGCTCGAGGTCACAGAAGCCAAGGGGCTGTGTCAGTGACCCTCAGGCCTGCCCACCTTCCTACGGGGAGTCAGCACTTCGTGCTCAGTACTCGGAAGTAATGACTCCCAGATTGCTTTAAACATATTTTTTAAAGCCCATAATTTTAAAAAACAGCAGCCTCATAAAAAAAGGTTGTTGAAAAATATGTAAAGGACTGAGAGTAATAAACTGTCTAACCACATGGCCTCACGCACTTGAGAAGATCCCATATAAAGCCACTGTCAGTGCCCTTCGGTTTTGCAAGCGCTTTGACCCGCCCACATTTCTTTGATGCCCCAGCACTCCCATGTGGTGGGTAGGGCAGACACCTGCCAGCAACTTCATAGGCTGTTTTGGTGATGGTTGTTGTTCATTACAGAAAATTCCACAGAGGTCTCTGGCAGGCACAGCTCTGATACTCGTGATAACAATAGATTCAGCATCTCTCCATTACAGGCAATGTGCTAAGTGCTGCTCCGTGGGTAGATATTATTATTCCCATTTCACAGCTAGGGAAACTGAGTCTCAGAGCGGTTCACACGAGTGCCGAAGTTGCCCAGCAGTGAGTGGCAGGGACAGGATTTGATCCTCGGTGAGCAGTTTGCTTACCCCAGCCCCTTGCTTGGGCTGGGCTCCTTCCAGCAATGCTGACATTTTCACTGATGTACCCAAATCTCACCCTGTCCCTGGAGACATCCTACAGGAGTTGCCTCGTGGTGAGGTCCCAAGCTCTTTGAAACGCAAGGTGAGGGAGAGCAGCTGAAAGCACACTGCTGTGCCCAGGGCCGCCTGCCTGCCTGCGCGCCGGACAGTTACTGCACCCTCCCTCCTGCTACGCAACTCTGCAGGGACCCGCTGTGTGCCGCCTGGCCCCTTGAGGGCAGGAACCGCATCATTCATCTCTGCTTCCTGGGGCTCCAGCGCCGGCCTGGGCGTCAGGGCTGAACAAGTGTGCCTGGACGGACTGATTCATTTACATAGAAATGGCTTCCGCTCTGTCCTAATTAAAGCCAGAGCAAAGAAGCCTTCCTGACCTCGAGGGCTGATTCATGCTACCAATTATGGAGACATTCAGAGCTGAATTCTTACATATTTACGACAATTTTGAAAAGGCAATTGTTAAAGGTTTGAGGGGAGTCTGGTTTTTGTTTCCCTGTTCGTCTTTTCTTTTCGGAGAGCCCCAGGTCCCCACACTCCGTCACGGAGGCGGACAGCCGGTGCAAGGAGTGCGCGGTGTGTGTGCCGTTGCAGGGGATGCCCAGGACGCCAGTGGGCTCACCAGCAAAGTTATGGGGTGCACTCTAGTTGCCAGGTCCTGATGACACAGGGATCAACACAAATGAATCAGGTCCCCGCTCCGTGGACCCTCCAGTCCAGGAGGAGAGACACATATCCATGCACCCACCATGTTCTGAACGTAGAAGCGAGAAGGGCAAAAAGCACTGTGAGGAGGAAAAAGCGGATCTCTAACACAGGAATCGCACCAGTTAGGGAGGGGGCAGAACAGCCGTCCCTGGGAAGCTTGAGGAGTCATCTGAGGGCACTAATCGGGTCTGGTGGGACTGGGGAGGGCATTCAGCCAGTGCAGAAGCCCTGTGGGGAGGTGACCGTAGGCCATGTGGTCAGAGCAGAGCACAGAGCAGGTGAGGGCAGCAGGGAGGACGATGGGGTGGGCCTACGCACAGTGCCTCCGGGGCCAAGCTCAGGACCGTAGGCTGAGATGTGTGGCTAACATCCCGATTTCGCAGATGAGGAAAGAGAGGCACAGAGAGGTCAAGTGACCTGCCTGAAGTTAAGCGGCGGGACTGGGATTCAAACACAGACAGTCTGGCTTCAGAGTGAGGTGTGAAGGGGAGGGTGCTGTGTAACACATCGGGTGACCGTACAAGGCTTTGCTACGAGATGTGTAGCATGCTTTCGTGGGCAAAGCTCTGGAGGAGGGCTTAATTGGTCTAAGCCAATTATTAGCCATGGAGAGGGCTGAAGTTGTGGTGGGGAAGGGGAGGGCATGATGGTGGGGAGACTGGGACTGGAGGGCAGAGAAGAGAAGAGGAGGGCAATGGGGCTACAGGAAGAGCACTGGGAGGACACCTGCCAGAGAACACAGGGTGGGACCCCAGTAGCAGAGGTCAGGGCCAAGGAGATGAAATGAGTGATCCCAGTGACAGAGTGGGTGGGGTGAGAAAGAGGGAGGCCTGCAGGGAGCGCCTGATCTCACTAGGAGCTGCTGGACAGGAGGGGAGCTCAGAGGGGCCTGGGCCTCAGGTATGGGCCTGGCCTCACTGGCAGGAATTGTGGAGTTTCTTAAGGAGGAGAAACTGGCCTGGGGGGTGGGGTGGGTGGCAGCCATCAAGGGGACAGGGAAGGGGAGCTAGGCTGGTGTGGAGGATTCACAAGGCAGGAGACAAGAAGTCAGAGCTGTTGGAGGGACTGGGGATCTCAAAGTGTGGTCCTAGCCCCCCACCATCACCATGGAACTCATTAGAACTGCAGGTTCTCAAATGCTGTATTATATAGGTGAAATGGCTCAGAGTAGAACGCAAATGTTCTCACAAAAGAAAAAAAAGTTAATATCTGTGATGATGGACATGTTAATTTACTCAGTGGCGGAAATATTTTCACAATGCATATGGGTATCAAGTCATCACGGTGTGCACTTTAAATACATGACAATTTTGTCAATTATACCTCAGTAAAGCTGAAAAAAAAAAAGAAAGAATGAATGAATGCAACTTCTCTGGCCTCGCTTAGACCTGATGGATCTGAGGGTTGGGCCCAGCAGTCTGTGTTTTAGCATGATTGCTGAAGCAAGGGACTCTGACGGACAATCAAGTTTGATTGGATCAGGGCTTCTCAAACAATGTGTATATGAATCCCCAGGGGATCACGTTCTACAGCAAATTCTGACTCCCTCAGTCAGAAGCGGAGCCCAAGATTCCACCTTTCTAACCAGTTCCCAGGAAGATGATACTATTACTACCAGGACCACACTTTGAGGAGCAAGAGTCCAAGAGGTTAAGGGACTGTCCATCTCCCTGGCAACAGAGGAGTGACCTCTCTAGAAACCTGAAAAATGTCATGCTCCTTAACCAACTTTCTTCCGGCAGGGCTGGAAACCTAGTAAGCAGATAACAATCAACCACCCCATCCAACAGCCTGGCTGGAGAGGAGAGGGGAGATCTGAATCCAGAGACCACTGAGCCTGTTTGGTGAAACTCACTTTCAAGTTCTCCTCGAGCTGTTTTTAAATCTTAGCTCCTTTGGGGCACCTGGGTGGCTCAGCTGACTGAGCAACTGATTCTTGATTTCGGCTCAGGTTGTGATCTCACAGCCATGGGATCAAGCCCGCATCGGGCTCCACGCTCAGTGCGGAGTCTGCTTGGGATTCTCTCTGTCTCCCTCTTCCTCTGCCCCTCTCCCTGCTCCTGCTCTAAACAAACAAACAAACAAACAAACAAACAAATATCTTTTTAAAAGTTTTTAAATTATTAGCTCCTTTAAGAGGGGAGCTTTATTACCCCAAGCTGGGAGTCACTGCACGGAAAGTGTCTTTGCTCTTGCCTCTCTGTGGCCCAGAAATAGAGGGGATGAAGCTCCCTCAGCTGCCACCGAAGAGCCAAGCAGCATTCAAGTCTGGGCAGTCTCGAGCACAACGAAAGGCACAGGTCAACAGGGGAACCCGAAGACGGAAACAAACAAGCACCAAAAGCAAACAGGCTGCAGTCGGGTTTGAGCCGACTTCCTGTCCTCTGGACTCCAGACCGGCACCTCCCAAACACGAAATCTCAGGAGAACAAAACTTCGAAGGTCTCTCTTGGGATGAATCAAATCCTGATGCGAATGCCCTCCTCATGCTTTCTAAGAGCTCCTGTGAGCTGATTTTTTTTTCTAAAGGAAAATGTGCAAAGTGGCAAGAATTGAATAAATAATTCAAAGACTTTGAGTTGGAGTGTGTGTGGACTCCGAGCAGCTTGGGCTCATTTCTGTTTTATGCTGCTTGTCTGCGCTGGGAATGTGGAGGGAGCAAATTTTTTTCCCCTAGAAAAACAGCGCGTCAGCTCTCTTTGCCGGCTCAGCGACACTAAAGGCATTGCAGTGTTAGCCAAACCAGAGCCAAATGAAGCTCACACACTCCTAGGCTGAATCAAGTCATGCACCGCATGTGACACTTCCTTGTCCCCCAGCGGCTCGGCATTTCTCTTTTGATCGCTCTTGCAATGTGTGCCTGTGTTTTCCTGTGTTTCAGAGACGTGCAACACATTGACTTCTCACTAGCGATTTTTAGCTCTCTGACACATAATAAAAGCATCCGTTTTCAGCTAAATCAGGCCTTCTATTCCAAGTGTTTTCCCTAGAAAATACGGCATCTTCTAATTAAATAACTCACCGAGCAGCAGGAAGGGATGATGTGGAAATTAGAGCAGCATTTCGGCTTACGCTGCACCCTTCCTGACAAGCGGCCCACAGCAGTTGACAAGCTGTCTTACCTTCCTGAAGAAAGAAGGGGAGGATGGAGAGATGGAGGGAGAGCGGGAGGAAGAAAGGACGGAAAGAAAACCCTTCTAGTCCGAGTGTGGGTTGAGAAAGAACGTCTGGTCAGGGCGGGTGAGGCAATGTGGTGGGCAGCAACATCGTCATTATGGCAGCGGAGGTGACGGGCCAGTGGGAGAGGCTCATGGCAAGGCAAGGGAGAGACACAGGGACAGGGAAAGGGGCAGAGGGAGAAGAGACTCTGGAGGGAGAAAGAAGAGGCCTTTGGGAGACCTCATTCAGCCCAGGCCCTTCCCTAGGAAGATGCAGATAAAAGCTAAGGTCCTTGTTCTCCCAGTTCTAGAATACAGGTTCTCCTCAGCACCTTGGGGTGGCTCTCAAGATTTCTCAGTCTACTGCTGGAAGACGTGGTGAAAATGGGCGGAGCTGAAGACCACCGCTCAGACTGTAAAGCGGGACTCTCTCTCCCGTAATTCCCTTACCTGGAGGGATCGGACAAGAAAGAACCACACTGGGCATGGAGAGAGCCTGGAACCTTGAGAGGGTGGGCAAGCCCAAGTCGCCAGCATCTCTCTCTTGGATTGTTGCAATGCCCTCCCTGCAACTGGCTCCCTGCCTGGGTCCTGGTCCCCCAATGTCTAGTCTCCACATGGTGCCACAGCACCCTGTTAGGGTGTATGGCAGGCATGGCAGTCCCCACGCCAGAGCCACCACTGGCCCCTCACGCTCACAGGCAACACCCAAGTCCCTGACAGGCCTCCGAGGGCCTGTGATGTGCTTTGTCTCCACAGCCCCTCACCTCTCCTCCGTCTGCTGCAGTTGGTCCCTTATTTGCTCCTCTGCAGCCCCACCAGCCTCCTCATTGCTCCTGGAACTGCCAAGCATGTTTCCACCTCAAGGCCTTTGCCCCAAGTGTTGTGGCTGCTAGCATGCTCTTCCCCAGAGAGTCACATGGGACTGGCTCCTCTACCTCATGAGGTCTCTGCTCAAATGTCACCTCCTCTGAAAGGCCTCCTCTACCCCTCCCCACCACATTCTATCCCCTTACTCAGCTTCATTTGTCTCTGCCCGGCATCCCAGCACCCATCATTGTCCGTTCTGTACTGTGTGTCTCTCCCACTAGAATGTCAATTACAGCGGGGCAGAGGGACCAGTGGCTGTGGTCACCACCACCTCCAATGCCCACAACCACGCCTTGCATACAGCACACACTCAACAGATGTTGCTCCATGTTTAATGAAATGATCCTAGGAGAGAGGAAGAAGAAGAAAGGGCCAGAATGAGGTACCTTGAGAATGGCCATCTTACAGAAAATATTCCTGCAGGGCTGGCGTCGGGAAAGGGGTGACTCTTGAAGGAGGTGTGGCCAGCTCGAGGTCTCAGTTCTGATGCCTCCTAGATATACATGGGCCAACCTGCCACCACTCCCCGGGCATCATTCAGCTGTCCATCTGGTGTTGGTTACAGTATACTGTGCTTATGAAAAAGGATGGTGGCCCAGGGCTGTCTAACTTGCCCAAATGACAGATCTGGAACACTCTGAGGAGACCACGTATTTATAAATATTTGAGAAATGGGGCATTTCCAGTGTAATATATATTCATAGGGGTTGCCTTCAAGTGTGGGTGTTTTCATTTATTCCTACCCCCTTTTTTTAAGCCAGAGATCGTACCCTAAAGCCACGCAAGCAGAGTGCTTGAAGAAGGGTGAGTTAGTCAGCACCCTCAGAGAGAACTGGCTCCCTGAGAAGAATCAGAGATTAGCTGCCATGAAGCTCCCCGTGGGCAAACCCAGCACAGATGCTAGCAAAGCAACCTACAGCCGGGAGTTCCGTATACGGCCCCACTACTCACAGGTACTCAAAGATTCGGTGGTCAGTAGCGCTCTTAAGGACAAAGTCTCTCTTGCTGTGGGTCTTAGTTATTGAAAGGCAGGGATGATGCAACCAATACTGGACCAGACGGGAGAACAGTCCTCCCCAGGAAGGAGGGTGGGAGGACACATGCTGAAGTGAAGGCAGAATCACCCCCAGGTGAGAACCATGGCCCTAGACAAAAACCACAGAAAACAAGGGGAAAGAGCAAAACAAGTCACCAGGCACCGATTAATTTGGGGTGGGGTGGGAAAGGAAAGAGAAGAAAGGGAGGAATATGGCGACATAAGAGCAGAGGTTTCAGCCAAGAATTCAAACGCGAGTTCCACTGGCAGATAAGACCAGTGGGTTGAGTCTTCCCACCCAAGAACTCACCAAGCTTGTGAGTCCCTTTGAAGGTAGCAGTGAGTTTATAAGCCAGCCAAAGGGGCCGTGAAGCCTCGTAAAATGGGAGTGTCCCGTGGCTCAGCAGATATCTTATCACCCTTACTTTACAGATTCAAAGCAGTAAAAACTCCACATGCCACCCCTGAACGTTCCTTTCTTTCAACTTAAAGACTAACAAAACTTTGTGTCAACACATAGGAGCCTGAAGTGATTAAAGCATAAGGGAGCGCTCCCTCTATTGTGTCTGCTTTTAATCCGCAGAGAATTTTTCTTCTAGACACACATACAAACAGTTTGGGAGTTGTTTATGCTAACTGCAAAGGGGTGTGGGCAGGGAAGGGAGCAGGAGCTGCCGAGAGAAGGCAAGAGAATGGGGAAACAGAGGCAAAGAGCGAAAGGCAAGGGAAAACTTCCCATCCCCCCACCACCACTGGAGTCAAGCTGGCAGAATTCAAGGGTATTTGGCAGCGGGCAGTGGACTGCTCACCCAGGGGCAGACCCAGGGAAACAGGCAGAGCCTTCCCTCCCTTCCACATTCAGGAGCCAGATCAGTCACTGGAAAGTTAAGTGCCGCCTTTATCATGTAACAAAGGGCACCAGAGAGTGCCTCCAAGGCTCCAGTGCACTTAATAATGGCTAACTAAATAAACAAAGAAAAAGTCTTGAGAAAATAAAAGTCTTCACACCTGGGTACCCTCTTTATTACAGACTCCACTTTAGCAATAATCCACCAAGCTCTGACCTGACGTCAGAAACAAGCCAAATCCAGTGAACTGGTCAGAGAAGGCCAAACTGGACCTATCCTCTAGCCTCCAGCCCCTGAGGGGAAAATGGCAGAAATGTGTGGTCGGCACTTAGACTGTCTTTGCAACATATTCTATGATCCATGTTGTGAAGGTCTCTGAAGCTTGGTTCACTTGACTGTCGAGTTGATCCTCGCTTTGTTTCTAAGTCAGGCAGGGGACTTTAGGTGACATATCCGTTCATGACAAGCTAACAACAGCATGGCGCAAAGAGCCCTTACTGCTGCGAGTTCACTCTGCTTTACGTAAATTAACTCGATAAATCCAAAGCTGAAGGTGGTTTTTTTTTTATAACTTCTGCAATTATAAATTATCTGTATCAAATTTTCCTCCTCCTCTATAAATTCTCCCAAACCCAGAAACGTGGATACAAATAATAGCCAGTTACATATTTAGGTGATCTCTGTGCTAGATTATGAAAATGGCCCCCATCATTCCCCTCCTGGTATCCACCCCTTTTGCAATGAGACCTTGCCCTCCCCTCAAGAGACAGAGTCTAGTTACTTCCACAGCCCGGGATCTAGGCTTGGTTATGTGACTTGCTTTGGCCGACACGCTGCAGCAGAAGTGGCATCATATGAGTTCTACACCTGGGTCTCATGCTTTTACACACCGGCTCGGCATTCTGTGACCACCACGTGACCAGGTCAGGCTAGTGTGCTGCAGGGGCAGAGGGCTCCTCTAGAAGAAATCCCCCGGAAGAGGCCAACTCAGATCAGCCAGTCCCCAGCTGACCTGCCAGCTCACTGTGGACACATGCCAGAGCCCAGGCGAGATGGGAGCAGAATCAGCTCAACCAGAGACTAGACACATGTGTGTCGGCGTCAGCCACTAAGTTCTGGGCTGGTTTGTTCCCCAGCAAAGGTGTACCATTCAGAGCATCGGCTGTTCCCTTTCACCTTGGGGTTCTCCAAGAGGGAGTTAGCATTTCCAGTGTTTTTTTAAACTTATTCAACCGCAAACCTGCTCTCTCTTTCCCTTTTCTCTCCTCTCCGGGTGTGCACCCAGGCACATTCCAAGAAGCACATGCACTTAGGGAAAGACGATTCCAGATCACACATCACAGAAGTAACTAGCATTTGTTCATTTGTAGGTTTTATGGAAAACAGCTGCTTTTCCTTCATGTCCACTTACAGTTTTCACTGCTGTTCTGAAAACAGTTACCTTAATGGGACCTGTAACAACCAGTGTTATAACACATAAGAGCTGCGAATCCTCTCCAATGGTCCTCACGGTTCCTTTGGTCCTACTATGGGCTATTGAGAGCATACTTGAAAAGACTCAAATCAAGACCAGGAACTTAATATTCCAGGCCCAGTAAAACAGCAATCAGAGGCTCCCCCAAAGAAACCCTTCCACAAATAGCAGTCAAGGGCTGCAAGAACTAGACCAAAACCAACTGGCTAGAAACTAGCTAAGGATTCATTTTGAACCAAATCAATAGAAAACCGAGATTTCAAGCAACGCCATTTGCTGCATCACCACCACCCCGCCCCGGGCAAAAAGCTCCCACATAAGCATTTTGAAACATTTCTGGAAATTCATGTTTTACTTAATTCATCTGCTTTCAATAGCTCATTTTCCTTTTCCGTCCAACCACCCTCCTCAGGGCTCAGACAGTGTCTCTAATTTCCCCCCTTCCTCCGGAGCAGGGGTCAGATGGAGAGAAGACATTGTTAGTACTCTCAGCATGATCAGCTTTCTGTTGATCGACATTGTGTAAAAGACCCAGGTGCAATTTTTCCAGCAGACGCCACAAAACAAATTACAACCTATGTGATCAAAATCCTATCTTTTTTTTGTAAAGCATATAAAAGGTTATTCCAACTTATACAGTGACATATGTCAATTCTTTCTCAGTAAACCTGGGGGAAAAAAGTTTACTCAAAAGTCATCCAGTCAGTGTGCAATACGTATTTCCAAAATGAGTTACGATGCACGTCAAAGCACACGCCCAACAGCCCAGTACAGCTTTGCAAGAGCTGTCAGTAAGGGTCCAAGGAGCATATCGAGATCCTTCCTCCCTGTGAGCTCACCCACCAACCTCAGCAGAGTAGATATGCCTTCCCACCCAATCACACGCTATTCTGGACTCCCAAATATAGAAGGGATGATGGACACAACCATCAGAGTAAACAGTATTCAAGCAAGAATCTTCAGTGAGTGCTAAAACTAGGTGGGGAGAGTCTGCTAAGGAAGAAGATACTTACATAATGTCAAAGTTCACTTGTTCATTACAAAAGGAAAAGGGGTGACAACACAGAGACCACCTTAAGCAAGGGATCAAAGCTGACATCACCCATAGAGGGCTAATGGCCATCCACGCCTCCTGATAAGGCCCCCAGAGAAGGACAAATCCTTATACTATACTATAATAGTATTCCCACCAAGGAAACATTTATCTGAATCAAAACATGGGGAACCATCAGAGAAACCAAAATTAAGGGACATTCTATAACTGGCCAGCGTTCTTCAAAAACGCCAAGGTCATAAAAGACAAAGGAAGACATAGGAACTGTTCTGAATTAAAAGACACTACAGAAACAAGACACTTAAAAGCAGTGTGGGACTCAGGGCTAGCTTGTGAATCATAAGAAAATCGTCACAAAGGGCATTATTGAAACAAAATCGGAATATGGACGATGGCTTAGAGAAAAGTATTAAATCAATATTACACTTCCTGATTTGATAGCTGTTTGTAGCCATGTAAGGGAATATTCTTGTTCTTAGGAAATACAAGGGGTAGAGGGAGTTTGGTGCCAATGGCTTACTTGCAAATTGTTCAGGAAAAAAATTTTATAGATATGAATGTGGGTGTGCGTACACACTGTGCACCTGCACATGCATGTGGAGAAAGACAAAAGACATAAGACAACTGTATGCAGGACTTCTTTGTATCATTTCTGCCACTTTCCTGGAAGTTTGGATTATTTCAAAATAAAAAGGAAAACAGACAAACAACCTCAGCGATGCAGGGGTTCAGCAGTCGGGGGGGAGCCTGGCAAGGCCAGACCCATAGAGAGGTTCCTCGGGGAGCAGGCTCCCTTCCCAGCTACCTTCTGCAGCACTGTCCTCAGCCTTCCCCCAGAAAGGACCCCCTCTCAGCTTCTTCTGAGATGGAGCTTTTGTGACCACAGGCCCCTGGCACTCTGGGACAGTGTGCGTCTTGCAAATCAGGAAACTGAAACCACTCCAGGCCACAGTTCAATTCTATTTGAACATTTTCTTCCTGTGGCTTTTCCACTGTGGTGGCTGGAGGGTATATAGTTCCTTTGCTGGCTGCCTCGTGGGAGACAGGACTGTGCTTCTGCTGAGGCACCAGGGGGCCTGGGGAGCCAACAGAGGCACAGGCGGGAAGTCACGGGTTCCAAGATGATCCCCCGGGCTGGGGGATGCTACCCTGTCTTGACAGTCTTCTACCTCTTGTGGAGAGAGCCGCTGAGCTCAGAGCATCTGGCTTAAGTGTCCACATTGCTGGCTCTGCATCTGGACTGTCAGGGACTTAGGGTGTGTCTCAGCGCCGCGCTGAGCCCCTGAGCCCTCTACTCTGCTCAGTGGCGATAAGCAATCCTGCTGTGGGGGCCCTGCCATCTCTGGGTGGGGTGGATTCTGGAAGGCCGTTCCTGGCGGGAGAACCAGGTCTCTGCCTCTCAAGTGCCACCCGCTGCCAAGTCTCCTACTTGCTGTTGTACCTACCCAGCCACGTGACTGAGTTGCTACCTCAGTTTCCTTTCCGGCCCTCCTGTATTCTAGAGTCCCGCTGGGCCTAAGACTCGGCCTGACGGTGCTCCAGCTCTTGTCTGGCTCCCAGCAAAGCCACCAGGCCCATCGAGCTGCCCGCTGCCGGCTGTTCCCCCTACTCCCAGATCCCACCTCTGTGGGTACGCTCACCACACTCCTGACGCTCACACAGTGACAGAACCATCCTGCCGCCGGCAAGGGACAACTCCTCAAATGGCAGTCACCAAGGTGTTCTCCCAGCTAGAGTCTCCCTGGTCAGTTTTTTTCCCAACAAGCCTTGGCTAAAGTAACCCCAGAGATGGGCTCTGCCATTGAGAGCCATTCTCAGCGCAAACCTGACCTCCAGATGTGAGCAGGCAGGCACAGGGGAAAGATCCATGCTAACTTGCAGGAGGGAGCACCTCACTTTCCCAACCGCAGCTACCAGGGAGAGAGCTGCCGGGTTCTCCTGTCACTTTGAGAGCAATTATTTTAAGAAAAGGAAAGAAAGATGTGGGGACAGTGTCACACAATGGCCAGTAGCCAAAGCCAGAAGTTAACATCTGGGCCCCTGAGCCAACAAACACTTCACGGGGAAAGGCTCCCTGCTACCGGCCAACCCCCATCTGCTGGGAGTCCGGCCTGATCAGAAATGCAGGCCAGGTTTTCCAGATGGCAGCACCGGGAGCTTTAGAAGTGCTGCCACACCCTGGGATGCAGCCCTGAAAGCTGGACCACGGAGGGGCGGGGTCGGGGCTTCTTCCCAGAGCTTTCCAGCTACTATTGCAGCGAATGCGTGGGAGCCGCCACAGGGGGAACGGTGGGCCTGGCACGGAGCTTCACGCCCAGCGCCCAAATAGGTTCCTTGCAGAGGTTATGGCACCCACTAGGCCACACCCCACACCGCCCTGAAACAGCCCAGGCCAGAACACTCCCCAGGCAGCTCCCCCTACAGCCCACACACCCAACAGGACAGTCTGGTGCCCGGATGAGCCGCTGCGTTTCTCTGAGGCCACTCATGAGGCCTAGCATGAGGGCTTTCTCCAGACGAAGTGAAGTATCTGGAAGAATGACCTTAAAATGCCATAGAGAATAGTGGAGTTCACCTTCCGAGCGGCCCAGGGGCCCATCTGTCTCCCTCTTCCAAGCTGAGGCCTCACTCCACGGCCCCCAGGGAGCAGAGGCGGAGGTGTCCTGGCTTTGATGAAACCGGGTTACGGGCTGAGCATGCAGGCTGCTGCTTCTGCCAAACCAAAACGCAGCAGCGAAGCAATTATCCAGAGGACTGGAGCTACACCCTGATTTGTCAAGGTCATTTGGCAAAATGGAGGCCATTTCTTAATTTTCCACTTAGCTTCAGCTATGGTGACCTGGCCTCAGCCAGCTGGAACTTCAAAATGAAGTACTAGCAAATCCAAATACATTTGGTTTTACAAAGGCATGAATGAACGAAGGAATGAATAAAGAAATGAAGCCAGCAAAAGCACCCTCTCTTCCAAAGAAGCACTTTTGGAAATATAGAATGCATCAGACAGAATACATATTTGCCAGGCAAGGGGATAGTGAGCAGGGGGCTGAGGTAGAATGTACTGGAGAGTCTCTCAGTGGCAAAAACATAGAGAAGTGGGAGAAGCCAGCTGAATGCTGCAAGGTCTCACGGGTCATAGGTGACAAAGACAGGAGTCTCAAACAGGTCCCCTGCCACCCTGCCATCCCTCCAGCCAGACTTTCTGGAGCAGGGCATTCCTATTTCCAGCCAGGCCCTCGCTTTGCACTCCTTGGGCAGAGCCAAATTGGGCCTCTGCATGTGTGGTGACTGGGTTAGAGAGAACTCTCTGCAGCTCTTTAAAAATCCTGAGAATAATGTGTCCTAGACTGTATGGTGCACAGAGACCACCCGCCCTCTGCCTGAAATACAGATTGTGATTCTACGGTTCTGGGTGGTGCTGAGGGCCTCCCAGGGGATGCTGACGGTGCTGGCTCCACGGGCCCCACTTTGAGAAAGGAAGCTCTAAAATACACCCGCACATGAAGCGGATGACGGCTGGGGGGTAGGTCCCGGTTCAAGCGAACTAAAGCACTCTCTCCTTCCGGTCTCTTCCCCCTCTTGAAATCAAACTTTCAGTAACAAAAGAGGGGTCATCCCAGCAAAATCTCATCCCATTAGTGAGGCTGTGACTCAGGATGCAGGGAAACGCATTTCTGTTTTCCAGTTGTTCTTAGGAAAATTCCATTTGCAAATTACAAATTCCCTTCCATCCACCCTCTCGCTCTCTTCCCCTGCGCTCCTCTCAACAGCAACCATAGACATGACGCCTTGCAGCCAGCCCAGCTGCGCGGCCAAAACTCTAGAAGCAATTCCTAAAAGGGGTAAAATGCTTCGGGTGCAGCAACTCTGCTTTCTGTCTAAAGAGAATGCGAGCAATCCAGGCTATCCTCCGAGCCAGCCCCAAATCCCTACAGAGCTGGCTTTCTTGGCAGTCAGCAAGACGGTCACTGTCTGTGCTTTCATTATCCACTCTCAGATCTTAATCATTCGGAGACATTCCTATTTTCCATGTTTGCGGGGGAAGAAAAAAACAAAAAAGAAAAAATACCTTTCTCATTAAAACCCCACAGAAAGCAGAATGTACAGAGATGGCATTTTATTGGTCATCTGGCCTGATCTTTGGGGACCCTTGCAAAATTGTTCCCTAGGGTGGATTCAATGGGTACAGCCAAGTTTTAAATGTCTACAAAGATGAGATTTCCCATAATTCATAAATGTCAAATGGAACGAACTCTCTGATGTGTGTGTCATATGCAAAGAATTAGGGAAAAGGTTCCTGGAAACAGAAATGTAAGTCCTGACATTTGCTCATTAAATTATTAAAAAACTCCATAACCAAAACCTGGGACAGGGGGAGTCTTATCTCAGGAATTGAGAGACTAAGAGGCAAGGAACTTGCCAAATAAGCATTAAAAGGCTGACTGGCTCTGCATGCTTGTTTCAAGATAACCAGGGACAATGGCAGGTATCCTGGTGACAAACCCCCCCCCCCAGGAGGTGGTCCCAGTGGGCTATCTTTAACCACAGAGAAACATGGCTAATATCAGAAGCCAGTGGTTAGAGCTCTTTCGAGCTGGTCGCCTCCCAGCCCCTTCCCGACATTTCCCATGCGTTGTGCTTAAGTGAAAGGCAAACACGCTCAGGGCTGGGACGTCCGGGAGGGTGTGCCAGTTCAAGCGCCCCTCCCCCCTCTGGTCTCAGCCCCACTGGGGCTTCTAGCAGTGAGAGGCCCGGGGAGGGATCTAAACAGCCTGCTCCTTCGTGTGGGCAAGTCAAACAAGCAGCCAGGCGCTGGAAAGACAATTTCGAAATTGTTGCTTTTCATTCTTTTTCTGTTTTGCCATAAAAGCTTCCCCCAAGTAAGCCCTCCCTGCTGCACATGGAAGAAGCAGTGGGGAGGGCCCAAGGAGGTCCTGAGCTGTTCTCCTTTTCTGGGGCCCCAGGAAGTCAGGGAAAGCCAAGAGCTCCTTCATTCCTATATCCTAGACCACGGAGAAATGCGATCGCGTTTAATCGCACTGTGTGGCTTTTACAACACACCATTTCTTTCCCGGCCAGCCTCTTAGAATGGCTGATTTTTCCAGGAGACACTGGGGCAATGCAGGAAGCACGCTGCAGCATGGTAACAATCATCACAACAGTCATAAGACTCATCACACTTCCCGAGCACTGAGCCGACCTAGGTGCCACGCTTACTGCTTTATCTGCCTCTGATAGAACCATCACAACAAATGTCTACCACAGCCAAGCCACAGAGAAATAAAGGAATTCGGGCACAAGCAAAACAGCTGAGAAAGGCAGAAGTCAAGTTCTGAACCCAGGTCCCAGCTGGCTCGGAAGTGGGTGCTTTGAGCCAGAGGTCCACAGAATCTGCGTCAGAATCATCGAGGCCCAGGCTGCTCCCAAGACCAACTCAATCAGACTCCCCGGGGGGAGAACCTAGACATCAGTATTTCTTAAAGCTCCCTGGGTAACTTTTGGGTGCAGCCAAATTTGAGAATCAATGTCGCCACCACCATTCTTCACTGCCTCTTCAGAAAATAAAGAACAGCTGGATAGGCTGGGCTCAACCCAGGTCTTTGCTCAAGTCACCAGACAATCAATCCACAAGGGGAACACACACACCTTTCAGAAGACGGAAGGACTCTAGAAAGGCCCAAGGTCAGCAGAGGCCACGCTGACAGGAGTTACTGCTACAATACGCCTCAAGGGCTCGTTTGGTGTGTTCGGAGTGAAAGTAAACTCCAGGAGACCCCCAAGGGAAAAAGAGAGGTGGGCCGTACCGTAGTTAACCTGGGATTATGTCTCTTGGGTAGATGGGGTCTTTGACACTATATAATACGGCATCTTTCGCTGCTGTGGTGGCTCGTATTATTGTTCTTACCTTTATCCTCACAGACACATCCCCATCTCTGCTCTGTTGAACTCAGAGTTGGCTTGGCCACATGACTTGCTTTGCCAATTAAGTAAGTGTAGGCAGAAATGTTGTGTCACTTCTGAGCATAAGCATTAAAAGCAAGTGTGTGATTCACCATTTTCTCTTCCCTCATCTACCGTTTGGACCAGCAGTGTTCCAGACAGAGACTCACCCCATCAGCCTCAGCCCCGGGGTGAAGGCGATGTAGTAAAGAGCTGCAGATGACTCATGACAGACATTTTTCATGAGCAGGAAATAAACTTCGGCTGTTGTAGGCCACTGAGATTTGGGGGGTCGTTTGTTACCAGGCCTATTCTGACCGATACAATCAAACATTCTCAGATTCTCTGATTTCATCTATGCCCTAGAGTGGATGAACCACACCAGAGCATTCCCTTCTCTATGAAACTCTTCTCAAGAGGGAGGGATGGAGACATCCAATATCAGTTCCTCTCCCTTGATACCATAAATCTCTTCTGAGGCTAGAAAGGGCCTAAGTAACTAAAATTAAAATAAGATAAATGATTTTCTCTCTCTCTCTCCAGTATACTACAAACAAACAGCATCTGAAATTAGACACTTACATGTCCACTTCTCTCTCTCTGGGTCTTCTAATTTTCCACCAAAAAAAAAAAAAAAAAGCGGGGGGAGAGGTCATTTACAACACACACAGCCCCAATCCCAGAGATTCTGATTTATTTAGTCTAAAACTGGGCCTGGGTGTCGGCATTTTCGAAAACACTCCCCAGTGATTCTACTGTGCATCCTGGATTAAAATCAAATCCTACTTCCCCTTCTTACTGCAAAAGCCCAGAGGAACGGAGGTCATAGAGCTAGTTAACAGCAGAGGTCAAGACTAAAACCTTTCATCCGTGATCTTCTCACTATACTGTTGTTTCTCTGATTATGCATGCTTTTCCAGAAGAGCCACTTGTCCCCATGAATTTAATTAACTGAAAGATGACAACACCAATGGCTAGAGTTCTCGTTGGCCTCTCTGGGTGTTCAAGGGCACCTCTGTGCATTTTGCTCAGCAATCAGATATTGCTGTTTTCTACTAGAAAGATACACAAAGCACGCTTGCTCTTTGAGACTTTAAAACAAACCTGTATTCTTCTGGTCCAGTTGCTTCTTTTATGAAGGTGAGTGCCATGATCAGACAGGTGTGGGAGCTCTGCTGGAGTTCTGAGGTAGCCACACAACAGGCTTGTTTGCTCTTAAGGCTGGAGATCCATGCACTGCCACTACTGGGTTAGAAACAATATATCCTATATTCAAATGCTGTTTGTTTGAGACACACACACACACACACATTCCATTTACATTACACTGGGGCCAAGATGGCAGTTATGTAAATGAAGAAAGGTCAGCTAGACAAAGGAAGGTACCACGCAGGCACAAATAAAACATGTCTTCCTTCCTGTACACTCGTATTGGATCCTCAATCCAATGAAATAGGTACACTGACAACAAAGATTGCGTGTGTGTGTGTGTGTGTGTGTGTGTGTTTAAATTAAATCCACTTTCAAGAACATTTGTTAAATATTGTTGGGTGTGCAAAGAAGGGTATAAATGCTTGGGCCCATTTGTAAAAGCCCTCCCTGGACAGAAGCAGTCACAGAACTCGGTCACTATATGGAGAAACATTCAAGGTCTCTCTCTGACCTGAGCTAAGCAGGGTTGGAAAACCAACTTCCTGCCTCTCAAAAATCATCCGAACTCAGTTCTCAAAGCCTCAAGTTTCTCACCAAGTATCAGTCAAGACTGCACTGCCCCATACGGTGGCCACTAGCCACATGTGGCTTTTGAACACTTGAAACATGGTTCGTTCAGGTGAAAAACATGCACCCGATTTCAAAGGCTAATACAAGAGAAAAAGGTAAAATATCTCAAGTACTATTTTATAGCGATCGCCTGTTGAAACTAGAATATTTTGGACATGTTGGGTTAGTCAAATATATCAAACTACTTTTCACCTGTTTCTTTTTACATCTTTAAAAAACTTGGTTCTGAGAACATTTAAAATGACACATGTGGCTCGTGTTCTACGTCTACCGGACAGTGCTGGACTAAGGAAATCATTTTTAATGATTTTAAGGATTATTCCACTTGGTTTGAATCAGAAGTGACAAACTGTTGACTACACTTGAGGAATCGGAGGCAGAGTCATGCTCTTGTTAACAACCCAGACTGCCTGGGCTCCCAGTGCAGTTTCCCACCTGGACATCTGTGTGTCTCTGGCATTTAACCTCATCTGTAAAATGATAATGATCATACTTCTACCCCAGAGAGCTGGTGTGAGGATTCGATGAGCAAAATAAACATACAATGCTTGGAACAGCACTTGGGAGGTGTGGGCGCTCAATAGCTGTTAAGTATTAGAATTCTTCCCATTATATGTTGGCATTTCAATACTTTTTAACAGATCCCAAAGGATTTTCCAGACTTCGACAGCCTACGGATGAAAAAAGGTCCCACATTTAAGCTAGAGCACCCATAAAGCATTTTAATAATATACATGAACTGGTAAAAGATCACTAATTAGCACTTAAAACGTCCTTCTTTGTACATGATCTGACAAACCTTATCATTGAATAATAGGCTTACAATGTAGATACATATTCCTTGGGATATAATACAGACTCTTGGAATTTCAGACCTGGAAGTTGAATTACCACTCACGCTATACGTGAATTGCCAGTTTTCAATATTTCACGGCACAATGGAATACTCCCCATGTTGAAGCGATACCAAACACTCCAAGCCCTCTTCGATGATTTAGAAGGTACTTCCAGATCTCTCAGTAAGCAAGGGTCAGTAACGAATGAAGCACGGAAGTACGGGTCCAGGCACTGTCCTAGGTGATGAATAGGGCTAGCTTTCACTGTATCATGTACCTATCAGTTAGGTAATAAAAATTGAGTATGCTTGACAAAAAATCTACACACACTGGCAGAAAAGCCCATTTCTGCATCTCCAAATTTGTGTTATTTGCTCTAACTCTGCAAGGCCCTTAATCTCTAGGATGACTTGAGTGGACCTGATTTACAGTTCAACGCACGGACGCCAGAGGAGGCATCTTTAAGAGAGCCAGCTGTCACCCTCACCGCCCTGATCCCACCGGTGAAGCTGCCCGTCTGTCCACCATGCACATTTCTGCTTCTCCAGAGAACTTTGCCATTTCTGAACCAGCTGGGTGTGAAGAAACCAAGGAAAATAATGACAAAGGAAACAGCCCTATAAGCGTGCAGCAGAATCTGAGAAATCCCGAAGTGTCCAAATCAGGGTTTCTCAATCTCAGCACTATTGACGCTTGGAGCCAGATCACTCTCTGTTGTGGGGCTGTTCTGTGGGGCCTTACAGGATGCTCAGCAGCGACCCTGGCCTCTACCTACTGGATGCCAGTAACATCCCCTCTGAGTTGTGGCAACCAAGAATGTCTCCAGACACTGCTACATGTCTCTGGGGGTGGGGGATGGAGGGCACAATGGGCCCGGTTGAGACCCACTGGTCTAAACCTTTGAGTCTCAACACTGAGTACACAGAAGCATCATCCAGTAGCTTGTAGAAAGGTAGACCGCTGACCCCGCTCCCAAGATACTTTGATCCAGGAGTCTGGGGTGGAACCCAAGAAGCTGCGCTTGTAACAAGCTCCCTGGGGATTCTGATGTGGGTGGTCTGAAGTCCACACTCTGAAAAACACTGCTCTCGAGCCTGGGTGCATGCCCCGGTCAAAAATCAAGGCTACGCAAAGTCTGAACTTGAAACCGAAGCAGACCCGGTTAAACAAATCAGCCATGCGGTATATAAGTTGCTTGATTGTGTAGCGCTACGCGTGGGAGAAATCAGGTATTGAGATTAAAGAAGTTGTAGAATAGAAAAGAACCCATTTGTAATCTACCATGGGAAATTAAGAATGAGCTGCGCTCAGGCTGTAATTTTACCTCCTGGGAAGCAGTGAATGCAGGTGAATAATATATCTACCAAGGTTCTCTGTTAATCTCTTTTTTTCCCTTACAAAAGACAGAACTGAGCATTTACAGAATTCTGCTCCAGCTCATAATCTGACATTTGATTTTAGGTTTGCAGCAGTTCCAAACTGCAAATAGGCAAGCAAGATTTTCAGGACTTGTAAAACAGGGTCACAGTCCCCGAGTGAGTTACAAGATAATGAGTGGGTGAGACCATGTGGCCTGGGGTGCAGAGCCTCCTGTGGGAGGACATTTCAGCAGGAGACACCAATTCTAACACCCAGCCAGTAGCTGTTGAACTCGTTTGGGTATGAAGGGGCTTCTGGTTTGCTTATTAGCTTTGTTCAACATGAGAAAGGTCCAATTAAAGAACAAAACCACCATAAAGCTGCCATTATTAGGTATCTTACTCCAGGTTTAGAAACAAGCCCTGCCACAAGGAAGCCTATACAAGTACAGTCAGTTCTGCTCTAATGCTCGCCTTGGAAACGCAAATTTGTTCCAATGTGATTGATAGATTAGAGAAGAATGTGAGCATCACAAGAATTTCGCGTTTGCTTATGTGCAATTCTGTCTGCAAGCAACAGTAGGCGATCGCAGCAAAGCACACCCAGCTGAATGGAGCTGCCTAGACAAAGCGTGCGCGTCTCAGACATCTCCCAGCCACCTCAGTTCACCTTATGAGCCTCAACCACCCACACCCAGTGTTACAGCTGTCCATTTGGTTTCTAGTGGCGCTCCCAGCACCCCTTCACAAATCGCCACCCTTCTGATGCCCACTTCTGCAGGCCACTTCCAGGGCTTTCCCTCGGCAGAGCTCCACAGCTGTTATTGTATTTATGCATTTCTTAACCACATAACGTGTAAAACTCTGCTACCATTTTTTATTAGGTTTCCATCTTATTTTTCTTATGCGCTCCTAAGTTTTTAAGTGTTGTGCCTCTAATCTCATTTATTCCACAAGCCCTGTGGTTTTTATTGCATAATTTTGCATAGCACGGTTATTTTCTAGGAAGTCATGTCAAATTAGAGTAGAACTGACTGTAGTTTATTTGAGAGGCAAGGGAACACAGGCAAGGAAACGAGGAAGCAAGACAGGAAGGAAAGGCTGCCTAGAAAGAGTGTACTGTCAGACACATTACTATTGTGTGTGACCAGAGTTCAATCCCACCAGGAAATTCTGGGAAATGGTGCAAGACATGGCTCAAATTTGTCCCACCTGAGAAGGGAGGGAGCTGGGGTATTCACACCAACTCCTCTCTGTCCTGGTTAAGGGCTGCTCCTGGGGGTGTTAATTCCAGCCTGCTGAGCCCTCAGGGAGGCAAGAAGATGCAATTATCGACAGATGGAACCCCCCTCCCTGGAGCACACCAAAGTAAAATACTGATTCCTGGGACCCAGCCCACATCTGCTGAATCAAATTCTCTAGAGGAACAACACCCCCTCCCCCACTCCAGTGCCACCCTCCAAAGGTAAATGTCTCATCCAGCAAGCCCAGAAAACACCGCCAGATTCTGACTGGCCACAAGAGAAGTTCCCACACTGAGCCCCAGGGGCAGAAGAGCGACCAGAAATCAGTGCGACAGAGGCCTAAGGTGGTGCTCAGCCTCCCCCCCCCCAAGTCACACCCAGTCGCAGAAGACAGAGGGCAGGCCAGCTGTGGTCGTTTGTCTCTTCCTTTAATCTTCAAGGGCAGTTAAGTGGCTTATAGAGAACAAGGGACCAGGCAGGCAGGCCTCCCAACCGAGGTCACATCCTGCCCACCCACAAGCAAGGTCTCTTCGGGCCCCAGAATAGCTTCTCTCATCCCAGAGATAACTCTGCTTCAGGAAATTGCTGTACATTCAATCTCCGAGAGCTTAAGGCCGAGGCAATCAGGCCTCACTGCCCGCAATGGAGCCCCAAATACAGTTCTGCACACAGCCGGCCCGTCCACAAGCAGGCTCCAGCTCTTGTGTGCCAGCGTCACATCCTTATTTCTCCTTCACCCAGAACAGAACTCATTTCTGAGCCTACTCCAGGGGACCAAGTGCTCAGCTATGAAACAAAACGAAATAACGTGGTGGGGAATGTCGCTCTAAGGTCGGTAAGTACATAAACCTATGTCGTCAGTTACACTGGCCATTGAAGTCCTGTGGCTGCATCAAAAAAAAGTCCACAAATAAAATGTCAGGGTAATGAGGCTACGGTTTATTTTTACATGCAACGATGCATGAATCAGAGGGACGGAATCGTCCCTCATGGCGAAGGGGAGATGGAGAGACCAGCCACTCAGGCTCCTTTGGGGAAATCTAAACAGCTTCACCACTCGATTTATAATCTCACTATTTATGTACCACCTCGGCTGCTGCTACAGAAACAGTGCTAACCTGGGACGCGTGTTTGTATTTGGCGTCGTAGAAAGCAATGCTACCCCCACTGCTCATTGATGGCCGTCCATCACAGGGCACCCATCTCCATGTGTCATCTTCTGGACAAATGTGCCACCAGGAAAAGAGGTGGTTATCTGCAGAGCAGTAAACCCACGATGAGAATGAGACAGAGTGGGAGGCTGTGTGAAAGCCCATGTCCTGTACTCAGGGCCAAGTGTGCTGGGATTGGCCCTCCAAAGGAAGGCAAAGCCATTTGGAAAGTTCTAGAAAGGCACCAGAGTTCTGAGCTCAGCTCTTACTGCCCACCTGATGTCTCGTCTTTCGTTACCAAGGTCCTCTTCTAAAAAGGGGAGATGGTTCCTATGGCCCGAGAAAATAGGAAGCTAGGGGGAGGTATTTAAAAAGAGGGGAAAGAAATAACAGTTCCTACTTGTAGTCAAGAGTCCTGTCACTGAGGGGAACAGCTGCCAGAAACAGACTTTGAGACAGACTCTGGGGTCTGGGGGTGGACCTTTTGGGCTTGAGAATTTTTATGATGCCTTTTCCAGATACAAAGGTGCTAATTAACGAAAGGCAGTAGAAAGTTACGGTGCGCTGGATTCTACTTGCTGCATGAACACACGCACAGATGGCGGAAAGATGGCTGCCGCTACTGTTGCTGTTATCACGATCATGGCACGGTTGCTTTAAACTAACACTCTTCTATTACGACTGGCTTTTGATTTAAGGAAGGCAGTTCGTATACCTACCTTTTGTATAACTTTTGTCTGTATAACCTTTCTAACCACTTCTAACTGCTGCTGGGAGAGGGAGCACGGCGCAGTGGAAAGACCACAAAGACCCAGCATAAACCCTGGATCACCTACCATTAAGCTGTGTGACCCTGAGCAAGTTCCTTAACCTCTCCGAACCCAGTTTCTTCATTTGTAAAATGGAGATGTGAGGTATAAAGCTTGCCCTTCCAGCTTCAGACAGATGTTTTAAGGGCCCAATGAAAACTCTATGTAAAAATCTTTTCTAAAAATAACATGCCATCAAGAGTCAAATTAGTTATAACTATGACCTGCAGGTCAGGAATAAAGAAGGATGCCTCCTAGCAACGCTATTTGCTGGAGCACACTGAATGCTTTAAAGGGATTCTTCCTGAACTCCATCCATGGCTGCCGGCCTTTCAATGTCAGTGCTAAAGAGACATTGTTACGTTAGCTCCCCAGGAAGGACTGTAGTGCACACACAGGAAGCAGCCTAATGCAGAGCTCTGGGTTTGAACCCTGTCTCCAATCCTTATTTGCGTACTTCTCTGCACCCAACTAGCCACATAAAATACGGATAAAAACCATACCGACCTCATATATAACCAAAAGACATGAAAACTGGTAATCAAGCAAACACATGTGCACACACGTTCATACAGTACTATCCGCGGTAGCCAAGGGGGGGAAGAGCTCAGAGGCACATCAACGGACGAACAGATAAACCAAATGCGGTCTATCCATCCAATTCTATGAAATGTCCACAACACGCAACTCCATAGAGACAGCAGACTGGGGTTGCCAGGGCTGGGGGAGGGGAGAACGGGGAGCAAGTGCTTAACGGGTATGGGGTTTCCTTTCGGAGGTGATGAAAATATTCTGGAACTAGACAGAGGTGGTGATGGCAGAACATGGTGAATGTACTAAATGCCGCTGAATTTTTCACTTGAAAATGGTTACTTTTGTGCCATAGAAAATTCGCCTTGATGAAAAAACACAGTAAGAATAATAATAACAACAACGATAATACTACCACCAACCTCAGGCTCACTGTGAGGATTAAACGAACCAGTATGTGTCAAACACCCAGCACTCTGCCCGGCAGAGTAAACAATAAATGTTGACCTCGAGCACCCCCTGCGCCCATCTCTCAGAGAAAGAGGGTGAGGGGCTTGAGTAAAGCCACGCTGTGAGAAGTGAACTAAGACTGAAGGCTGTTCTTGGCTCCTAAGAAAAAAGCCTAATCTAACTCGTGCTCTAAAAACAGACGAACGTGGGGCGCCTCGGTAGTGCAGTCGTTAAGTGTCTGCCTTCGGCTCAGGGCGTGATCCCGGCGTTCTGGGATCGAGCCCCACATCAGGCTCCTCCGCTGGGAGCCTGCTTCTTCCTCTCCCACTCCCTCTGCTTGTGTTCCCTCTCTCGCTGGCTGTCACATAAATAAATAAAATCTTTAAAAATAAAAATAAAAAAATAAAAAATAAAAACAGACGAACGCACCCCTTCACCTAATCGAATACACCCCGAAGCTCGGCGGCAGTTTTGTCTGTCCCTTGGACTAGTGAGCAGGCACCCCAGGTAACCCACAGGGAGAGCAGGCCCGGCCTTTACTAAAACGCCCCATCCACAGAGGGGAAAAAAGAAGCAACTGTGTTTTATATTCTAAAGGGGAAAGCCCTTTCTGGCAAGAAGCTTGGAGAATCCCCAGGGGCGAAATTTTCCGGAGATTTGAAGACACACCTGGGACGTCTTGCCATTCTTCATTTTTTCACTTTGATCTTCTTTACAGAGTGGTGAGGTGTGGTTTTAGGTATTTGTGTTTTTCCAGCTCAAAGCAAAAATCCAGCACCAGTGAAGGGCGGGAAAGGTGTGACTGACAAGTTCACAGGAGCGTACAAGTCACAATAGAAAAGATGTCATCACATAAATACCCCAGATGTCAAAACAGCAATAAAACCATCTCTTCGCTCATTTCATGATTGTTAATGACCCATGAGCTAAGTATCCATTTATGAAGCCCATAAAATATGGCATCTGAAGATGTCACCTTTTACAAATGAAAAGGTAGAGTTTTTGTCCCGGTTTTGTTGTTGGCTACTGGCGGATTGTTTTAGCAAGAAGCCTGACAAGACTGGTCAACGCAATCGCAAATAGCCAGATACAGGCTGAAAAACCCCCACTATAAAGGACAGTAAGGAATTTTAAAAGTAGACACTTCGAAATACACTCCATCCCATCAGATTGGTCATCTAAGATGACTGGTGTTTATTCCCAGCCTTCAGGGTGGGCAGAAGAAAATACGTCACCGATGTATTCTCTACAAACCAGTGAACCTGAAACACCTCTAGCCAATTCAAAAAGGCACAGCTACAACTACTTGACAAAATCTAATTTCCAAGTAGGACCTAGCTGCAAGGGAACTTGGGAAATGTAGTCTCTAGCTTTCTCCAGTCCAGTACATGCTACAAAGAGGTGAGACTGGATGCCAGGTGCCAATCCGCCATCTTGTCAAGCATTAGCAAGACAGAAATTCTTGTAGTTCCACTTACTTTCAAGGAATTACCATCAGTCACAGAGAGAGAACCATTGAGATTTTTTTAAAAATCCCTAAAGGTTCTCTAGTGCTATCAGCCCAAGAACAACCCGACTTTAATAAGCGCCATGTGTAATAGTCCCATCTTCCTGGTGAATATGTCTGGGGGAATAAGAGAGGGAGAGGTAGCCTGGTTATGCTGTTTCAAGGACCAAGGGCTTTGGCCATGCACAATGACAAAGTTCCTACCTGGTTCTAACCTAAATTTCATATGTGGCATTTCAGGCCATATTCCCTGTTTCCACTTCAGTGGGATCCACAGAGTGATGATTCGGCCAAGAATCAGATGAGGAGGCATAATGCTGGGTGTGAGGATTAAGTCAGATGATGCCCACAGAAGCACCTGGGGCTCCCATGTGAATTGTGCAGAGTACTGAGGGGAGATGGTTGGGAGAAGAGAGAGCTCCTACACGCAGCGACCCTCCCTTCTCAGGTCCCAGCACCTCATTACGCACACACATCCCCACAATGTTTCCACCCTCATCCTTGCTGGAGAGACACTGCAATTGAGGGTAAACAAATTAAATCTCAAGTCAGGAAACCTGGTTTTGATTCTCTGGTCCCTCGCTGCTTGGCTCTGGTTAAGTCACTTTCCCTCTCTGAGCCTCAGCTTCCTCACATGGAAAATAACCCCAGCCCCAACGTCACTGCTCATGACGCACGTTAGATGAGAAAATATAATCTAAGGTGTTCTATAAAGGAAATCACAAAGAAAATGATAGTTGTCCTTTTAAATCAGTTAAATACACCTTGTATTGCCCATTTCAGATGAGCAAAGGTTAAAAGCTTGGTAATGCCCTGAGTGGTTGCAGGTTGGAAAAAAGGTTCTTGCACAGAGGGTAGAAGCATAAAATAGTCCAACCTAAACTGAAGGGTGACTGGACAGTAGCTCTCCAGCTGCAAAATGTGCCACTGTTTGAACTGAATTCCCAGATATACTTGCAAAAGTACACCAAGTTATTCGGAAAGGAACATACATTACAGCAATGGTGATCGCAAAAACTGGAAAATCCTAGGTCTGTCAGTGGGGACCGGTTCAATAAATTATAGTTTTAAATACTATGCATCTGATGGAAAGAACGAGTAGCTCATTTGGAACTGGAAAGATTTCTAAGGTTTGTCATTAGGTTAACTAAAAAGGAAGATAACGAATACTGCGGATAGTAGGAAACAGACTGACAGAGATTCATGCAAACACACACAGAGGTAATTGAATAAAACCTTTCCGGGATGATACCCATGAACCTATCGGTGTTTCTCTCTGGAGAGAAGACCTGGAACGCAGGGGAGAGGAAGGCTTTTACGTTTCATTGTATCTGATTCCTTTCTTTACAGTTGGAAGTTTTATTTTTAATCCTCTGCATTTCTTTTTTTTAAATTTAAAATTACACACTATAAAAGAAAGCTAGAAAATGGAGTAAAGACGCCCTTTTCATGAGTGGGCGTTGTTAAAATAATAAAGGAAGCAGCAAATGGAAACACCAGGATGCCTCATGAGGTGGCCCAGGCTGTGTTTAGGAAATACTGCTGTGCCGGCTGCCAGTCCCCTCACTGCCTGATCAACCTTGTCTTCGGGGATCGTGAAAGGTGGAGAGAGCCCAAAAATAAATGCAGAGAAAATACAATATAAGAGGAGGGTGAGGGGACATCAACACAGACCCACGTCCCCAAGCTGACATGGAGCGGCGAAGGAAGAGACGCCTCGAGGGTCACTCTCACCTTCTGCTCACACAACTGGCATTTAAGTGCCCATTTTCACCGTCGGGATGGCTGTCGGTGAAGCATACACGTCTTGTTAGCTGAGACTCCCAAGAGGTAGGAGATATGTAATCTTTTCACAAAAGACTCCTGTTGTTCTTAATATTTATCCAGCTATATATACACAGATGGGTACCAGCACAAAAGAGCTAAACTTCCAAATCACTGCAGATTCAAAGCTGTAAACACTAGTTACAAAGAACACATGAGCCAGTGTGTCCCTGGTGTCTGCTGGCACCCCAGCTCTAGGGGCCATTAATAAAACGCTACCCCCAAGAATGGATTCCATGGTAAACCAAGGAGCTCAACACTTGAATCATCAAAGTTAAATAGGTTTCTCAACTGTGGACCATCTAGAACCCTTTAGCAAGTTCATGCGCACCGTGAATTCTGAGAGGGTGGGGCATGGTTTGCAGCACTCCCCCCAGAATCTTGCCTGAGCATGCGCCTTGGGAAGTCAGTTCATTCAAGGGTTGTTTCTCCCCCTGCATGTTGAGATGAGAGAATGGATGCAGGAAGGAGAAACTACACTGCAGAAGACTGTCCCCAAGAGAACTATTTCAGCGTATGGATTAGGGTGGAAATTATAATACTCAGGGGTTGTGGCCGAAGAAACCCCCCGAAGCTGTCACTGTCCTCTGATGTAGAATCCAGAAATAATATGGTTCATGCTCCTCACTGTCCAAATAAGAAAAAAGAGCCAGATAATTCTAAACAGAGATGAGAGCTAGCTAGCCCTTCAGAGCCGGGACTCTGGAGCTGGAATGCCTGGGTTCAAACCCCAGCTTTCTGCGGGACCTTGGGCAAGTTTCTTGACCTCTCTGGGCCTCCACTCCCTCATCTGGAAAATGAAGACAGCAGTCTCAACCCCATAGAACTGTGAGAGGAGTAAGCGGACTGGAATCTAGAAAGCATGCAGGCCAGTAGCTGGCACACAGTGAGCACTAGGTAAGTGTCTCTTGAAGTAAAATAGAGTTCCTGGGGCCTCGGAGTCCCTACACTGAGGCATGCTTACTCCCACATTCCTGTTCTTACACAACACTTCCACTCTAATAAAACAGTAATTGAAAAAGGGAAAACCAAAATAATGGTTCGACCACCATCCAAAAGTCGATGTTAATGGGAAGTTAATAGGCCCAGCATTGCCAGAGCAAATCTCAAGAATTCAAATAACACTTCTCCCTCCAGAAACACATACTGTGTAATTAAAAAAATATATGGGCCAGGAAGGCAAGGGATACACTGGTTTTTTTGTTGTCGTCGTTGTTGTTGTTTTTCTTGCCAGCCTTAAGGTTCTAAAAAGATTAGGTCATTTTTTAAGAGGATGTTCACAGCAGCTCTGAGGTGGGAGGGCGGGTGGAGACAGCAGATTCAGAATGCAGGAGGGGCACAAAAGTGGGATGTACTGGAGATCAAAGGCAAATGGGGGTGTTTCTGGCAGCAAAGTGGATAAAGTCGGGATGTGAGGGTGGGCTGAGGTTCCTCTCTCTCCCCTTTAATTTGTTCTCAAGCAGGTGTGCTGGGCAGAGGAGAAAGCTCCGACTCCTTAGACACAGGCTGTTCTCAAGTCAGCCGGCATGAGCTCCCTTGTGCTGGCACGTGAGTTTCAGCCTGAGCGCCGAAATGCGGATTTGCTAACTGGGGCATGGAGAAGGCTCTCAACAGAGAAGGGGCAGAAAGGAGGGAAGGGAAGGAGACGGGCTGCCCGTTCACTGCCCTCTGCTCTCCCTCGCCAGTCACAGAGGGTGATGCTGGCCGTGGATGACCAACCGCCAGGGAGACCTCGTTCACCTGCCCCTCCTTGGGAAACGGGCCCCTCCTGAGCTGTGGAAGGACATTTCCAAATATCAGGCGCAGAGAATGTGAGCGTCACCAATGCAGATAGAAAGAGACGGGAAGAATCCAAGGAGACAATTTTTTTCCCCTACACTGACATAAGCATTAATTTAGAGTGGTGTTTAAAAGGGTGACCCTGTTTTAGGAACCCCAAATCTGTACACTTGGTAGCCCACTGAGATGGAATATCTGAAATTGTAACTGTTCTGTAATATTTGAGACATATGGTCACCCTGCCCATACATCTTGACAGGATGCCCATGACCTTCCTTTTCCCGGCTTTTTTTGGCTGGGGTCTCAGGGAAGTAAGTCCCTCAAAACACCATAATGCCTTTCTCAGTCTCCCCAAGAAGGGCTATCAGCTCTGGTCTATGTCTACAGTCCCATAAACCAGGAATGCAACAGAACTTTCCCAGGAAGCCATATTAGCTGCCACTTATTGAGTATTTACAGTGCAACAGGCAGTTTATACCACACTAACTCATTTAATCCTCCAAACCGCCCTCAAGACGGGTATTATTTTCCCCCCTCTCAGGTGGAACAAGAGAGTCTGGAAACTGTTCGGGGCTTCGGCTAAGGAAGCTCCCACAGCTGAGAAGTAGAGGAACCAAGACTCAACCCTGGGCCCCACACACTTGTCCCTTTTCCACGCTGCTTCAAACCCTTGTCGTCGTCCCCTGGAGGAGGGGGTGGGGATATCTGCAGACATCTAAATGCCCCGTGGGGTCACCATGTCAAGCTCACAGATTCCTGTCCCTGGCTTCCCAGAGAAAAGGAGCGGTGGCCTTAGCTTTTTGTTTCTAGTGCTGCTTCTTCAGAGTAGAAGTTCTCAACAGACACCCCAGGAGGAAACGTGGCAGACATGACAAGGGGGACCAAGGGGGTCACAGCCGGGACATTTCTACGCATCCTTTCCTCCTCCTGCACAACCTCCAGATGACAAATGATAAGACACATCAGAATCAAGGAAGGCTCCCAGCAAAATAAAGCCCAACCCCCGCAGAGCAAACATTCACTTACTTTAGTCACCCGGGTTCCCCAGGTTTATGGGTTCAAGAAGCAATTGCAGCCAAGGCTCCTGGGTCTGTTATTAGCTTTCTATGCATCAAAACCCCCGCTTGAGAATCACCCCTGGGGGCCAGACCGGGAAAGGCACGGGCCTTCCTTTCCCATCGACTAGAGGATCCAGTTCCTCATGCCACTTATCCCGGCCACCAGTTCACATAGGGGCCGTACAGCGCTTCCCAACACAGAGCCCAAGTGACTGCCAGGCACTCTGCAAGTCCCAAGCTCAGTTCCGGGACTGAGATTAAACCAGCAGCAAAGACAGCCTCAGACCCACAGCCAAGAGAATGATGCCTTGCGAAACACAGCCCTTTCGTGGCTCTCCGCATCTGTGGGAATTATGCTGATTCTTTACCCACCTGCATGAAGCCCTTCTGCTCCTTTCAGAGCCTCGCATAGCAGCACGTGAGAGCTTGGGAGTGTTATGACCTGTTGCCAGCCCACTGGGTGTCCCAGAGGGGAGGGGGGACAGTGGTGCCCCACCCAGATCCCCCTTTACCAGGCCTGTGGGACCCATCCTCCAGCTGCTGTGAGCACTGGCTGCTAGGGGTTCGCAGCACCCCCTCCTTAGGAGAGCTGCCCTTGGTTGACGAGAGGCACCTTGCCTGGAAGGTGAGGCCCAGCCACTGATGGACTGACACGGTGTCCAAAAGCCCTCTCCCTGCAGATCCGAGCAAAGCGAGGCTCTGAGACCACACTGTAGCTCAGCAAGGTCCCCCTCCCAGTTCTGCTCCCTTCACACCCCTACAAGTTCCTCCTGAGTGTTCTCCCAATAAACCCCATGCACCAGAAACCCTATCTCACACTCTGCCTCTAGGGATCCCGACCCAAGACACAAAGATAAACTGGAGAGTAAAACAGTGCAGTGAGGCACCCCACAATAAGAAGATTCTGGATGCCATGCAACTGCTGACAGGTTGTGCTTTCAAACAGGTCCAAGGTAAAGTTCTTATTTGGGGGGAGGGAAGGGATGGAGGGAGTGTGTTGGAGAAGGTGAGGCTGGACTAGGAAATGGCAGGCAACCGTGTCGCAACAAGTGTACAGAGAAAGGAAAGTTAACCTCCAGAGTCCTGCGCGTTCTCGTGGCCCAGTCTCCCAGACAGGCCAGTGAGAAGTGCCGACTCACCAGGAGATTCCTGGAATAGCCCCGCCAGCCAGGGGACCCAGAATTGTGCCTCTGGACATTAAAGCCTAAGAGAGCCACCACCACCAGCAACTGCCACCAGAGCTTGCGCTGGGACAGATCTCGATCCCCCCGTCAGACTCCTGGCACTCCTGGGAGCTATGCAGACTTGCCCACTTTTTCATTAACCGCACTGGCCTGGCATTTCGCACGTTTGCACCACTGTTTGGTCCTCGCTTGCATACTAGGAGGGACGTTCACTACAATAGGGTGAGGGCTGCTGGTCCAAAGTGTAAAGCGATTACGGTCTCACCAATTTCCACCCGCTCCAGTTTCTGTATCTGCACAAACACACGGAGAGGAAGCAGAACATGAGCTTTCAGTGTGAGGTGAGAAAGCCTCACTTAGCTGCCCAGAAGGTTGAGAGAGAAAGAACACCAGGCTAAAAGATATTTCTACACGGCTATGGTTTGAGTAAGGTCAAGGCTAGGGTCTCTTTGATGTTGCTGCACAATCACTCTGATCTAACCACCAGGGAAGTCTGGCCTTGGCTGAACATCTTGTTTCTCCAGCTGCTCAGGACTAGCACAGCGGACGTGGGGCTAAGCAACACCAGCACAATACGGCCCATGTCATCCGGTACGCCCCAAAACTACACATCACGGAGGAGCGCCAAACCATGTCATGAAAAGACAGTTCGACTATCCCAAGCAGAATGGATGGCAGGAACCTCTTGACTGCCACGCCTTCAATTGCAAAATGATGCGGTATTAGGTGCCCCAAGCTTTGAGTTCGGCTTTGTGAGAACAGTTCCTACTCTGCAACCTTGGGGCGAGGCAAGATTTTATCAGGGATGAATCAGGTGGAGGCAAGTGTGGGAGGCCATCAAAGGGAGAGCTCGCCACCTCCTTTGAGATCCCTGCGGGGACAAGATCAATAAAGTTTAGGGGAGGAGATGATGTCACATGGGCTCTCAGACTCTGCTGATGGTGTTTCCACTGGCACAACCGCCGTGGAGAATAATTTGGCAATATCTAAAAAGCTGAAGAGGAAGAAACCCTTGGACCCAGAAGTTTAATTTCAGGCTGTATACTCTAAAGTAATGGTTGCCAATGCTGGCTGCACGACGAATGATCGGGGGGAGCTTTAAAGAAATACAGGATTTCACTGGGCTGGGTGAAGCCTGGTGCTGGGACTTTTAAAGGCTCCCTAGGCATTTCCGATGTGTAGAAAAGGTTGCGATCCACTGCCTAGAGACCTTTCCCCCCATGTGCCATAAGGACATTTGATGTAATTGTTTGTGGCAGCACTGTTTGCAGGAGCAAGAAATTGGAAATAACCCAAATACCCACTGATGGGAGAGTGCAAAAAGAAATTGCACAGTATTCCTTTAAGAGCATTCCTCGGGGTGGTGAAAGATGAATACGGCAGAGCTGTGCAGACCAATATGTTTAAGTCATAAAAGCAAGTTACAGAATGACACATACAATATTCTATGATTTATGCAAATTTTAAAACATGTCAATTCCAGTTGTGAATCTATACATACGTGGTAAAACTACTGATACATATCGAGGTGAGGGCTGATAAGCACAAGAATGAGGGTAATAGTTACCACTGGGGAGCTAGGGGGTCATCAGATTAGACAGGGAACACAGGGGCTTTCAATTCCAACAGTAACATTTGCTTTCTTGAAACGAATATGAAGCAAGCATGGAAGAAGTGTTAGCTTTGATAGAATTGGACGGTCGGTACATGGCTGTTATGTTACTCTGTGTTCGAAAGCTTGCATAATAAATATTTAAAGCTATAGAACATAAAAGTGATCAAGCTGATAAAATGACTCGACATATGTATGAGCCTCAAATTCATCATAAACTCAGTAGTACAGAGAGCGGAGGTAGTAATTCTCCTGAAACAAAACAAAAGCTTGAAGACAGTTTATTATTTAGCCTTTATTAAGCCCCCAGAAGAACTCCAAGACGTTAGTTGCCTGCTATTGAATGCTGCCGTGTGTATTAAAAACAAAAAGGCACCTGTCAAAGGAAATGAACGGGGTACTGTACATGTTGCATGTTCCCATCCATTCAGCGAGCATTTCTTTTTTGAGAAGCTTTTGTGTGCTCGGCCCTGAATGAGGTGTAGGGTTTCCCTTTTCTCTCTTCCCAATCATGAACCCAAATGACCATGAGTTTCCCTTTTCATTGGTAAGAGTTCACAAAACTGTGCCACGAACCACAGAAATGATTTTCTTATTTATGCCAGGGTTTTCCCATTTCTGGTTTAAGGGCATCAGATGTCTCCAATTATCTACACAGAAGGTTGCAGAATGAAAGAAAAAAGAATCCTGCAAACACATTCACCTGTAAGAGAGAACTACAGACGGAAAACAGAACCCTGGGGGTGGAGGGCGGGCAGTGAACAAAGGGAGACAATACCAAGGCTGCAATGCCTATTTTTATCAGGCTAATTAAGTAGTATGCAGAAGAATGAGTGATGTATGCCAGTCCTTTGGGTCTATCAGCTTGCTGCTAAACCAGTTCTCCTGGCGGGCCAGTGGCAGCGTTCTTTTTGACATCTGCTTGCCAAGATACTCACTGACGCAGTCTTTTGTTGGGTCACTGGAGCTTTGGTCTCTGTGTCCCAAAAGCAACACAAGTTGCTATCTGGGCCTCAAATGTGTAACTGGACCAGTTTAAACCACTTTCTCTCACCTTTGCAAACTCCTGAGCAACTCCTTTTTTTGGGGGGGGGTTCTGAAAAGTGGTCAAAAATGAATTACAGCCAGACTTGTTGGAGAGGCGGGGAGGCAATGTGGGGGGGCAGGGTACCATCAAGGAACCAGGAGGGAAACGGGGGTCCTTGGAGGAGGAAAACCTGAAGGCATGAAGCTAGTTCTGGGAGTGTACCCACACCTAGGAGTAGGAGATGCCATGCTGGCCCTGGGCTTGTAACCCCCAGATCCACTCATCACCCTCCCCAGCTCTGCTGGGCATCACAAGCAGGGCTCACCCCCCTGGGCTATAACTTCCAGGTCCACTGGCTTCCAGCTAGGCTCAGCCAGTGAGAGGCACCGAGAGGACGTGGAAGGGTAGAAGGAAGAGAGAAGTCAGCGTATTTCCTCCCTTCACTCTTAGTCCACAGCAATGTCTCCTTGGGGATCCCAACTTCCACCAGTCTGGCTCACTGCTGTCCCAGTTTCCTTAAGGGGCCTCTAGCCCCTGGGGTCTGGTAGCATTGTTCCTTCCTCCTCTCCCTCCAGCTTAAGCATGGTAGCAGCTTCCTGCCATTGCTGAGCTCTGGTTTACCTTGCCATTCTCTGTTTGGCTTCTCAGCTTATCCGTGGGCAGTGTAACCAATTCCCTGTATTAAATTCTCCCTGTGTGAAATTCCTAGAGTGGTTCCACTTTCCTGGTTAAATGCTGAATGGTACAGACACTTTGAGGCAGCTGTGTGCCAATGGGTTTATACCCAGCTTACATATTATTCTTGGCTGATAGATGCAAATAGGCGGTAATTTTGTTTTGAGTCAGAAGACCTACACTCATATCCCTGCTCTAACACTGCCTAGGGGTATAACAGTGGGCATTTACCCCACCTTTCTAAGCCTCGATTTTCTCATTTTTAAAATGGAGCTAACAGTGTCCATTTTATTGGATTGCTGGGAAGCTTAGATGAAGTGATGTATAGGAAAGGGCCTGTATGTATGTATATACGTGTGTGTGTGTGTGTGTGTGTGTGTGTGTGTATAAAATGCTAAACCAACGTAATCAAGTATGACTGCACTATCAGCAATATTATTGTTATTAAGTTTTTGGTCTACAGGTAACATTTTTATAAAATGATTCATTTCATAAATATGGAATGTTTGCTCTTTCCTATCCACTCATCTCCAAAGGGCAATTTTTATAAGATATTTTAAAGAGAATATTTCCCTTTCTTTTATAGAAATGTTTACCATGTAAATACACAGCCAGGCCAAGATAGAAGTAGGATTGCTGATCTCTGTTGGAACAAGCCCCAGGTAAACACAGTGCTCCATGTAATGGGTGTGTGAGACAGACTGGGGAATGTTGGTAGGGAGGGAGGTGGTGAGGAACATTCACCTTGGCCATCACTACTCCCTGTCTGTAGTTATTAAAAGCTTGAGTTCTGCCTCCCTGCATGGTCCATTTGTTTAGAATCCCTCCAGATTAGAACAGGGAAAAGTGAGTTTAAAAGTGAAGACTGCCCCAAACTGTGCCACTACCCTTGAGCTGAACTGACTTGAGTGTGTTGGTCAAGGTTACCACTAAAAGAAGTGGTCATGACCACACCCAGGGCCAAAGCAGGCACTTGTCCATGTGACGTGATTCTAGAAACACACGCATATACAAAATTTTTTAAAAAGATTTCCTCCACCAGTCCCCTAATACCTACATTAAAGGGAGAAAAATTTCTATTCCATAATCAAGGGCCCCAAATTCTTAGGGAATGGAATGCTTTGTGATCATATCGGATGTTCTGCCTCCGAGCAGGATCTTAGGAGACAGGGTGTGTGACACCCTGGAAGGAGAAAGACGCCATAGGAAAGAGGGGGGGGGAGATGCAAAAGTGAAGGACTGGGGGCCCCAAAACCACGCCTCCCACTTCACAAGTTTCCCAAGCCCTCTCCATGATGATGATCAAAGATGAGGGAAAAGATTTCCAAAACAAGTCCAAATTATCAGAGCTTTTGAAAGACGGACAAGTGTCATTCCCTCATAGTTTGGAAAGGCAACCGTGAGGAATTAGCCCAGGAGTTATCCGAGACACATGCTATACTCCATACTGCGGTCATTACCTCGTTTAATCCTTCTCTGATGCTAGGAGATATGGCTCATCCACCCCACTTTTCAGGTGAGAAAACAGAGGCCTACAGCACCAGTACGTGGGCATACCAGAGTTCACTCGCAGGAAGGCTGACTCACAGTGAGTGAACTTCCAGCCCTGCCCTGCCCTCCTGGTCAGTGAGGCCCCTGAAATCACAGTGGGAAGCTCTTCCTGGCTGGCAGTCTCACTCTTCCAGGCTAAGGAGGTGGGGAGGTGGGCAAATCAGTGCTCCTTAAACTGTGATGGGCCTACAGTCACCTGGGCACCAGGCTAAAATGCAGATTCTGATGGGTGGGGCCTGAGATTCCAGACTTCCGGCAGGCTTCCAGAAGACATCACCCTGCAGTCCGGACACCCCGCTCAGAGTAGCAACATGACACACCCCCATAGCCTACGTCTCTCCTTCAGTCAGGCACCCATTCAAAAAGCCTTATTAGCGGGGCACGCGCAGTATGCCACACACTGTGCTGGCAGCTGGCGGTGCAGCCGCGGTCAGGGAGGTGGAGCATTTCTCTCCTGGGACTGAGACAGACAATGTATGTGGAAGGGAACAATTAGGTGTGACATCATGAGGTCCATGCCGGGAAGCACAGGGCAGTGACTGGGAATGGCATTCTCTGAAGCAGGAGCCCTGGGGCCCTGATCCCCGAAGGGAACTAGAACAGCACTTCTGAATCAATCCGATGGCACTTCTCAATCAACTCTCCCATAACCCATAAAGATTTAGTGGCCTGTCTGCTATTTATAAATCAAAATATGGGATAAAATTACATAAAGTCTGGGATTTGCTTCAAAATACTTTGGGAAGGGGAGGTAGGTGAAAAAAAATTAGCTGTGAGTTGATAGCAGGTAAAGCAGGGAAATGGATACTTGGGGGAGAATCATCATATTGTTCTGGTTACTTTATTATAAGCTTGACATTTGCCCAAAGTAAAAAAACAAAACAAAACCACAACAAAAACAACACTGGGTGCTATACGCAAACAATGAATCATGGAACACTTCATCAAAAGCTAATGATGTACCATATGGTGACTAACATATCATAATAAAATTTTTTTAAAATAAAAAGAGAAAAAAACAGAATTAAAGTATGTAAGTGGTATAAACATAATACCTTCCCTCAAAGAACTTACAAACGATCATGCAGGCTGATTCTCCATCAGGGGTCCTTAACCCAGCATCCAGGGGGTCCAAGAACTCAGAGGGGAATTTTAAATGTATTGCACTTGTCTATAACTGAAACACAGCATTTCTTTCTGTCACG
>NW_024423319.1:111327229-111366601 GCF_017311325.1 Ursus maritimus
ACAAACCATAGCAGTATTAGCGGGACCTGCGCCTCTGTCACCAGTAGAAACCACAGGCATTTTCATATCACAGTAGCTGGTGTTACGGGTATCACAAAAGGTCACTCCTTTAACCCTTCAACTAGGGCTTGATAATCAGTGGGTTAATCAGAAGCTCACGTTTTGCTATGTCACAGATTCACAACTTAGTATTTTAATAACTATTTCTTCACTACTCATATTTAATAACCGCTGGTACTTTGTAATTCTAGGTATTTTCACATTTTCAAATCCTAGTCTGAGAAGGGTCCAGGTGTCTCCAGTCTACCACAGGGGTCCATGGCATAGGAGAGTGAGGAATCCTCGCTCTAGGTCAGGCTTGCTGGACACAGAGCATCTACCTACCTCCCCCACCTGCCACGCAGCGCTGCCCCACCTCCTGCACTCCCGCAGGAGGCCTTGCCTGCCCAGAGAGGCAATAAGTCTCTCATTCCTTCCTCAAAAAAAAAAAAAAAATAGGTAGCTCTCAAGCCCATGTCATCCTGGCTGAAGTACTCAGATTGGGGGAAAAGGGCCTGGAAGCATTTGGAAATATCCAGTGTCTCAGAAACAAGCCCTGACTTTAGTATGAAAGAGAATTCAGGCAAGGGGTTAAGAAATGCTGGGCAATGGGCCAAGTAAGAGTAACATTCTTCTCCGCTTGTCCTTTCTCCATCATTGGTGCCTCTCTATGGGAATCTGCCTGAAGAGGGTGCTACTGAATGACAGGAAGGGTAGTGGTCAGATTCTGAAAGGTGAGAAGCTGAGAGGTGGGAGGAAAGGGGCAGGTAACATGCAAGCAGAATTCAGGTGAAGAGAAATACACGAACCGCATTTCTGTTGGCTTGGAGACCAGTCGCATGGATGGGAGTGTCTATCCGCACAACTCCCCCAGCTGATGAGCAGCAAGCCCGGGGCTACGTTCAGAGCTGCTGGTTTGCAAGTTGTCTGGGGGTTGGGAACTTCCAACTCCCCGGGCTCCCCCAAGCCGGTAGCTTTGGGGGCGAAAAAGTGGCTCCCACCCAGACACTTTGTTCAAGTTCTGACTTCCAGCTGAGGCTCTAGTGTCTCCACGCAGTCCAGCGTTCTCGGGGGTGTGCGTTCTCCCCGGCTGCAGGACACGGAGACTCGTGGCTTGGGTACACCTGTTAACAGGGCCAAAAGAGCCCCCTTCACTTCCCCTGGTCTTTCATCGAGGGCTAAAATTACAGCCACGGAGCCGGCCTCGCCCTTCTGAGCCTGTAACCGGACACCATGGGACAGCCACAGCACTCAGGGGGAGGAAGAAAGCCAGGGCGGGGTGCACGGGGGAGGGAAGGGGACACTCGGGGACATGCCATGTCATGAGAAACTAAGGACTCAGAGACCGTGAGAACTAAGGCGCAGCTACCTCACCATGGCATCGATCCCATGCCCAGGAACCAGGGCGCAAATCCCCTGGCCAGAAAATAAGTAAGGAAGAGAAGTCAGGAAAGTAAAAGGATGCCCTGTGGGGTGGGAGCCCTAAATTAGAAGCCTCCCAAGGACTGAAAGCAGAATTATAAAGAAAAAAACAGCTTGGTAAGTGCTGAGTGGCTCCTCGTTCACACAGGAGGAACTCTTGCCAGGAGCAGGGCGGGGACTCCATGCTGGCTCAGCCACCCGCCCCTGGCTGTGTGCAAATCCCTTAACTTGGTTGGGCCTCAGTGTCCCTCTCCATAGTAAATGGAGAGAGCAAGGCTTACCCTACCTGGGCTCCCACAAAAGTTAAACAAGCCAATATCTGTGCTGGCCTGTTGCAGACGTTAAGGGGCTCCCAAGGCATTAAGCACACTTGGTATCTGGAGTGGGAGGTCAGCGTGGTTAAGAGAGGAGGTGCTGGGATCGCACTGCTGGGTGTGAATCCTGGTTCGGCTGCCTCCTAGATGTGCGTCCTCTGGCGAGTTCATCAGCAATTCTGTGCCTCGACTTTCTTATCTGTAAAATGGACCTTCAACATAAGAGCACCTACACCCTAGGGCTGTCAGGATAATAAAATGAGCTTATTCACGTAAAATGCTTAGAGCAGTACCCGGCACAGAGTAACATCCAATAAATGGTGGTTATTATGAGAGTCTGGATTATTGTTCAGTGATTATTCATTTCCCTCATGGTCCCATTTAAGGCAGAGTATACTTCACTGCCCATGGCTTTTGGGCTTGGTTATATCACTTGTGTGGCCAAGGAGAAGTTGGAAAATCTGATGTGAGCTGAAGCTTAAGATGTCCTTGCACTGTGGGGCTTAGCCTCTTGTGCTTCTGCCACTGGCATGAAAAGAATATGCCCCGGTTAGCCCGCTAGTCCCAGAAGGACAAAAGCCACGTGGAGCAGACTGGAACCAAATCCCAAGACTAGAGCCAAACCCAGACTAGATTAGTCAATTTGTAGACCTACAGCTCAAAGTACAGTCACCACAGGTGACACACAAAACTAAAAGCCTGAGAAGAGATACTTCTTGTCATATGCTATTGAATTTGGGGGTTATTTGTTACACACCCATAGCTGACTGATAGTTGCTATTATCATTATTATATGATTATTATTATACAGTTATACAGCATGGACACTTTGGGGGTTTTATTTTTTTTAAAGATTTTATTTATTTATTTGACAGAGAGAGAGACAGCCAGCGAGAGAGGGAACACAAGCCAGGGGGTGGGGTGGGAGAGGAGGAAGCAGGCTCATAGCAGAGGAGCCTGATGTGGGGCTCGATCCCATAACGTCGGGATCACGCCCTGAGCCGAAGGCAGACGCTAACAACTGAGCCACCCAGGTGCCCCACTTTGGGGGTTTTAATACTAAATCTGAACACACACTCTTTTCCATTTTTGGACAACTCTCATAAAAAAGAAACAACAGGAAGGCTGGTTGTCTTTCCACTGTAGGATATATAAAACAAGCACTTGTTTACTCACTCAACTACCCTTTACTGAGCACCTACTACATGCAGACACCACACTAGATGCTTGGGAAGCATATGCTTCAGCGCGATCTGCATTGAATTCCTGCAGCAAAATCATCTTCCACTGCCTAATATGCTGATTCTTAGAAAGCCGAGTCATGCCCTGCGATGCATTCGTCCTGGCCAAGGGAGGATGCCTTGCATGCTGTGATCACCACTGGCATCCTCCGAAGTCTTTAACCAGCCATGTGTCTGCTCAGCAGGAAGGCTGTCACTGTCCAGGATCCTCTCAGGCCTGTAGAAAGTTCTACAGCCTCCAAATTGTCACTGATGTTCAGAATCCAAGGCACTGTCATCTTTTTCCTGGATAAACCCCAGCTCACACCTAGGATCGGAAAGGCGGTGAGTCGTATCTCGCTCTCCCTTGGGCTAAAGCAGTCCTGGTCTTTAACAGCCAACTGTTTTTCTGAGGCTCAGGGGAATTGAAAATCAGTCCATCTGGAAACTTGTCCGATAGCTGATGCTCTTTAGAACCTGGCAGGAGTAGGGATCAAGGGCAGGGTCGCTCTCCTATCATCCCTTCGATGTAGGCCACCTAAGAGTCTATTATCCAACCCGGGCTACCTGGCAAAACTCCAGAGCAACACATTTCAGAGGCAGAGGGCACCTCGGAAGCCATTTCACCCTCGCGGCTCTCTGCCTTGGCCCTGGGGATAAAGAAAGGGTTTAGTCTGCAGATTATTCTATTTGGCCTTCACTGCAAGCCATGAAATAATGAACCTCGTGTGTAGAATGTTTACAACGCTCTAGAAGGCCTATTTCTCTTAAGTGCAACACAGAATGTGGTAGCATAAAAATAACTGGCGAGTGTTTATTTTTGCTAAATGCTCACTTGGTTTCCAGAAATTTAAAATGTGTGTCCCCTGAAGTTTGAATTCATGCAAAGAGGGCTGGAGACTGGTGCTACGCAGGTAACCTGGGGGCCTCTGTCAACCTGTCACAGCATCATCCCCTCAAGCTTTAAATTGACCATAAACCTCAGCTTTGACTTCCCATCGTGCCTCTTCTGCCACTACGTGCCATGTGAGACATTCTCATCATCGGAGCTAATGATGGCAGGGGGGCATCTCACATGACCAATTTGGAAACCACTCCAATCTAATGATGCTACGTTCCCCTTAGAACAGTGTTAGCTTCTGTAGTAATCCGGTCCTTTTACTCTGTATTTTTGATGCTTTCACATTGGGGGCAGTGATGACCCTGTAGGGACGGCCTCACCCAGGGCTAGCTAATTCCTAGAGACAGCCAACAACCCACCTGGGACCGTCTCTCTCCCATGCAGGCTAGCCAATCCACGGCCCAGACTCCCAATCACCTCCTTTCTGAAGCTCTCAGAACTCCAGGCCACTAGCCACCTGCCCTAATCACCCCAGCTCAGGTACCAGACAACTAGGGGCGGCTCCTCTACTCCAGACAGAGCCCACTAAAATTATTCAAACTAGCCAATCCAAATCTGCTTACTGTGTCTCACCTGTTCCCTCCCTTGAAATTCCCCCCCCCAAAAAAAAGCTCTTGCTACAGTTTCCCCTGCTCCCGCTGCCTCCTGACCCACCCCAGGGCTCCTCCACTCACCCTGCCACCCTGCCCCACGGCATGGCTTGGTCCTCTTGGCATTGGTGACAAACTATCTTTACAGCGGCAATCATCTCCTGATTTGTTGGCCTCATCATATCTGAATAATAACAAAACGTACATTGAACAATAGCTTCAGTGCCCAGGAAGGGGTGGGGTGTGGCGACAACAAGTAAAACCAAGACCTCGTGTCACCAAGGCAAACGGGTTCCTCCAATTGCAAACGGGTTGGTCAAATCCCTTCTTTTGAAGGGATGAGGACTGGGAGCACACGAGGAACAAAGGAGCATGTTCAAGGCAAAGGCTTAACGACTAGTTTTTAAAATAAAAATGCCCGGATCAGTAGTGTGTAGGGATTCCATCATGTAAGTATTCCTACCATGGCTGATTCCAAGCTACCACAATAAGAGGTGCCCACAATCGGCTTTTGCAGGAGCCCCTACTATTTGCTGAGGGCTCTGGGCGATTCCCAAAATGTGGCCTTGGAGACCCAAGAGTTATAAAGGCTCCTTGGTACTCCCACAGAACAGGCTTTGAGAAGAGATAGGAGCCTCTCCTCTGAGAAACACGGGAAATCCAGGAAAGAATGCCCAGGCAAGGTCTTCTAGAAGCCTTTGGGCATCCCTCCCGCCAGCAGCCCTCAGGGGAAAGTACGGCTCAGGGCACGCGGGGTGTGGAACAGAGAACCTAAGCTCCAGTGTCACAAAGACCTGTTGTGTGACCTTGGGTGAGTCAGACCCCGAGCCTTCGTTTCCTCACCTGCAAAATGGGAATAACAGAGTAAAGGCTAGGAATAACGTTTATTCAGGGTTTAGCACAATGTCCAACACAGACAGAGCTCTTAGCTGGGGGAAGGAAGCACATGTAGCTTTCTTCCATCAATTTGTAACTGGAATTTAGTATTTCCTTCAATTATGAATGAAGGCAACAGACCACAGAGATATTAGCAGCAGTTGTGTTTGTTGCCAACAGAAATTAGATATTTTCATACCGCATTATAGTTAATGCCTGAAATGCTATTCACAGCACACCACTACTTCAAGGTATGATGGTTGTTGGATTCATCATTAATTCTTATTTAATGTATTAATAAAGAAGCCTATATCTATCACAATATCACAATTTTAAAAATATTTTGATAATTGTATTTCAATACACTTTGCTTCTGCTGTAATCCTATGTATTGTATTTTGTGCACTGAGAAACATTATTCTGAAAAGGGATCCACAGATTGTACCAGATTACCAAAGGGGTCCAAATAAAAGTGAAGAATTCCCGGACTGATACTATCAATGGCAGCAAGATAATGAGGAGGATGGTGATGGTGATTCTCACAGTTGCTGGGACAGTAATAGCCTTGCTTAGATGAGGGCTAGCAGAACTTCCTGGCTCCACGTGCCCGTGAGCTGTGGGAGCACCAAGAAAGCCATTGACTAAAAGGGCTATGCTTGCTCCCTGGTGTTCCCTCTTGTCCGCTGAAAATCCCAGCCACCGTGCACCTGGTCCTGGAGAAGGCTCTCTAGTCCACAATGGCACTGGGCGCAAATCCCAGCTCCATGCCCACCAACATGGGTGTGTCCTAAGTTACGTGTGTGCTCTGACTCCTGCAAGAGGCTGCCACGGCTACTCCCTGAGCTTGGGAAACATGGCTCCTGGATGGCCTTGACAAGTACCAGTTGGTAATACCCTGCCATGATCTGTGGTTCAGAAAACCTAGACACAGCATACTCAGCCCCGCAAGACGTCGGGGGCGGTGGTGGTGGGGGAGGGGGCAGAACAAAAGGCCCTGAGGCCAGATTGTCTGCACCTGTGGCCAGATTGTCTGCACCTGTGAGCTTTTTTGGAGCTTGGGAAAATGTCCGGAAATAAGTTTACCGATTAGGTTCAGCCCCGTAGAGGACACGAAGCTTACTTGGCAGAGAAGGACTGGAGATAAGCTGCCACCTGGGCAGCAGCACCGCATCGTCTAGCTAAGGCATTTTAGGAGCTCCCTACAAAATCACAGACTTGTCTCTCGTCCTTCCAACTGGGAACAAGTGGGCACCGGATGTGGCAGCTGGAAATTCTACTGCAAGAGCTCCCCTGGCCTACTCTAGGCACTCAAAACTGTAGTTGTTGAATGAAGCAGCTCTCTCATTCCTTTCCGCAAAGCTTTGAGTTAAATAGTATTATTATACCCATTTTAGAGATGAGAAAATGAAAGTAAAGCTATGTGCCTGAGGTCATCCAGGGTGTAGGTGGTAGGATATGAACCCAGTTCCGTGTAGGTCCAAAGCTTAGATTATTAGTCACTATTCTAAATACATGGATCCTGGATGAACCACAAAGTCTGAAGAGCTCACTGGATGATTAGGCACATTTAAAGCACATTTGGGGTAGTGGTGACTTTTGATCCTGGATAATGCCCTGGCTGTCGTCAACACGTCAGCCTTGGGCATTGAACTCGAAGAGATGAAAGCTCTGCTTGATTTGACAACTGGGAGCCAAAGGATGCTTTGTCAGCGGAGTTACTATGGCAAGGGCATCAGCTGCATGGAGACAACCCTTCCTGGTCCCTTGTCACCCTGTCTTTCTCATAGAGGGATGTGTCAGGAAGGATCATTTCAGCTGAACTCTATGCTGCCCCATGGTGAATGCTTCCGAGTCTTGGGTGATATCAGGCTTTTGCTTCTAGTTTCAGCAGAAAACTCCAACCTCCTTTCTCCCACACGATTTTCAAACAAACCAGGGACATTCATCACAATGTTCAACCTTTGAATTTTGCAGTCTAAAATTCTAATAGATTCGCTGATGTTCCCAGATCAGACATAAGCATTAGCTGAAATTCTGCCATTTCACACAGCACCTTTGAGTCCACAGAATATCTTATAATTATTTCCGTAAGTCTCTCTGAACAGTGGCATCTATTTTGACATAATCATGCACTCAGTACCTCATGCACTCTGTGGTATGATAGTAAACGTTTAACAACTGACTTTCCATACGGAGAAAAAAAAAAAAGCCCTGATTTGTAGCATTTGCTAGTTTCTGTGGTATAAATACTCACACCTTGGCTGATTTCAAGCTACCGACTTGATGTCACTGAACGCAGAGTAAGACGTGTCCAGTTGGCTCTTGTGAATGGGTACAAGCTGGCTCCAGCCCAGCGCAGCCCAGAAGCCAGCACCCAAACACGTTATGAAAAAGCTCATCTTTTAATAGTTCTCGGAATACCCAAAACTCACTAGGAGTCCATGATGAATAACAAATGATTAAGGGTATTTGAGACCCAGCTGAGCAGCAAGATCTTGGGAGCTGATAGCACTGTGCCTCTTCTGTTCAAAGCCAACTGCTAGGGCAGCAAATGCAGAGATCAGGCAAACAAGACTGGGCATCCACCGGTCATGACAGTTGTACACAGGGGAGAGAAAGCTCATCCTACTACGTAACTCTCAAGCGCTCTCTACCTGGACGAGCATTATCCCATGGTTTAACTCCTCAAAATAACCGTGAGGCTGCTCAGTCACGCGCCTCTAGCTTTCCCAGTGCCTCTGACATGAACCTCAGGTTGGGATACGCATTCGCTTGGGGTATACGTTTCTGGGCCTCGGCTTTGTTTTCCCTTCGACCATATTTATTATTTATTGACGTCACCCTATGTTATATGTTTTTCTGTCAATTGCTTCAAAACTGCCCAACTACATCAATAAATAAATGTATACAAATTAAGTAAGTGAATGGCTGACTCACATACTCTGCTAATTGCATGGAGTTGTCAGGACGAACAAGAGCCGGCCCACCATATACCCCTGCTCTTGGAGTCAACCTTCACAGCGCTCACCTCCGCCGGAGCTCTTACGGGGTCCTAGATAAGCCAAGAGAGCTAAGGGTCCTCGTCATCTTGATGGTAATGGGAACAGCAGCCACTGATGGTCTCCCATGTGACAGATGACTGTCACATGTTACAGGGAACACTAGGGAAAACACTAAGGACTGCTAAAAAAAAATCACGGCCTCTTTCCCTGAGATTTACTTGAGTGAGAGGAAAAGAGTGAAGATGGAAAGAAATGGGAAGAGGAATGGCAGAGAAGCCCCCACAGAGGCGGCGTGGTGAGACAGGCTGGGAGAGTGTGGGAGGGCTGAGAAGAAGCGAGGGCAAGGAGAGCAAAAACCGTCCAATGTGCTCAAGTGTGTTTGAGAGATGAAGTGAGGCAGGTTTGTGTTTGTGTGTGTGTGTGTGTGTCTTGAGAACTACCACCGTAAGTTATAGATTGCATTCCCTTTAGCCTTTTGAGAAACAGGAAATAGATTTAGTCACTTCTGGTTGCTAGATAGTTTTTATTGTGAAAGTATATCACGACAGGACCATACGGACCTCCAGCTATGCTGGGTGTAAAACATACTATCTCTGTTACTTAAAATAGTTCTTCAAGGTAGGCATTTTTATTCCCATTTTATGGATGATGAAACAGAAGCTCAGAGAAAATAAGCAAAGATTCCAAGACCACGCAAACTGATAAGCAACAGAGCCAAGAAGCAGTCTCCTTCTAGGGAAATAATAATTGTGTTGAAAATAATAAGAGTAGTAATATCGTTTCAGAATATTAAAAACAAACAAAAACAAATCAGTTATCAGGGAGACATCTGTGTAGAAGTGATAAGTGAACAACGTCCATGCTTAGTACAAGAGTTTAGGGGGGGATGGCGGGCGTAACTGCTCCAAGGAGTCCAGAAAGTTCTCAGAGGTTCTCCTGAGCTAGGGAGCAAAAGAGCTCAAATGCTAATGCCTGCATGCTCACTCCCCCAAATGGGGAACGTGCCAACCCCAAGAAGTAAGCTGTGGCAGAGACTTTTCATAATACCCCAGTATCTACCCCTCTTTTCTTCCACATTTTGGGGGGGTACAAGCCTTCTCAAAATAAAGATGACCCCTTGTACTTTGGGGCAGGGTGGCTGTGAAACATGTTCTTGTACATGTAGTCTCAGCAGAAGCGAGGATCCCAATCTCTGGAGGCCTGTCTTTGCGGGGAAAGGGCCATGCTGTACAATCTCCTATTTTCTCATCTGGAAGGTGGACGTCGTGATCAAGCCTCTCGGACCACCAGAATAAGGGCATCATCCTGGGAATGAGACAGCGGCAAGACAGACAGACCCTGGGTCTCTGACTGGTATTCCCAATCTCTAAACTTCCTTAGATTGGGTTTTTGTCAACACAACAGAACCTTCCTTTTAATCTGATAACCCAGTAACTTCACTCCTAGGCATATACTAAACGAAGGGAGTGAAAAAGCCTATCAGGGGCGCCTGGGTGGCACAGCGGTTAAGCGTCTGCCTTCGGCTCAGGGCGTGATCCCGGCGTTCTGGGATCGAGCCCCACATCAGGCTCCTCTCCTATGAGCCTGCTTCTTCCTCTCCCACTCCCCCTGCTTGTGTTCCCTCTCTCGCTGGCTGTCTCTATCTCTGTCAAATAAATAAATAAAATCTTTAAAAAAAAAAAGCCTATCAGAGCACAAGTACAAGAGTATTCACAGCAGCTTTGTTCACAACAAAGGCTAGAACCAACCCAAACATCCACCAGTGGAAAAAATCGACTGTGGTATATTCATAGAACGGAGAATTATACACTAATTAAAAACAAAGCAGTGAGCCACACAACAACGTGGATGAATGTGATGGACAAGACGCCGAAAAATACGCCGTGCTTCATTCCACTTATATGAAGTTCAACAATAGGCAAAACTAATCTGTGGTGACAGGAGTCAGAAGAGTGACCTCTGGGTGGGATATACGGACTGGCAGGGGACATGACAGGGGACAGGACAGGAGGCTGGGGATGCCCACAGTGCTCTGTATCTTCTTCAGGGCGGTAGGTACAGATATATATCCATGGTCACAGTTGTAGTTACATATGTATATTTTTAAATCTGCCTTTAAAAAATTCCTTCCATGTGTTTTTTCTTCTAAACAAAGTGGAACAAATTCCATGTTGAGGAAAAGGCCAAACGCACAGGCACACACACGCACACACATGCACACTCCTTAGTTCAGTGTGCAAGACATACTTTATTTGCTATGAATAATTTCAACATCAGACACACAAAGAAGAAATTAATTTGTAGCTACATGTTGAAAGAAAAAAAAAATAAATGACTTCCAAAACCCGACAAACACAATCTCTCTGGAAACAAAGTTTCCATGGATGCAGGGCCAGAATCAAGAGGAGAAAAAAAGCCACTGTTAGAAGCAGCAAAGTTTGTCTTTCCCTCTTCAAATGTCAGTGCCCACCGATCACTAAATCACTCCCACGGCTTATTAAAGTAAATGTCACAGAAAGATAAGGGTAGCACCTTATTCATTAAATGCACTTGAAGAGCTTTCTGGGGGAGAATTTTCTTTTAAATCTCATAGGAGGTTTGCATTGCAGGGAAAGGGTTATAGCCCACACCAGCTGGGAGGTCATTCTTAACACCAAATGGGTGCTGGATGAGATATTTTCATTCTCCGACTACACTAATAATAGGAAGAATGTAAAGTTTAAACTTAAAGCCAATTTAATAGCAATGCAGTTATCTATCTCAACTGGCATTTGAATCCACACGAATACACAGCAGCATGTGCTAAGGGAGTCTGGGGTACATTTTCCTAGACCTTCCATTTTATTCCATGGTAGAGCATATATATTATAAAGAGCAAACTCTCATATATAATAAACGCCAAGTCATCATGTATTTTTCAGCTAAAGCTTCGAAGTAATTCTGTACTTTAAACTTGTACCCTAAACCATCAAGGTATTAGTTCTCTTTTCATTAAAATTTTAGATAAAATTAAGGCAAATTAAAAATCCAGTTCCTGGGGCGCCTGGGTGGCACAGCGGTTAAGCGTCTGCCTTCGGCTCAGGGCGTGATCCCGGCGTTCTGGGATCGAGCCCCACATCAGGCTCCTCCGCTGTGAGCCTGCTTCTTCCTCTCCCACTTCCCCTGCTTGTGATCCCTCTCTCGCTGACTGTCTCTATCTCTGTCAAATAAATAAATAAAATCTTAAAAAAAATCCAGTTCCCCACTTGTGCTAACCACACGTTAGGTGCTCAATAGCCATAAGCGGCTACTGGCTAGCATGTTGGACAGCACAGATATGGAACAGATATGGAACATTTCCACCACTGCCTAAACCTCTACTGCACAGTGCTGGTCTAGAATACAAAAATCTGTTTTATCTATAGAGATGCTTCAAGATCCTTCCCTGCTAGCTTGAGCAGAAGAGGGAAAGGTCTGAGGTATCAAATAGACTATTGTAGACTGACCTTAAGTCCATGGTCATGTTAACTGAGAGTCTACCAGGTGCGAGGTATTGGGAGGAGAACCAAAGAAACAGGCACAGACCCTGGCTCCAAGAAATATGCCCATCAATTCCTCTACCACAAGAACACACTATCAGACCTTTGTCAACACCACATCCGTACTACCAATCTCCACACAAGCCACAGAACCTAAAATAGCTGCAGTCCCCAAATCAAGCCCATCCATTGGCAAAGCAGGTGGAAAATGAGTATTAATAACCAGCACAGAACTCATTTTGGGGATTAGGGTTGGGGGATCCTGATTTTGACTGGGAAGATCCCTTGGAAGCTTTCGGAAGTCAACTGCGAGATTCAGCGCTAGTGGTCAAGAGCAAGGTTACTGAAGATTTGGCAAAGCGTTCTTCATGATACAGGATGTGAGTGTTTGCTCTCGAGAAAGACGTATGTGGAGGGCTGGAGAGGCGGTGATGAGAAGGGAGAAAGAAATCTGACGAAAGGAGCAGAGCGGGCAAGTGGGAGTGCTTTCCCAATGGGTTCCCCCATCTCTAGTTGGCAGATACATACCCTCTGGCATCAGTGGTCACTGGGGTCTAAGATGGACATGGCACATCTTCGTGAACCTTCAAGTTTACTCCATCATATGAGGTGCAGTGGCCCAAGGATATTTTAAGAACAGGGATATTGGAAGTTCAATCTGACATTGTTTGCCATGATAGACTACTTGCAAAAATGGCAACAATAATTTACCTTCCTGTATCCACACCCCTATGCCAAGTGACTTGGCAGCTCTTCCCATCAAGAGGGGAGTCTACTTCTCCTTCCTTTAAAGCTAGGCTTGTTTTAGGACCGGTTTTAGCCATCAGAATGCAGCAGAGACTGCATCGTGCCTGTTCCCACCTGTAGGCCCCTCCAGAGGCCTGCTCCCACTCTCTTGTTTTATTCCTTCATTATGAAGTGAAGTGGAAGGTCTTAGAAGATGTGCTTCCTAATAGGTCTCCCTGCTTCCATTTACCCCAGCCCTGCCTCATCATGTCCACAACACAGCAACGTAAGCTACAACAGGTCCCTTACTTGTTAGAAGCCCTCCAGGGACTCCCCATCTCATTCAGAGTAAAAGACAAAGGACCTACAATCACTGTCAAGGCCCTGAACGGTCTGCAGTGTCACTCCACCTTATGGCCTGAGTTTGCTTTCCACCACCTCATGCCTCGCCCACTCTGCTACTAAGCACATCAGGCACACACTCCTGCCTCAGGACCTTTGCACTTACTATTTCCTCTGGTTGCAATGTTTTTCTCCCGGAGAGCCACATGTTTCATCCCTGCCAGGTTTTACTCTCATATCAACTTCTCACCGAGGCCTTCCCTGACTGCCTGATTTGCTATGGCACCCTCAGCAACCCTGAGCCTCCATCTTTGTTTCACGGCATTATCACCACTTAACAGGCTATAGAGTTGGTGTACTTTGTTTCTGTTGGTCACCTCGTGGTCAAGTGTCCTTCTTAGACAGCAAGTTGTCTGAGGGAAGAGATCTGTGTTTTGTTTATTGCTGTACCCTCAACACTTTGGACAGTGCCAGGAATGCAGGAGAAGCTCAATAAACATTTGTTGAGTGAATGAATGAATCTTAGCTACTACAGCAGATACTGTCAGTGCCTCAGGCATATCCCTCAGGCCTTTTGGGTAAGCTCCAGATTTCCAACTGCCAGCGCCGGCATCTCTGAGCGGGGGGGCCAGTCTTCCCACACCAGTGCTGTGGAAGGCCACTCTGCCCGTGCATAAGCTGGACTAGAAATGCTCGGGAACTAATGTCCCCAGATGCAGCACCCAACCAATGACTTGGAGTATAAATACTCCAGCTCCCTTGCCTCTTGGGTGGCCTAATTCTCCTGGAGGATTAAGCTTACTAATGCTCCTTTACTGGCTTTCTCCTCTCCTGTATCATACCCTCATGACGTGCTCGTGTTCCTGAATCCCCCAAAGAAACTACCCACACTTGGCTCATTGTCTCAGGCTCTGCTTCTCGGGGAACCAAAGCAAAGGCAGCTGAGAGACGTGGCTGATTACACGTGGAGGGAACATTCCCTGAGCCCCCACTATGTGCCAAGCCCATATGTTGCACCCACCACAAGGTGTCTAACTCCTGCCCCCAGCCTCATGAATGGGGCAGAGAGAGACTTATGAGGGCTGCTAAATTATCAACTATATGACCATTGTCACCATGTACCACACCCCAGGAGGAGAAGAGAGAGGATTAAAAAGCCCATTACTGCTTTCCTCAACAGCTGGCCGAGCCCCAGGGACACGTCTCCGGCCCATCTCTAAAATACACAAATGCCGACCTGCTTCTACTGTAGGCTTCTGAGAAAATGCATGCTGTCACGTGGCCCAACCCAACTCCTACAAGCATCCCGAAGCTATTGCAGGTCTAAAACCTGCGGCCCTTCCCTGCCAATCCTCTCCCCCAGCCCGCCCTTCACTCCCTTTCTCGGTCCCACTCCCATCCCCCCCAGAGTCATTCCCTCTGGCAGATAAATCGGAGCTCTGAATTCTCTTGTGATGTTGTAACAAGCTGGCAACGGGCATGACATGTAGCAGGGGAGGGCACAGGAGCCCCTAAATCAGAAATAATGAGATTTCTCTCTCAGAAGCAGCGTGAAATGAGAGGCAAAGAGCAAGGTGGCTGGAGATAGGAAGGGACAAAGGGGGGCAGGAAGGGAAATGAGGTAGCCAGGGGCAGTGTTAACCCAGCGTGCACTAACGTGCTTTTAGAGGTGTATGTAAGTTAAGGAGAATGTGCATTCCTGTGTGAGCACAGGCACGTGTGACACACACAGCTGTTAAATTACAGATAACTGGCAGAAGAAGAGGGTTATGGGAGAATGCTCCTGTCCAATGAGCACAGGCTGTTGGGCATCTCTGATTAATCAGAGCTTTCAAACAGGCAGGGGCAGATTCTTGGGAAGTAGTCCCAAGATGTAGACTTGGCCCCAAGGACAAAAGGGCAAACAGAAAATAGAACCACCAAACGGACGGACGGACAGACACACAGAGAAAAATGAGAGTCAAGCTTTCAGGGATCAAGTGGCTACAAAGCTCTTACTTCCTGTGTAGCAACTGCAGGTCACTTTCTGGAGGAGCTGGGGCCTGGGGCCTGCTCTCTTTCTTGGCGTGTTATCTGAGCGACATTCATTCTCCATCTGAGCGGCATTCATTCGCCAGCGGAATACTAGGCAGGGTCTCCGTTCGGAAACCAGCTCCCTTCTCACCCCTCCTGCCCCACATTCCTCAGCGGCTACTGGGCTGTGGCTCCAGCCCAATTCAGAAGTTAGAGGAACATGAAATGGCTCCCCGCATATGTGTGACATCAGGGGATTTGTGAGCGGTTGTGTCATATCGATCCAGCCTTCTATTCTCCCTCTCCATTCTTCTCTCCTCTTCTCCCAATCTGTTCATCTATCCGTGTTCCAGAAATTACGGCTCATTCCAGGGCAGGACGGAGAGGGATGCAAGAAGGTGCGTGGCCTACTCTTCGTTCTCACTCACAGGGACGGTTTGAGTTCCCCTGGTCTGGGTCTTGCTGGGGGCTGATGGTTAGAGCAAGATTGACATGTCATAGTAGATAGATGCTGTCATGTGCTACGCAGACACCCTATTCCAGATTGAAGTACTACTCGTCTCCCCGGGAGCCCTGGCTGCTGAGCGCTCTGGAAACTGCGTTCTGTGGAGGGGAGCTGTTTCCCTCCAGGGTCAGTCCCCCGCCTTGGGGCAACCTGCATCCAAAGACTAGTCGTTTGGAGGACGCAATGGCCCAACCTCCTCACCTCAGTTTGGGACCACTCTAAAGGGCCAGCTCACGGTCCGAGCTGAGGTATCTGTTGTGTTGTATGGCTGTTCAACGCCCCCCTGCCCAGAGCCACTTCCCCGGCACCTGCGTTGATCCTGCAGGCACCCCCAGTACGGTTCGCTTCACGTACACAAGTCTCGGTGCGAGAGTCTGTCCAGCCTGAGACAGCGGTGAGGAGGAAACACGCTGTCCTGAAACCATTTACAAACTAGATTCTTCACTGAGCTTAAGGCTTAAACAGAACATGTCAGAGTTCAGTACAACCTAGCTTTCTCAGCACACAAGATGGACATGAGACAGATAAATCACCTAGTCGGTGGATTCAGGGAGCAGAAGGAAGGAGCAGGGGTAACTTGAGGTTCCACAGAGGCATAGTCTAAAGAGTAAACAGACAAAACAGTAAAAGAATCAGGTGCAATTAAATTTAATCGTGTATTTCATTTAACTTGGGTCTAAAATACGATTTTATCATGTGATCAACGTGAACAATCACTAATGAGATAGTTCACATTCTCTTTTTCATATGAAGTCTTTGAAATCCCATGTGCTTTTTACACCTAAAAGGCATCTCACTTTGGGTGGTAAAGTTTTACCAGCAATGCTTGATCTGTATTTAGATTTCACGAAATAGAAGGTTGGAGAGTACACTCAGAATGCCAAAATTGTTCCACAGATAGTAACACTTGTCCAACAACAAAGCCAAATACCAGTTTTTAAACTTAAATTAATTAAATTACATTTAAAAATCTGCTCGTCAATCACACCAGCCACGTTTCAAGTATTCCGTAGCCACCAGCGGCTAGTGGCTGCCATGTCGAACAGCACAGCCTTAAGAGTTCTTTCTTGACAACTGAATATTCCGGGTTGACAATAAACTGGTTATTGAGTTGAGGAAAAAAACAATCAGCCTACTCTTCCAACGGGAAGACGTGACCTCCCTCTCAGTGATCTCTCTTGTTCATAGACGTCAAAAGAGAGCTTCCGGTACAAACGGGCCACTCTTCAAGAACACTACACTTATTTCTATGCGGTCTCTTTAAAAGAAATTCCATCTACCACTACTTATTCTTTCCCACCACTTAGGAAGTTGGGTTCTCATTTTTCTTCTGGTATCTATCAAGATTTTACTGGCACACTCATGTTTCCTGGCTTGGCTTGATATTCTTGATATTCTGTGGTAAATAAATCATGTGTGTTTACATTCAAACTTTGCACTCTTTGCAGATCATTGGAAAATTTGAATCTCCCTTACTCAAACTTGTACCTAATACATGGTCTCCATTACTTTGACACATTTAAAAAAAAAATAGAATATAAACCTTTCCTCCTGCTACAGCTGCTGTCTGGAACTTGAATTCCATTTGCTAAAAGAAAACATGCCTTCGGTCTCACACCCTGAGGGACTCAGCAGTGACAGTTGTTCTGCATGTAGTGGCTACACCATTCCACTGGATCAGTGTCCTTGGGGACCAAAGAATCCAGGACTGACTCCCACTGGACTCTACAAAGTGCCTTATCCTGGGTGTATGAGTGCACACACTGAACCCCATGCCTCCGGACACAGGATTTGCAGGGAACGATTCCTGTGCTCACAGGTGAACAGCACTTAGAGATAATCACTGACCTCTAAGGGATGGTGAAAGCTGTCCTGCTTTGCAGAAAATGTCTTTCACGTATTTTGAATCAAAGGGGGTTCCAGCTGGAAGGAACATTAGGAATTAGTTCATTCCTCACTGCGGACCTCAGTGGTGGGAGACTGAAAAATTGGACTGGGCGAAATTTTCACCTTCAAGAGGGCAGCACAGATCTGCGTTTTCATTACCCTTAATGGCCCAAACATGTCTGTTGCTCTCCTTCCACTCTGTCTCCCTCTTTCACTTTCTCTTTACTTCTTGCCCCTGGTCTCCCTTCAAGTCCGAGACAATCCCCCAAACATGCAGAATCCTTGGTGCTTTCCTCCATCACATTTCACATACCAACTAAATGCCTTGATCTTAATACAAGTGGGCATGGCATCAGGAGACTCCGTGGGAAAAGCGAGCCTATCGGATTGCAAACCAAAGCCAAAATGAGACACAAGAATCTCTGAACAAATTTACGATCACTCCTCTACCACTTTATAAGGCAGGGTTCGTCAGATGACATCTTGCTGTGAAACCATTCAGTGTTCTCTGGAGTGAGATTTCACCCCAGAAGTTAAGTGCTTTAACTAGATATTTAGCCGCCATCAATCCCTTCCCTGCCCCCCAAGCACACATTCCCATCCCTGAAGGTCCACCACTTGGACTCTCCTGGTTCACAAAGGCTTTATTTCCTACTGGATTATATTTGCCCTGGGAGAAGAATCCCTCAGTGATGCTCCTTCTTACAGTCTGATTCCGGCTCTGCTAATTTCCTAATTATAGAGATAGATTTTCTGTCTTGTTTTTCTAACATAGTTAGATTTCACTTAGACCAGGAGAAAAAAAAGCCCCCAAATGTGGTTTGAACTTTTTCATTCTAGCGTAACCTTCATCTCCCCGTGGTTTTAATTACAGCAGTAAAATAATACAAGTAACACTGGAAACAATGGAAGACATTTGTTACATGGGAATTAATAAATGATGGTGTAACAGCAGTCATATTCACAGGTTAGAAACCAATCCAAATCAATTGAAATGTTGTTTTAAAAAAGCTTGGTTTAGGCGCACCTGGGTGGTTCAGTCAGTTGAGGGTCCAGCTCTTGGTTTCCACTCAGGTCATGATCTCACGGTTGTGGGATCGAGCCCCACATTGGGCTCTGCGCTCAGCAAGGAGTCTGCTTCAGATTCTCTCTCTCCCTCTCCCTCTGCCCCTCCTCCCACTCACACTCTCTCACTTTATCTCTAAAATAAATAAATAAAACGTTTTTTTAAAAAAGCTTTGTTTAAATGATAACTGGATAATCTATTTTTTTAAGATTTTATTTATTTATTTGACAGAGAGAGACACAGCCAGTGAGAGAGGGAACACAAGCAAGGGGAGTGGGAGAGGAAGAAGCGGCTCTCAGCGGAAGAGCCTGACGTGGGGCTCGATCCCATAATGCCGGGATCACGCCCTGAGCTGAAGGCAGACGCTTAACGACTGAGCCACCCAGGCGCCCCTGGATAATCTATTATTTTTAAAAAATGTAAGTGGTGCTCTTTTCTACCCTAGTGGCCTATGCAAAACTGGGAGGGCAGCAGAAGGAGCGGTCTAACCTGCGCACTCCCAGCCATGGAGCTTCGAAGGTCTAACCTCGCCAGCAGGCCTCATCATAGCTGTGGTTGGATATGGTCTCAGCTCTCAAACCATCTTTAATGTGCAGAGATAAAACAGACATATACAAACTGAAATAAATAAATATAGAGCCAAACAAGAAGAAAGGCATAAAATAAAAGGCTCAACCAAACCAAAAGCTGGTTCTTTGAAAAGGGTAATGAAAAGATAAACCATCTGGCAGAATAATCAAGAAAAAAAGAGAATGTAAAAATAAATAATATTGGAAATGTTAGAGGATACAGCACCTCAAAGTTTCCCCCATTAAATACTGGCTCCAGCTACCCAACTTGGGTATCAGTTTTCTGAATTTTAAAGCTGGTTTCATTCATTCATTCATGTACCCGTTCACTTCATTCAATATTTATTCATGTGCCAGGAATACACAAAGAACAAAACCCACCAGCCCATCTGAAGCTTACTTTTCCTGTCAACGGGTATAACACAAACAAAGCAACTCAAAATACCACATGCCAGGTAGCAGAGGTACCTTAAAGAAAAGCAAAGCAAGCTGGGAAGTAGAAAGTGATAGGTAATTTTATATGTGGAGGTCAGAAAAGGCTTCTTTTAATCAGACAACTTTGAGCACAGCCCCGAAGGAAATAAGAAAGCCAGCCATGAGAATTTTTAGGAAAGAAAATTCTAGCTAGTGGGCATGGCAAATGCAAAGGTCCTGGGGCACATTAAGAAGGCCATTGTGGCCAGAGCACAGTGAGTAGGTTGGGGCAATCTGAGCAGGAAGAATGGCAAGATAATGGCTGGTAATAGTTATGGTGCTCATCCCACATGTTTCCAACAACAATCACAGAAGATTCCATCATGTGGAAGGGCAAATACAAAGGGTTAAATTCTGCTCTGAAATGGGCTTAGCAGAAGAGAGAGAAGAGGAGATCGTTTTAATTTGGGCCTATTACACAGTGGCTTCTTGGGCAATAGCTTTGCCAGAGAAACAAAAACTTGGACCAGAAGGGTCAACCACTGTCACCACAACGCATCATGCGGGCCCTTGACAGTGAGAGATTGTGAAATGGACAGTGCGTGGGGGCAGAATATTCCAGTTTGAATCATGAAAGAGCGGAGCCCTGGAGTCAGAAGACGGCCTGAGTTCAGCTCTGTTTTAGACGTGTGTCCTTTGGAATGTCACCTCACCGCTTTACACCTCAGCTTCCCCAGTTGTAAAATAGGAATAAGGACATGGCCGCCTTGTAGGGTCGATGCGAGGACGGAGCACAGTAACACCCATAAAGTGCCAGTATCGTCCAGGTCCATGGGTCCTCCTGGCGTCTGTCACGTAGGCCTGTTTTCTCCTCTCTCAAGTGAAGATAATGAACCCAAATCACCTGTTTTCAATTTTTTTTTAACCACAGAACTCATTCTTAAAATATTGTGTGGAATTCCAACACTGTCTATGAGTCAGATAAAAGGGGGGTTGTTCTGGTTGAAGGCAGAGCGCCCCAAAGCCCCACCAAGCTTCTCTCTCCCGTCAGTGAAGACTCCTGAGCTCCTAGAGTGAATCAGAAAAACACTGGCTAGGTATATAGTCTGTGAGGCCCCCTCCAGTCCTAAAATCCCATAACTACCTTCATGTGTAGACAGTGAGGGGCAGAAACAAAACAAAATTTCTGGCTAAATAGTCTCTCTTGAATAATCCAGAATTTCCTCTCTTGGATATATATCCAATAGAAATACAAACACCGGTTCTCCAAAAGTCACGTACAAGAATGTTCACAGAAGCACTATTAGTAATAGCCCTAAACCGGGAAATACCCAAATGCCTATGTACAACAAACGAGATAAATAAATGTATTGTGGCCTATCTACACGACAGAACGCAATATAGCCACGCGAGTTAATGAACCACTGCCAGACCCGATGACAGGGTTGAATCTCACAAGCGTATGTCGAGCAAACGAGGCCAGATACGAAAAGGCATGTACTGTAAGATTCCATTTGTATCAAGTGTGAAAACAAGCAAAACGCGTCTATGGTGTTAGAAGTCAGAATAGTGGTTATCCTGGGGGTGGAGTACAGAGAGACAAGAAGGGCCTCTGCGGCGTTGGTCATATTCTGTTTCTTGCTCTGTCTTGAGCTTCTAACGCTTCGTCAAGCTGGACGGTTCACGGTGGTATACCTCTTCGCACGTATGTTATGCTTCAATTCAAAATGTACCGTAAAAGAATTCCTGGTGAGGCCAAACTCTGATGGTAACGAGACCTCTGTGTGATCCCTGGTTTTGGTCCCATAGGCAGGACGTTACTCTCTGGAAATCCCTTCAAATGGCACACTGAAGCAGCGAGCCCCACGCTGAGACTCGCTCCCTTCTCGGGCCACCCGGTATGACACTCGCTCCCTTCTCTCGGGCCACCTGGTATAAGGCTGACCCTGCCGAAGGCTCACACCTCAAGCTGCAACAGAACGGTTTTTAAAGTATTTTACAAACTAGGATGGATGGTGAAGAGCCTTATTATTTTGGATGTCATGGTGAGCTTATTCCTTGTCTTTTTTTTTTTTTTTAACTCTGGCAAATAGCACTACGCAAAAACCAGCAGTGCATGATGCAGGTGAGAAGAGTGTAAGAGTTTCATGCTGTGCCCAGAAATTGCATGGCTCTGTTTCCTTTGTCTATTACAGCAGATTAGCGAGTCCACTTTTATATGCTGATAATATAAGCAGAAACAGTCTGCTCCCAAATGCCCAACGTGGGCGTGTGGTGTGGTAAGAGATAAAAAATCACTATGATGATTTACATTAATGTGTTCAGATCCACAAATTTGTCCTTTCCCATCAAGAGTCCGTAAGTGTATTTCACATGCTTTTAATTGTCCAAATTAGACAAAAAATCCAATTAACCTGGAACCTTAGCTCTTATCAATGACATGATGTTTCCTTCTTTCAATGTGGTATCCTAGTTTTGCCCACATACCACAGGGCTGATCATCTGATCTTTCAGAAATACTTCTGGTTAAGAAAAAAAATCCTTGTGTGCTTTTTCGCTTGGTTGGTTTTTCTTTTTTGCTTTTTCTGTTAAAATCCAGGCTGCCCAATTATTGGATTAAGAGCCAATTAAGTAAATAATTAATTAGATAGTTATTAATTTAAATTAAAAAAACAGTATCTAGGGGAGCAACTTTAAGAAAATTCAGGTTCTAGAAATAGGATCAATTAGAATTGGCAATATGATCATTAGGAGGAATGGTAACCTAAAATCCAATTCTAATCCCTGGGAAAGCTGATATCACCCCTCTATGAGCCACACCCTGAAGAAAATGTCCTCAAGTAGTAGAAGCCCAATACGCCGAATTCTTGTGACAGGGCAACCTTGTTAAGTTCATTCACTGAGTTTGAAATGAAACCAAGAGATGAAATGCTGTGTTTGACACTGAAAGGAAAGAGCAAGAGTTTGGGGGAAACTAGATGCCTCCCCCCGTTCTAAGTAAAAGTACATTTCTGTGTCTTTTTGCAATTTAAAAGAAAGAAAAGGCATCTTCAACAGGACCATGTTGGTTCATTAGGAGCATCAAGGGAAAGTAGGGGACGAGAGGAGCTACGGATCAAACGATGGGGAGGAGAACGCTGGCTTAGGAGTGTGGCTGGAGCCCCAGGGCTGTCCTTTGACGGCACCACGTCTGAGAACCAGAGCTCTGAAGCCGCCTAGCCTTCTCAGCTCTCACCCTGGGGCCAGACGCTGATTACAGGGGCACTGGCCCCTGAACATTAACAGCTGGACTGCGGGCACACCCAGGGCTTACATGTGACTGCAAATCCGACTTCTTCAATGGACGCCCATGAGAGGAACCTACAAAGATAGTGCCCGGTTTCTCCCATCGTGGCATCAAGCACATCACGTGAGCTTCCGTCACCTCTAAAGGTACAGCCAATGGCATCAAAGTTGGATGGGGGCATCGCCTGGGCAGAAAGGTCTACGTTTTCGGACTGCATCAAAAAAGCCCCTCAGAGGTGATCATAAAAAATGAGATATTAGAGGTCTGACACTGGATGACAGATTTCCTGGCAAGGGCTTCTTCGCCAGACCAGAGATGCAAAGAAACTTTCTGTTCCTCCTTTCCATTTTATTGTTGACGAGATTACAATAAGATTATTTTCAGACTCTTTTCTTTCCACTAAGAGGTGCTTGGCTACCAGCGCCGGCCAACTCCTGCTCCTCAAACCCTGCTGAATACCTTGCCTTCCAATGACTGATGGGCCCCGGAGTAAACATCATTATTCACTGTTTAGTTAGATGCCAACCCTACCTGGGAAGTTGCTTTGAATCATCTAATTCTAACCTATCTTAAGCACTGAAATCCTAACGCCCTAATATCGAGACATTCCTTAACATACCTGAGGACAATAAATTGGGTTTTTCCAGACTTCCCCCATCTGTTTTCCAACCGCTTCCATATGCTATCTCTGTCTCCTCCTCCCCAGCCTTGCCTGCCTGCCCGCCTACCCCACTGCAGCTCACTCGTGGTCAATAAAGTAAAGATGATGCCCGCCAGGACAGGAGGGCAAACTTTATTTGACTGCCCCCACCATGAGCACGTCTGTGCTGTTTGCATTTGCAGGAAGGCACATGCGTACACATGCACGCCATTGTGCGGCACGTGCTACGCACTCAAGGTCACGACTAATCGCCACACGCGATACATGCAAATTCTGTTATATGCTGAGGACAAGCTTCCCTTGGGGAAGCGGCTTCCCCTGGAGCCGGGAAGGTGCCACTGGCTAAGCACCCAGCCACACCGGAACTCCACCAGGAAACGTGTATGAAACGGCTTTGGCATGTGGGGTATTATCCATGATAAACCAGCACCACACTCTGAAGAACTTGATGCTTTAAAAATAGATGAGGCATGCATCAGTCAACCAGCCAATCCATCAACCAATAGATGAGGTGAACAGACAAATGAAAATTGCTGCACATACGAGTATGAAAAGATGAAAAACAAAACACATCCCAAAATGGTGTGTTCTCAGAAAAAGAGAAGGCTCTCCTATATCCTAGCTTCCACTGTGTAGTACTTTTTTTTTTCCCTAGAAGAGCAGATGCTTCTGAGACACACACAGCCCTATTCTTGCCCCTTCATCTACGACTCCAGCGATCTGAGAAATTAGCCAAAGGGAATCTCATTTTTTTTCTTCCCCTCCACAAATACCATTACAAGTATTAACAACGAACAACCTCACCCCCATCTGAGCCCCACGCTGACAAGGGCACAGAGAGCCCTTTCCTTTTATGTCGTCTGACGCTGTCTTGACCACATATGACACACAGAAAAGAAATTTCAATGGAGGCCTCCAAAGTGCTACTTTAATTCCTTCCATATTTTTTGCTGTGGGGCATTTCCGAAGACTTTTACGAGTGGAGCAGTCAACTGCATCACTGACTCGCCCTGCAGTATCCCCGCACTCCTTGCCAAATCCATCTCAAAGCTCCCGAGCCCGAGCCCAGGTCAACCTCTGCACCCCAAACACCTATCATCCACATTTGTGACCACTCAAACCACCTTATCCTGCAACATGGGTCCCCTCTCTGACCCCCTCCACAGCTCTCCCAGCACCCTGGCGAGAAGGCATTTGCGTGTCATCATGCTCCAGCCACAGAAAGCGCGCAATCGGGTAGCAACTGCCCATCTTCTGTTCTACATCTGTCTTCCCGGGAATCGAAGGCATCTTGCAAACATAACGCTAGTGTCCGAGTATTGCTAACCAGAGCGTCAGACACTACAGCTGCCTTGGTTTGGCAGGCTGGCAGTTCCATGTGGCTGGCTCTCCCCGCTATCCATGTCCTCCTGCTCTCCTGTCTCCACAGACTCACTGCCGCTGTGACACGGCTCCCTCTGGCCTAAAAACAGACCCTGCTATACACAAGAACTGGAGACCATTTGCTCTGCTATTTTCCTGAAATTTCTCTCAAAGTCAGGGAGGCCCATGGTGGGATAAAGGGGAGGATGAAGCTTTTAGCTGAGCACAGTGCTGAGACATTTTCCAGTAGACCACGGAACTGGGGTCTTCCAAGTTGTTCCTGGGACCTGGCTGCTGGAGCAAGCCTAGAAACTCAGAGCAAACACCTCTCCCATCATCTTCATTTTCCTTCTATCGCCTGAACTCAAGAATGCTTCAGAAACGGGAGCCATTCTCCATCAGTGAACTATGAAGGGAGGGGTGTGCAGGTGGGGACTCCTTCCAGGGTACTGGTCAATCCTGGACGGATTTGGTAGTTATGGCTTCTTACTGTGATACATTGACTCTTCTCCCAAACCCTCCTGAAGACCAGGAGCAAACCCTCCCAGTGGGGAACCAGCCACCTCTCGAGTCAGAAAGCTGCTCTTTCACAAGATTTAACGGTCACTGGGGGGCCTCCTGGCTCTTCTTCACTTGGAATCACACCAACCCTGCAGAAACCAAGAGGCAAAACTATGAAAAGTCGGGGACCCCAAGAGGCCACTGTGACCCTAGAATATCTGTTTTAATAATGTCGTTTATGTGGCGTCTGAGGCTATGAGGTGCTACACTCGAGAAAGATCAATAGCACCATCATCATCTATGGCAGTGTTCCCAAGTGATTTAATTCCCTCCCCTGACCAACAGAGCATATGAACATAATCTAACCTGTTTTCCTAAGAACCAACTACTGTACCAACTAGGAGGACAGTGACCCCCTCAGGCTCTATGGAGGTTTTTCTGGGCTATCTGTCCCTACACCAACACCCTCCAACCCTTGTACTTCGAGTGCTCGTGCTTTTGGGTTAACGAGTTCTTCGGAGTCTTCCTTCATTGTCCAATGGTAGTGACCGTATGAGCTGTCGTCAGGCTTTTTATTTGCTTCACTGTCTTATTCACTTCACGAATCTCTCCGATGTGGAAAACCACACGAGTGAGCCTGAGAGCACTGCAGGGGCACCATGGTGCACACTCATGTGCCCATGTGGATGGCGCTGCCAGGAGTGGGGACCGTGCCCAGCTGGCTCGGCCAGATCCAGTGGGCAACAAACCAATCAACTCCCCTGGCAAAGGCACGCACTCCATGACGACACCTCTAGCTGTGTCTCTAGATGTCCGTTTTCCCTTTTTCTTTCATTATCAGCTACGTTCTGGAGAGTTCCCAGATCCCCCTCCCCCACCACCATGAATGGAGACTGCAAAAATAAAGTCTGGGTAAGTGAAATGATGCTGCGACCCAGGCAGCGGCCCCAGATCACCAGACCTGGACTCGAACCTTCGCTGGTGTGCGTACAAGCTGCGCAACCTTGGACGCCTCGCTTTCTTCTCGGAGCTTCAGTTTCCTCACCTGCAGAATGGGGATACAAGCAGTCCTCCGTGGCTCAGACTGCTGTGGGAATGGAACGCCGCAATGGAGGTCAAGTGCTTGGAACGAGCCAGGCACATGCTAACCCTTCAATACGTGTTAGTATATGTCAGTCCTGTTCCTAGAGTTAAGTGGCACATCACCTAAACCCCACAGTCGGTCTGTAAGTTAAAAGCCCACAAGCTCTAGGGCCAGCCTGCTGGATGAGACTCCTGGGGCTCCTTCTCACAGGTTGTGTGACCCCGCTGGGCAAAGAGCTTAAGCTCTCAGGGACTCAAGCTAGTCCTCTGAAAGACGAGGGGGCAGTAACTCCTCGCACTCAGGGCTGTTGTCATTTCAGTCACTTAAGATACATTTATAAATTATTTCTAACAGTATCTGCAGCTGGTAAGCATTTAACAGACGTTGGCTGCCCTTATTGCTATTATATGCTCTGACTTTGTGGATGCTTATTAAAATGGCCGCACAGTTGTCCTCTCCCAGCATTCACACCTTGCCATAGGACACAGCAGATTTCCTGTCAAGTGATAGAGTTGATGCCCCATCCCTTGAATTGGAGCTGGCCCTGTCACTTGCTTTGGCCAATGGACCATTAGCAAGTGTGATACAGCAGAGGCTTGGGAAAGTGCTTGGGAGCAGGGGCTTGTCCTCTGTTGCTGCTCTGGGGAGCCCTCTGTCTTGTGAACGAGCCCAGGCCAGCCCACTGAAGGGTAAGAGGTCACATGAAGAACACTAAGGCATTCCAGCCAAGAGCCTTGCCCTGACTGACAGCCTGCTGAGAGCCAGACTCACGGCCCAGCCACCAGCTAACCTGCCTGCTGGCCACAGGGACATACATGAGCCCAACGGACGTTAGCTGAACCAGTCCAGAGCCAAAGAACTATGCCGACAACCAACAGAAATGTGAGCCAAATAAATGGCTGTTGTTTTAAGCCATTAAGTTCTGGGGCGGTTTGTTACACAGCACAAGCTACCTACAACACGCCTTCTGGAGCCTAAAATCCAGTTCTGTGTACTATTCTAACTCCTGCATCCTTGTCTGCCAGGTTTCTGCAGCCGGCCCAAGAAACGTATGTCGTAAAGGCATTTTAAAACATACACACACATACACCCCCAAGCCCTGTGCCTTGGCTAACCAGTTTTTCTAAAGAGAGCAAAACCCCCTCAAGACATTTCTATTAAAAACAGCGTAAGAGGAAAAGCTTCTTGGTATAATTATAGACACACAGATGGGATCTAGAAGCTGGAATATAACAAGCAAAAAACTTTGTGGGTGGAAGGGACATTAAGACATAGGGCAGGCTCTCAACAATTACAAGCTTCTACTCATGTAACTTGGGACTGATTAGGCCAAGGGGCTAGAACAGGCTCAAGGCCAACTCCTCTGAAAACTTTTCCTCTGCTCTTCTCACTGACATCAGCCTCTTCTGGCTGACTTCCTATACCTGGAGTATGCATTTAGGCTCGAGAGCATATATGACCCCATATGGCCCTAGAGGGTCTACCTCGTGTGCATCTGCGTATCATCAACTGAACAAAAGGTTAAATTCTGTGACAGGAGAAACCTGTCTCAATCCCTCACAACACCTAGCAAAGTTCCAGGCACAAATTAGGCACTCGAGAAAATCTTAGCAGATTGCATAAAACTAAGCTGTGCGTTTTTAGAACATCAGTGGTCATTATATAAAGCGAACATGCCAAATTAGAAATGAATACGTATTTTGTACCCGCGGAGAGGCAGCACAAGCAATCTGAGAGCTCAAGAACACGGCCTCTAACACCACACTGGCTGCGTGGGAACCGGTACCCTTCCAATTACTAACTGCACCTCAGTTTCCTCATCTGGAAATGGTGATAATAAAAGCAGCTATCCCATGGGGCCGTTATGACGACGAGCTGAGGTAATGAATGTCAAGCACTGTATCCATAGCATGGAATACTATCTGGCAACAAAAACGAACAAACTTTAGAAACGTTACCTCAGTGAAAGACGCCAGTCACAAAAGATCACATAGCGTACGATATCCTCTCCGTGGACTTCCCAGAAAAGGCACATTCACAGAGGCACAGAACGGAGGTTAGTGGCTGCCTGTGCTGGGCTGGAACTGGGGACTGACTGTATATGGGCACAAGAGGCGAGAGAGGGGCGCCTGGCTGGTGCCGTCGGTTAAGCGTCCGACTCTTGATTGCGGCTCATGTCGTGACCTCGGGGTCATGAGATTGAGCCTTGCGCCAGGCTCCACGCTCAGCGGGGAGTCTGCTTGAGATTCTCTCCCTCACCCTCTGCCCCTCCGCCTGCTCGCACATGCTCTCTCACAAATGAGTAAATAAACCTTTGTTTTAAAAAAGGGATGAGAGACATGTTCTACAAATCGGATTGAGGTGATGGTAGCACTATTCGGTAAACTTACCCCAAATCACTGAATGGTAGACTCAAAACAGGTGAATTTTATGGTACGTAAATTATACCTCAATAAAGCTGCTTTATTTTTTTTTATTATGCTGTGTTAGTCCCCATACAGTACATCACTAGTTTTTGATGTAGTGTTCCATGATTCATTGTTTGCGTATAACACCCAATGCTCATTGCCATACTTTAAAACTGCGTAAAGTGTTGGGGTGCCTGGCTGACTCAGTTGGTACAGCATGTGACTCTTGATCTCCAGGTCGTGAGTTTAAGCCCCACGTTGAGCATAGAGACTACTTTAAGGTAAAGTATAGAGAGAGGGCTTAGAGAAGAGTGTCTGGCCCAGAACGAGCACTATATAAGTGTTTCTCAGATCGAATCAATAAGCATTGTTCTTGGGAAAACCTGGGCACAGCCCAGTCCCCAAGGATGTTGAGCCACCCTAGTCTATCTGACCCCTTGTTCACCCCACCTCCTCATCACAGGGATCTAAAGCCGGCATCCTCTTCCCGTGAGTCCAGGATGCTACTAAGCCAGCCATATGTGACTCCTTCGGCTGCTACCGTCCCTCCGACTGCCAAAACGCTACGCAGTTTATTAAATGCCTCTTGTTTATGTAGCTCGCGATGCCAAGCTGTATTTTATTATATTAAGCCAACTGCTCTTATGCAAGGTTTTGTGGGGGGCTGGTGAGGAGAGGTGTTGGGAGGAGGGGATGATCACACTATTGAGGGAGGGAGATTCCTTAAAACTGTGACTCCAGAAACAGCTGCTGATTACTCACAGAAGCCCACACATCCCTGCCCTCGACAAATGTCATGCTGTGGGTTATCTTTAACCCTGCTCAAAATCTGGACAATACCCCCTTTGGTAGAAAGAAGGAAGGAGCTTGGGAGAGAGGAGAGAGTTCGAGAAAGTGAAAAGGGAAATGGTTGTGCAAACAGGCTCTGCCACATACGCAGGAACAGGGAGGCTTTAATTTGTAATACGCCCCTGAAACAGACAAGAGTCGCAAGCATACAATTCCTGCCAACGTGTGGCTTTACCATCTTGCCCCAAATCACCCGCATGGAGTTCACACTTCACCCTGTTTTATCTCCAACCCTTCATTAGGAGCTGGCCCATTCACTCTGGTCCCATCTGGTCACATGCTCTGCTGCTCACCATTTCCCATATCAATGCTGTTGGAGTCTATCTTCCCAGCCACTGACATGCATCCATCCAAATTTTTTGAGAGGGAAAGAAATATGACTCCCTCTTCCCACAGTCTCCTCAGACTTGGCAAAATGGATACCTGGAGTCATGCCCAGACCTAATAAGACCAACCCACTTCCCCCACACGATGTCAGTGAGCATGCAATGACTCAAAGACTATTTACTGAGCACCCACACATGACAGGACCTGGGTTCCAACCCTAGCAGTGGTTCTCAAACTTGAGCCTGCATTGGCAACACCTGGAGAAACGTTAACACAAATTCCTGGGCCCTACCGCCAGAGCTACCGATTCAGTAAGTCTGAGGATGAGGCCGGGATTCAGCATTCCTAATAAGCTCCCAGGCAATGTGAATGCTGCCAGTTCACGGACCACCCCAGGAGTGGCACTGTTCTAGAGGTTACAAAGGTGAGTAACAGTGGAACTTGTCTCAGGCAGCTGATAATCCCTTACTGGACAGAAGACACACGTGAGCACATGAACACGCACCAAGCCAAACTGTAACACCGTGCCAAACAACGTAAGTCTTAGCCTTAGGAGAGACCCAGACAGCACGTAAGGGAAACTGAGGGACGGGCTGCATGAGGCGGCATCTGCCTATACCCACGTGTATACATATTTACATCCGAATGCATGTATCTCCATACAGGACTTCTTTGTGGGCAAAGACCTCACCTCACTCGTTTTTCTGCATTTACCACCTAATACAAGGCCTAGTACACAGTAAATGCTCAATGGAATGTTTATGGAATGAGTGAATGAAGGAAGAACCACAAATGTAAGCCCTCGCCCGTTAAACTGTGTGTAACAAAGTTCCACGTCTCGTAGTACATTTCTCTGCCTTATCAAAAACCAGTGATCCTAGGAAATAATCATTGTAGTACTTAAGATTTTGATGTCAAGCTATTAATTTGGTTTTGCCTAAAATATCTAACTTGCAAAAAATGTACTAAAACTTGGTTTTTAAAAATCAGTGAGTCAGCAAGCACTGAAAGAACACAAGGACTGTGCCTAGAATGTTCTGTGCTGCATTCCACAGTAAGCATGACATATGTGGTTCCTGACCTCCGAGAACTGAACGTCTGAGTTTCTTCTGCAGATGATATTCTCCACACTTGAGTTTAAAACCCACTGGAGATCTAACTCTAGTCAAAATGCCAAAGTCTCTGGCTCTGAATCCTCATTTGCTGGCTAAGGGTCTTGGCGTTAATTACTTAACTTCTCTTGGCTTCTTCCTCGTCCCTGAAACATGGATAATAGTGGAACCGCCATCAAAGGACTAGAGTGAGGATCAAGTTCACTGATGTCACGCACTTACAACAGTGCCTGGCACGCAGAAAGTGGCTGTTAAATGCACACTCATTTTTATCACCATCATCATCATTACTGCCTCCACCACCATCGAAAGCTCGCCCCCCCCACCTGCCAGGACCACAAGATGCTATCAGCTTATAAGAATGTTAACCTGAGAAGCGAGGAGAGGAAGAAAACTGGGCATCTGAGCCTCAGAAAGCCCAGCCTGGTCTTACAGCTACTCGCTCCATCCCTATTTTTCTGCTCCCCTCCAATCCGCTTTCACAACAGCTTCTTGAAACATCCAACCTCTTTACACATCAGGGCCATCACTGTAATGGCTCGAGTCCAGGACCAAGCTGGCAGGATCAAGGAAAGACAGGCCCCTCTCATTCAGCCACACACAGTCTGCTTGTCACCCTTTTGGAAACCAGTGACTCAGAGGTAACTCTCCTGCAAGGTGGCAGCTGGTGGGCTTTGGCAAAGCACACAAAGGAAGTGCATTCTCTCTCCCAGCGACCCAGGGCACCAAGGAGAAGGTCTTAACACAGTTCTCATTCATGCTTTAGCCTAATTAAAATGGCATTACCAGTTTCAATGGCAGGTTTCTTCTGCCAGCTGCAACTGGTTCTCTTCTCTGGAGCTTTTTCTTCTTGTTTTCATAGTTTATTGATCCCAACATGGATTTGAGGATGCTTGGATTGGGCAAAAGCAGCTCCGCTCTCTTTCCTCTCTCCCCTACCCTGTCTGAGACCCCAGGTCTGTGACAATTATTGGTGGTCTCCGTTTATCTAGATTAGCTCAGAGGCTTCACATTGGGCACATCTTTGTAAACCAATAGCGCAAACCCTTCTGGGTTAACAAATGGACATCATTCTATAATTTAGCCTAAGTCTTCCCAAGGGCCAGGAACCCACATTTTCTAAAACCCAGACCCCCTTGGCCTGCGCATCCTTAAAAAGACACAGTGTCCACTCTGGGATCTGGCGGGCTGAGGTGACAGGTATCAAAACGGATCCCACATCCCCTCTGCAAATTCTTAATTTCTTCCTCTCATGAGGGGGCTACTTCTCTGCAAAAGTCTCCAGGAAATTCTGTGAACAACTCAGTTTTTCTTGCCTTGCTTACAAACCAAGTGCCACCTTTCAGTTCATGGCACATCACTCCTTAGAAGTGATACGATTGCATTTAGGGAGGGGTTCAACCGCCACATCGAGCAAATACAGTTCAACTCCAAGCTGAGATTTACAGGGACAGAGCAACAGGGTTTATACTATTTGGGAAGCAGAGAGACAGTAAAAGATTAAATGATACCCCAGTAAATCCACTACCATCACCATCCTCCCCCCCCAGTCCTTTTCTCACCCTGTGGTCTTTATTCTTTTATCCATTTGCTCATGTGTTCATCACACCCTTATCGAGGGCCAAAGCAACTGGACATGGCATGCTGGTTAGGGGCGTGGGCTTTGGGTTCAAGCAGACCTGCTCGATCTGCAGTTCTAGCATTCCACCAGCTCTGAGGGTGGGCAAGTCATTGGGCTTCTCTAAACCTCAGATGCCTAGTGCGGCTGGGCCTGGTTATGGGAGCTAAGTGAGACTGTGTACGTAAAGCACTTGGCACGGTGCCCCACACAGGGATGAGCTATGCACTACGTGATGACTGTGATGGTGATGTGATGAGGGGGAGGAGACAGGGGAGGATTAGGACAAGGAGGAGGGCCGCTCTTGGGTCTTGGGAGGCAGCCAGTGGTAGCTGCTGAGCTGGCTGTTAGTTCAGATCAATAGCTAAATTTCTTTTCCAACTCCACAATTCCCAGCTGTTTTTTGTTTGTTTTTTTTTTGTTGTTTTTTTTTTTTGTTTTTGGATGAAAACCTCCGTTTGATCCCTCCAAACCCTTGGGATTCCAGCTCCTAGTTTGTGGGGATGCCAGCCCCTGACAAGGGTAGTAGGTGGGGAAATCAAAGAGGGGATTCCATTTTGCTTTTCCCTCTTACCGGTGATCCCCTCTCTTCTGGGACCATCTGGGATGGCCAAATTGGACCCAGGAGGTAGGAAATCCACCTATTCTCCAGTCCCTCATCCTCAAGCTCAGAGTTCAACCCTAGTAAGTATTGGAAACCAATAAGGACTCTGTTCTAATTGAGCATAAAATTAAGCCCTTTCACTGCAACTTGGTGGGTGACCAAGTATTGGTCCAAGTATGCCAGGTATGCCAGGCATAAAACAAACCTCAACCCTTCAGATTCTTCTCTTCGATGAACAGTCAGTAGAAAGACAAGATGAAATCACCACGAGGCCCTTGTGATGGAGTCCACAGGTGTCCTATGCCATTCCCTTGAGCTCTCACAAAGTTTTTTCTTCTCCACGTGTTTTCATACCCTTTGACACTCTTAAGAATTCTAAGGAGGGCACCTACTGAACTCACTTAACAGATAAGGAAACCGAAGTGGACAGAGGCAATACGGCACTCCCAAGATCACACAGCTGTCACTGGAACAGTACAAGTTAGCACCTCAGTCTCCTGACAACAACCTTGTGCTCTTCCCCCACACACACAGCCTTTAAGCCAACATTCAGCTGCTGAACTGAGCTTATAAACTCCTTGCCAGCAGAGTGAGGGGATGGACTGCTTGTTACTCGAATAGGGGAGGAGTCAGTAGTCCTGAGTCTAGGTATTGAGGGAGCCTCAGAGCTAACCTACATTAATGTCCACCTGGAATGGGACTGGCAGTAGCTCAGGACACTGAAAAGCTGGTGCCCAGGAAGAGTTCTCCACTTGCCTCCCATCCATGTCTTCTGGGATTCCTTCTGGCCTGAGTTTATGCCTTCATCCCAGCCACCCAGCAGCTTCTCTTACTTGGCTCTCCAATGGGGAAGGCATAGACGACCCAGCCCAAATGAGCTCCAAGGACATCAAATGGCCTATCAATCAACAGGGCCCCACAGACTCAGACTTGGGCTCCTACAGAAAATATGCCCACTCTACTTCCTCGTAAACTAGGGAAGGGAGGCAACGACTTAAGCCTGTCGGTCTCATACAGTCCATGGTACAAAACACGTGGGGCCAGATCAACGCCATAGCAGAAGACATGCGCTCCACGGAGCAAGTTCATACACATACCATGGGGTGGGTGAATCAGGATGGCTTTCAGTAAAAGCCTCCTGCCACCATCCTCTTTCAGTTATTGTTCCACTCCTTGTATAGCCTTGTCCCTTGGCTACAAACCACCTGAATGGCTCTCCCCAGGACCACTGTAGGATGTCAGCTTTGGGCTTTCCGTCCTTCAGACGAATACACACCAGTAGCACCCCAGTGAGTTAGAGAGCCCGGGGGGAGCAAGGGCCTCCACAGTGAGTACGTGCATCAGAGGAGTACTGCCGTGAGCAGGGCTTCCTAACCTTGGCTGTGCCATGGCCCCTTTGGCAGGCTGGTGAAGCCTGTGCACCCCTTCTCAGAACTCATAATGCACGAAATACAACATACAGAATTGTCAAGCAAATAAATTGTGTCAGAATGCAGTTATCCAAACACTAAACAGATAATTAGTCACAGAATATTGCGTGTGCTCATCGATACATGAAATAACAAGATCTAGTGGCGAACCTAATACAACCATGGATTTTGAAGTAGTGAGCACATTTTGAGATCTCTCTAGGAACCGTAACATGATGCAGAAATGCCTGTGACTTCTATTAGTGACCAAGGCACAGCTACAGGCAACACAACAACGGTTTGTGTCTTTTTGAAATTGAAGGAAATATCAAAGTTTAGTTTAAGGTTAGTGAAACTAAAGATGTCATTTTTTTTCCTGGACTTAATGAATTCTACTCGCTGACCATCTTGGTGGAAGGGACGTTTCCAGGTTAGGATCAATCCTTGTCCCAGAGCAAGGCTACCTGGATGGATTGCCGAAGAAGAAATGAATGAGCCATCTCTATCAAAGAGGGCCTATGTCAACAACTAGTTGTTGCTGGGAGGGGAGAGGGACAATTCCTAAATACTGAAATAATACTCTGAGCCCCTAACGACAAAGAAATGATGGTGTTCTAGGGCATGGCATTAACAAGCACGGTGAAATCACAGCTAAAATGATCCCAGTGCAACGGATCCACAGACCCACCATGGAACAATGAAAATGACAGGGTCCTGGATTTTTCTAACCTGCTCACTTGTTATCCATTGTATTATTTCTCTAGGTATTAAAAGAACTTTCTAAATCAGTCCTGCCCCTCCTCATGCCATAGTTGACTGGACCAAGGGTGAGCACCAGATTCAAGACTAGCCTAACTATTGGCTGGTCAGCAGCGAAGGGTACGGCTTGATTTTTTTTTTTTTAAATGATCTGGGTCAAGCAGGCTCCCTCTCTCTCTCTCACCTTCTCTTCCAGAAAGTGAAAGGAGACATTGCAAGGAGGAGGCAATTACTGGTGGAAGTCAAAGCTGAAAGAAAATACAGAAGAAAGCCAGACTTGGATTCAGGGCCCTAAGAGGGAAGAATCCAGAGAGAGGCCAAGTCCAGCTAATGGTAGGGCACTCGCTGCACTGGAGACCAGGAGCCCTGATGATGGGTCCCTAGGATGGCTTCAGATTCATATTGTCTTCCACTTCCTGTCTCGGAAAAGCCTCCACTTTCTGTTTCCACAGTAAAATCTCATGAATGGGATTCAGAGGGTCTGTGAAAGAGTCATATTTTAATTTTCACTAACCTGGAACTAAAACTTAGCATTTCCTTCTCCTCCTTCTGAGAACCCTTCTGTAACCTCTAAGATTGGATGAGATACTCCAACAATATGCTCCCAAGCCCCTTTCACGCACTCTTATCAGAGTGGGAACAATGCGCGTTCTAACGCCTACTTACATCTCCCTACCTCACTTTAGACCGTAAGTTCCTTGAGGGCAGGAACCCTGTCGGCCTCTTGTGGATTTTACATGGCTTGGCACAGCAAAGGTACTATACTTCATAAATTTTACTGAATCGAATAAGGAATGAAGCTTCTACAGAAAGTCATGGGGCCATTATAAATAATAATTTAATGATGCAAGCTTAGTGACATGGTCATAGTTCTCAAAAGGGAAATAATGGAGCAGATACCAACCCTGGAGGAAAATTTTAGAATCGAGGCCTGTCATACAACGGGATTAAGGCAATTCAGTCCATTGAACATTTACTGTGACCTACTATGGGTCATACCCCCTTCGCATAAGGATTTTACAAACGTGAGTAAGGCATGCAGAAATACCTCGAATGTAATGCAGAATGAGACACGTACAAGACAGGTCATTGGAGGAAAACTGTCACTAGAGCTGGGATCAGATGACCCATACCTAAATCCCGGCCCACCACTTAGCAATAGAAACTTTGACAAATTACTAGACTAAGCCTAAATTTTGGTGTCTGTAAGATGGGGCTGGTGATATTTATCTCACAGAAGAGTTATGAAGATTAAACACCACCATTACACAAAAGGCTCTGGTACCACGACTGGTACATAACAGATGTTCATTAAAGGTCTCGATCCTTCCCTCAGGTAATTAAAAAAAAAAAAAGATTTAATTGTACATTGTCAGCAAGGTGGTGGCAGTAAAAGATAGAAATTTGATCCGTGGCATGTCACTCCTAAATCCATTTTACCAGTCACTGTGCTCGAAGAAAATTTTACTGTATTTGGAGCAGGCTGGAAGGCAGTTTCAGCTCAGTCAGTGCTAGAAACCAAAACGGAACTGCAATGTGAGCCACATGTAAAATGTTAACTTCTCTAGTAGCCACATTAAACAAAAAAGTAAAAAGAAACAGGTGAAATTAATAATATATTTCATTTAACTCAATATACCTAAAATATTATTTCAATATGTAATCAGTATAAAAATGCAATAACAGTATATTTTACAGTCTTTCGCCTGTACTCGGTCTTAGAAAGCCAGCATGCACTTTACACTCAGAGTGCCTCACGCGGCGAGCGGCTGCCGTGCGGTGAGCCCAGGTCCAGCTCGTGTGGCGACAGCTGTGGGGGTCACCACAGTGGAAACTGATTCCATTTTTTAAAAGACAGATTTATTTACTTATTTGAGAGTGGGGGGAGGGAGAGAGAGAGCGCGCGCGCATGCACAGAGGGAGAGGGAGAAGCAGGCTCCCCGTGGAGCAGGGAGCCGGAGGCGGGGCTCCATCCCAGGACTCTGGGATCATGACCTGAGCCGAAGGCAGACACTTTACCGACTGAGCCACCCAGGCGCCCCTGGAATTGATTCTATTTAGACAGTGGATGAGAGCTCAGACTCTGGAACCAGAGTGGGCTCGGATGCTGCCTCGTGAGTCACCAGCTGTGTGACGTTGGGCAAGTGACTTCATCTCCCCGTACCGAACCTCCTCATCTCCACCAGGGGAAGAGTACACCAGCTTCTGGAGCTGGGGAGGATGAGATGAATGCACGCTTGCCAAATACTGGGAACCGCATCAGGCGCAGAGTGAGCTGTCAGTAAATGGTAACAAGCGCGATTAAGACAGCTCCAGAGGGGGGCAGGAAGAGAGTAGGAGAGAAGCAGAGAACCTACGAAAGGATCAGGGTTCTGCTACTTCCTGGTCGGAGTCATCCCCGCTGATTAGGCCACTCTGCAGACTGAGAACCCTGGCACACAGCAGCCCCGCATGAAACGGTCCTGGAGGGTGGCAGGCCCTCGAGTTTGCAATCTAAAGGCAATCTGCGCAGCTATGGTTCCAATTAGGAAGGCAGAGCTGGCCCAAATACCGTTCCCCACAGCTTGGCAGGAAAAGCCATTTGCAACAAACCAGACCATGTCTCCCATTTTCTGTCTTTGTTTCTCTGTTCAAACATTTGTAAGTCGTTCCGAATTTGGGAGAGGCGGCGGCAGCAACTGTTTTAAAAGACAGAGCCAGGATCAAATGAAAGCAGGCCAAACACACAAGTGGCCAGGGGTATTGGAAGCCAGAATACAAATCATGAAAATAAAGAAGAAATTAAGAGCAATAAAACTCACATCTGCTGAATACAGGCAATTATGTCTTCCTGGAAATAACTTCTGATTCTTACAGATTAAGCGCTGTCTACGTCTCTCAACCTACAACCGATTTTTCTTTTAAACTCACCCAGATCAGCCTTCTTCTCTTTCCTGGCACTCCTCGCCCAGCTTCTACAGCACGTAAACAGAGTAAATGGAAATGGAGATGCCTCTGTTGTGGAGGTTTTGCAGACATACAGTAAAACGCATCGATCTGAAGTGTACAGCTCCAACAACCGTTACATACATCCACAGCCACGTTAGCAGTGTTTGGGTGAAAATACGGACTATTTCCAGTGCTCCAGCAGACCGCTTCGGGCCCCTTCCAAGAATACTCCCCTCCCAGGATAACCACTCTTCTAACCTCTAACTCTGTGGATTAGCTTTCCCTGGGTTTGAACTTCATATAAATGATATGTCTCCCTTTTCTCTCCTGGTTCCTCAAGCACATACTTAAGCATATTATAGCAAAGGAAATAAAGGGAAGGGAAGGGAGCAATAGGAAGTGATCAAGGACAGGAGATGTCTCATTTATACAATCTAATACTGAAAACAGGCACCAGAAAAGCAGCCCTCGAGAGGACGACAGGCCCCCGAGCACACCGACATGCTACGCCGGGGGCCTCTGATGCTAACGCCCGAATGCTACTGCCCTAGGTTCCCAGGTACCCAAGTCCGCCTCTGGCACAGCTGGGTAAAACATCAGGCCCGCAGCCATCGGTCACTGCGCTGCATCATAACAAGACTCAGCTTTAACTGGAAGAAGGCAAGGAGGTCTCGCTCCCCCCAGGAACATCCTTTTCAGTTTCACACGCCAAGTAAGAGCTGGGGAAGGCCAGCCTGGGTTTGAAGCCCAGCTTTGCCACTTCCAAGCTGTGTGACCTCATGCAGGTTTCTTCACCTCTCTGTGCCTGAGTTTCATCATCTGAAAAATGGGGATAGCAACAGTGTCTACTTCATTAGGTGCACTATAAGGACTAAATTTTACAACAACAGTGCGTGAAACACGGTACTTCATAAAGATCAGCTATTCTTGTTACTATTATACCTAGACAATAGCCTTAATGCCTTCAGACACATCTGGAGGGCACAAGATAGACCTAAGAATGTACAACATGCACATATAAACACAGGTTCGCAGGTGCGCACACGCACGTACACATGGG
>NW_024423319.1:111366609-111387519 GCF_017311325.1 Ursus maritimus
GCGTGTGCGCCAAACGAATACACATGTGCACACATATTTGCACACGTGAATGCATGTGCACACGCACACATATGCACCTTCGGCTCCCCTCTCCTCAGGACACAGATGACAGAAATTCTCACCTTCCTAGAAAGCTCCTGCTCCTTAAAACCCAGAGGTAAGAGATCAAAGTAAAGAAAGTGTGAAACAGAGAGAGGAACCTCATTCATGAGGAACGTAGTTGCCATAAGCAGGTCTGGGGAACACAGACATCTCACCCTCTGAGTGCACACTGGGTTCACACATCCCGAAATGACATTGCATGAGCTGGAATTCACAAAATGGTCCCCAACCATGGCGGGTATTCACGGGAGGAGAAAGGGAGCTGGATAATTCTCGTTCTCAGAAGAGCAAACACGGAGATCTAAAATCACGTCCTCCCAGAATATCATCTCAGAAATTCCATCCACCTCTAGAATTACATAACACCCATGAAATGCTCCAAAGCCCCAGAGCTGGAGAGAGACAGTTACGTGGCATTAGGCAGTACCGCGGTGCCCTTGCCTCTAAAACGAATATCTAACAACTCGAAAGATTTTTTTTTTCCCCTAGAGAGCAATGAAAACTTTTGGAGACACTGCGATCACTACGAAAAGTTTCTCCTAAAACGTTTTCTAGTGTAATTACAAACATCCTGGAACCTGTTTCTCTCTGGCATCTTACCCGCAGGTTGCCATGAATGAAAATATACTGCTCTATTTCACTTCACAAGAGGGTCAGAAAGAAGCAATTCAAAACCTGATTTTAAACATCACCTCAAAAAGGCTGGGGACGAGAGGCTGGACCAGCAATGAAGTTTAAACACCTCTGCACATGTAAGGAAGGACCTCCAAGAATTTCCGATCTAGCAGTTTCTTCTTGTTGTTTTATGATTAAAGAAAAGAGGACTAGAAAATTCTCCCTCCCCACCCTGCGTGGTGTGTGTGTATGTCTGTGTGTGTCTGTGGCCAAAGTCCAAATTTTACTGTTGACTCAAAATCTTGCTAATACTGTGTCTATTTGTTCTCAAACTGCTAGCCAGCAAATGTTGATATGAGCCAAAATTACTTGGACTTCAGCCATAGCATGCGTATGAAGACAATGAAATTTTATTTCCTTCTCCTCATCATTAATGAGCTTATTGGCTAAAGTGCTTTAAAGTTCTCCAAAGTAGTTCTGTGGTTTATAAACATTCCAATAGCATCCCTATAAAAACTACAATGTCCACCTGTCTCCTTGGCCCTCAGTTAAAAGACTGCATAAGAATTAGGGATCTGACTACCGTTTAATCCCTCTCCGTAACAAGGGAAACAGTCAAGCAATGCCCACAGGTGCTAGTTAACAGATTATTTCACAAAATTTAAAAGGTGTGCCTTCAAAATTAGAATCTTGTGTCCGTAATGCCTAACAGGCACAGTTTGACTTTTTGGCAGGCAGGAAAGAGAAAATGCATAATTCTGACCTGAAGGGGAGTTAGTGAAAAATCACCCCTTAGCTCCTGATTTGCTGAAAATAACCAGAGAGTAGGACATTAGGCCCCTACTACCGGCCTTCATTTCAGAAGCACGTGCAGATATTCCCATTTGACAACCACGCCCACCCAGCTTCTTACCACCTGGCAGATACCAACTGGCACCCGCAAGCTGGGGGCAGTCAAATACACCATCAGGACAAAAATTAAAGCCTGTTTTCCTTCAAAAGAGTTGGCAATGTTACTGACTGAATTTTTATGACAATAAAAAGCTGTTTAAGGCAGCTCATAAATCTCATGTTAAAAAAAGTTTAAAACACATTAAGCCTGATTTTGCTATGCAAAGACCAACCATGTAACCACTAAAGGAGACACTGCAGAAGAATATTTGGTGACAGAGTAAGCTATTCTTGTTCTAATAAGTGAAAAAAGGCTGTTTAAAAAGCAGTATGTAGACCGTAAGCCCATTTTACTCAAATGTGTACGGGGGAAACCTGGAGGATATACACAAAAATACCGAGAGATTCTCTTTGGGTGACAGATTTAGAGATTATTTTTATTATTTTATTATTTTGTTGATCTTTATTTTTCAAATCTCATTCACTGAACAGGTCTTATGCTTCTAAAGTAAGAAAAAAAAATGTAAACTGCTGCAAAACTTAGTTTTACTCAAGTCCTAACTCCTCCCAGAGACCAAGATCACTATTCGGTCAAAATCCTTTCTTACAATAATCTACAACGACACAAACACAATACCCAGCAGAAGAAGCCAGACACAAGCGAGTACAAACTGAGCCATTCATTTCCCCAAAACTCGCAAAAGCGACCAAAGAACAGTAGGATGTCAGAAGCGAGGGTGGTAGTTAGCCTTGGGCGGAGGACTTAGCATTACTGAGTCTCCTGCATTACTTCCCGGGTTTCTAGCTGTGCTCAGTGGGGAGAAGCTGGAAGAAATGAGTCTCAGCCAACGGCCAACTTTGTGTGCGCTGCGCAAACTAGGAGACCTATTTAAAAACACCTCACCGACCCCTTAGAAAAGACAAGTCTCGTGTCCACACACACATCCGAAAGTCCAGAGACACAACACGAGTCTGGATTCCAGCACAAGTACCAGGAAGGAAACGTTTCCAAACTCATTCTTCCCCACACTTGGACTCCCACTGGCCAGCAGTTCCAAACAAATGAACAAATGAACTAGGATCAAAAGAAAACAAAACAACGGGAACCCATGAAGCTCTCTGTATTGTTGCAAAAGCACAAAGACAGTCAACCAGAGAGTTCTGGATGAAAATAGTGCGTATGGATTTCCCAAACCTCCTTACCATCCATTCCCAACATTCTCTTACTTGGGACCAAGAGAAACTGCTCTTTTCGGGAAGCCGGGAAGGGCAGAGGGAAATGTGGCGAAGGCAGGAAGGAAGAGGGGCCTCTGGGGCCCACAGGGCGCTGGCTGGTCCAGTGTTACCTCTCAAGGCCTCCCAGCTACCTGTTAACCAGGCCCTGTAACCTCCCCTAAAAAATGGGAAGGGGAGACCGAGGCACGCCCGTTAAGAGTAGTGCTTCCTCACCTTGGTTACACGTGAGAATCGCCTGGGGAGCTTTGAAAAACCCCGGTAACCAGCCACATTCTAAACCAACTGCTTTTGAATCTCTGGGGGGCGGGGGGGCGAGATGCACACACCAGCACTAAAACAAACCAAAACAAAGCAAACCCCTCCCGATGAACCCAACGTGCAGCTAAGGCTGAGAACAATGGTTTCGAGCCGCATGTGTTACGTTTTCATGCACACGCACTGCGCACAAGAAGTCGGGTTCTGTTCAGTAGATCTGGGGTGGGGCCTGAGAATGTGACATGGGCGCTCTTGGCACCCTGATCCCCGCTTGGACTAATGAGGGTACAGACCACAGCCTTTCTGAGGCCGTGCAGAGCTTAATGAGCATGCATTTCAGAAAGGGGCAGGGATGTCCTAAAATAGATTTTCTTCTAGCCCCTCATGCCCACTTAGACACAACCGGATTCCAAATATGTGTCCCTTTGTACTAAAGCAGATGTGCAGGCCCTCCTTTTGCCCTCCTCTGCTTTAGAGAGAGGCCAATGGAAGTGCAAGACACCAAGTTTCTGGAACATCAAGTCAAAGAAAAGCAGCCAGCTCCCCCAGCCCCACCCCATTAATCACTAGAGGCTGCTGGAGAAGTAACGGCTCCCTGCAGTTCGGTGGTTTGCGAGGGCCTTCTAGAAGCTCCCCTACTTGACAAGATATTAGGCACAAGCCATACCAGAGTGTGCATTAATGAGACCCACATGCAGCTGCTGAGAGTAAACACTCACTTAATCCCATGTAGCTGAACGGCCTAACAAACGAATTAGCTGGTGGCATTCACTTAGGATATATGATCCAATTTATATTATGATTTCTTTCTAAAGGCTGAACTGATTTTGACACATCTAAAAATGTGGTTTCAATCACCCGCAATTACACCGTTTGAACAGGGGGAGAGAAAGGCTTTTAAAGGACCCAGACCTGAGGGGAGCAAAGAACAAGGTGAAATGAAGGAGATTTGCACTGGTGTTGGGACAGCGGGGGCATTGGTGGGGGGCCCTTCAGGGCCTTAGTGCTGCTGTCAAGGAGCCCAGGAGACTTTCATCTCTGTTGCTGAGTCCACTCAGCCAACATGTAGGCGCAGCCTGGAGAAAACTCAGACAATTCCTCACCACCTCCCCCCTCAGACTGCATTCGTGCCCTTCAATAGTTCAGGGGCCCCAGAATCCCTGAGCCTCGAGCTATGGGGAGAGGGCGGGGCTCTGTCAGGCCTGGCATGGCCATCCTAAGACCAAACAGAGGCTAAGGGGATTATACACTCCAAGAACCTCCATATTGGCCTCAGCTAATGACGCCAAGAGGGAGAAAGGGCAAGTACCACAAGGGGCTAAGAAATTCTCGAGTGTTCATCCAACACTTCCCAGTACTTAGCTTTTTCTCAGTCCCACTGTCACACCAACCGCATGAGGTAGTTAATATGACTTGCCCCCTTTTCACACATGAGGAAAACTGACGCACAAAGACCAAAGTCACCCAACTGGGTACTGGTGTTGCTTCCAGAAACGAAGTATTTAATGAATCGTGGTCTCAGGCCTAGGCTGCTTCCTTGGGCCCTGCTGGGCCAGCCTGATTCCCTGTGGTATGTCTGAGGCAGAATGCTGCAGCCTTCGGAACAGCCACCCAACTGCCGAGAGGGGCCTTGCGCCTGTGTGCTGGAGCCGATTCCAACAGCTGTTCACATGAAGAGGCTCCCAATGCCACAACAGCTTGGCTATGTCTGTCCATCAAAGTGCAGAAAACACCAAAATAACTACTCTGTTGTTATGTACTTGGTGCTGGGCCAACAATTTTCATGTATCTTATTCTGATTTTTATAGAGGGGAAAAAAACATCACGTACTGAGAAGGTACGTAATTTTATAAAATCACCTGTTCGAGTTTTCAGTGAAGAGCATCTGGGCAAAAATGTGGGGACTGTTTTTGCGCACTCTACATCTCCACTCCAATGATGCTAAATAATGACCTGAACTGTCCACAGTAAATTTCCCAGAAAAAAGCATGAAACTTGCATTTATTCTATCAACACGAATGTTGTTTTCCAGTCAAACCAAACTCCTTGTGGACCCTGAAACAGGCTGTGGCTGAGACTGCTACCTACTCATTCTCTGTTCTCTTTTCTACCCACGCACATGGCTGGGATACATTTCCCAGACTCCCTTGCAGTCACGTGAAACTGTATAACTGAGTTCTGGCCAATGGCACGTGGGTAGAAGTGGCCTATTTCTCCTTTAAGCCTGGCACATAAAAGCTATCTGCATAATCCTCCAGTCTCTCTTCCCTCAACTGCTGCTAGATTCAGATGCTCTAATGGAGGACTCGAGGTCCCCAGGGAGTGGTAGAGCCGCAGACAGAAGGAACCTGGGCCCCCTGAATGCCTGAGTGGAGCACAGTGCTCCCCTCTCAACCCACACTAGACTGTAACACAAATAGGAAAACTTTACTGCGTTATGCCACAAAGACTTTAGGGCTTGTTTGTCGTCACAGCTAACCTACTCTCACTAACACACAGATCCCACTCATTTCCTTTTTCTTGCACTTTCGTAAATCTTACCTACTGTTTAAGTCAGTGATTTCCCAAGCGTGGTACCAGCAGCAGGAGCCTGTTAGTAATGCAAATCCTCAGGCCTTAACTCCTGTCCTACTGAATCAGAAACTTAGGGAGGAGGTGTTGGTGGGGGGAGGGAGCTAGAGTCCAGCCATCCGTATTTTAAAAAGTCTTCCAGATGATTCTGATGCACGTTCAAGTTTGATGTCTACTGTTTTAAGTGAACTGAGATCTGACAATGAAGTCTGCAAGGCTATCCCCCAGCCTCACCCAGCTCTTCCTCCTCTGATCTCTGTGCCATCCACTCATCTCAGCCCTTAAGTACACATGGCCACTGTCATTGTGACCACATTGTTTCTCCTCTATGGTACATGCTTGTCCCAAATTCCTGTGGGCAGAGCTCATCCCCCTTACCTATTGGTAAATGTTGGAAGGGAGGGAGGGAGGGCGGGCGGGCATACCTAAAATACATAACAGAGCAGGATCCCCATTCAACAGATGGAAAATGTCAAGTGCCGGAACACTGGGTGACTTGTCAGGCAATAACTCAGTAAACATGCTCACTTGATGTCATCACCCACAGGTCTGACTCTCACAGAGAGAGGATCACAAGGAGTTAAGAATTTGAATACTTAAGTCAGAACTAAAGTTTCTGGGTTCAAATTTGGGCTTTTGCACTCAGTGGTTATGCAATTTTAGGCCAATTAACCTTTTGGTGTGTCTGTTTCCTCATCTGTAAAGGTGGGATAATAATGGTACCTACCCTTATTGGGATGTGATAAAGATTTAAAGAGAAAATTGTATAAGGTGCTTAGAATAATGCCTGGCGTACAGAAAGGTCTCCGTAAGGTTAGGAGTTCTATCCTATTGGATGAGTGACCTGGGAAAGTCAACTAAACTCCGAGCCTCAGTTTCATCATCTGCAGAAAGGGGTTGCCAGGATGACTTGAGATGAGGAATGGTAGGTGCTGGGCACGGGCATGGAGGGGGGCCCCCAAGCCTGCCTTCTTCCCATCTCTTGGTCTTGCTTATGCAGTGCATAGAGCGAGGGGACACACAGATACACATCTCCAGGATAAAAGGGCGCAAGTCAGACAACAATCAGCTCACACAGGGTGTGGCTTTCCAGGGGGTTCAGGACTGGAGCAGGAACTGACCAGCCCCCCTCCCCAGAGAGATGCACTATGGGAGCATGGCTCCTTGGGCTCTCCAATTCCCTGCTTCATTTCTAAATAAGAAACAATGGCACCGCTGATCCAGAGACATCTTTGTCCAACTTTGAAAAACTGCCCACAGCAGCTAGAGAGCAAAGGTTAGCCACAGCTCTCCTCAGACTTGTTATTAATGGATACCTCCTTCCAGCTCACCCCTTCCTGAACTGAGGCGAGAGAGACAGGAAGATGAGGAATTTCCTTCTAAGCTTTTTTCTGTTTTAAGATTAAAAGCAAATTTACAAGGTCAAGAAAACCCACAATGTTTACGCAGGGTTAAGAGGAGCAAAGAAGGTGGAAACTTTAAGCTTTACTCTTTTTTTATTCTCTGGCTTCCATCTGTCCTTGGGGTCTATTTCTTCTTGAGCTTTTCAACCTAAAAACTCATATACGTGTGAACTAGTACACTTGGGAGAGGAATCTGGCAAGCTCTAGAAAAGCCAAAGATACCCCAGTCTTCAACTCAGCAAGCCCGTCCCTAGGTCAACCATGACCCACACAGTAAGTTCAATTTCCTTAAACTTGTTTCAATTATAAAGTAACAGGGTGGTCAAAATAAACTCTGTCACCTTGTAACTGAAATAAGTTCAATGAAACAGTAACTCCTCTTACCGCGGGCAGCATATTCTGGGGTTTTCCAATGTATTCTATTCTATTCATTTTTTTTCAGTGTAGTTGCAACCCATTGGTTTGAGTTCATGACCCACGAATGGGTCACAACACTCTCTGTGAAAAACACTGCCCTGAAAAACTCGCACATGTATGCACAAAAGTGACACGTTCATTGTAGCATTGCTTGGGAGGGGGGAAACCAGAAACAACTGCTACGTCTATCAACAGGAGAATCAATAAATGGAAGTACTTTCATATAATAAACTATACACAGCAAGGAAAATGAATCAAGGAGATCTCCAAGTAACAGTATGAATAAATCTTCATGTATAATGTTGAGCAGAAAAAGGCAAGTTGCAGAAAGATACACAGAGCACAAAACAATGTATACAGATTTTAAACCAAGCAAAAACAATACTAAACGCTGCTTAGGAATACACACATAAATATTATAATATAAAGACATGCCTGAGAGTTATTAAGAGGAAATTGCAGGGTATGGTTGTAAAAGGTGATGCTATTGAGAAGGAGTCTACATTAGTCTTAGTTGTAATTGTGTATTTCTTAATATAAATGCTGTTTATCATTCTCTATCTTTCTTGTGTATCTGAATTTTTTGAAGAGTTTACTTATTTATTTATTTATTTATGAGAGAGAGGAAGAGAGAGAGCGCATGCGCGCGGGGTGGGGGTGTGGGGATCAGAGGGAGAGGGACAACCTGACTCCCTGTTGAGTGCGGAGCCTAATGTGGGGCTCGATCCCACGACCCAGAGATCGTGACCTGAGTTGAAATTAAGAGTCAGATGCTTAACTGACTGAGCCATCCAGGCGCCCCTCTGAAATTTTTATAATTAAAAGAAAAATCCTCCATGGAACTACAACCTTGGGACAATTTTGCTTCTTCCTTTTGGAGTCAACGGAATAAAAGTTCTCCACTTTTAGCTCCAGTTCCCACCCGAGAGCAGGTGAGCCCAGAATGCAGATGCATAGGAAAGTGCCCGCACCCCATCTCCCAAACCAGCCAGCGTGCACCAACACAGAAGAAAGATGGAGGAGGTGCTGCCAGGTGTGGGGAAGTTGAGGACACCGTGCTGCCGTTCGCTGAGGGCCCGAGAAAGGTGCTGCTGGTGGCGGCAGTCATCACTCCAGGGACCGCAGCGGAGAGGAGCCCCAGTATCTAGTGATGCATATGGTTCACCACTCTGGGGGGATTCTGACACCCCGGCCCCCCATCCCCCAAATGCAGGGAATGCTGGCTTGGAATCAATTTTACTGGTTTGACCTTCTCTGTAAATCACCAAAATGAATGTTGGAAAACTAAAAAAAAAGGTGATTTCTTGATGAAGACATCCCCATTGTATAAATGGAGTGATTTGTTTCTGAGATTTCCGTCACCAGAGCTAGAGTTAGAATGTACCAGATCAACAGAATCTTCTAGCAGGAGGGCGTCTTAACCCAGCACTTCTCAAATGTTAACATGCAAGTGAATCCCCTGGGGAACTTGTTAAAATGTGGCTTTGGGCACAGGAAGTCTGAGGCAGCCCAGGACGTGGGGCTGAGGACACTCTGGGAACAGCAAGCCTTTAGAGTATTCTAAGCTGCCCTCTGCTCCAAAGATGAAAAAGCTGCCAAGGCTGAGGGAGGAAGTGACTTGCTCACTGTCTCTTGGTACTTCGCTGGGACTAGAACCTGGCTCTTCAGAGTTAGGCTTCAGTATTTCTCTGTTCATCTCCTGTAGGTCTCAGCTGCTGGATACACCAATCCAGTGAACTGGCCATGGGGCTGTCAAGTTTCCGGTCGTTCCAAATTTACACGGCAGCACTGGCCCACTGTCACGTAAACTCTCGCTTGTGGTCAAAGTGGGGTCCACAGACCACCGGCGTCACCATCACCTGGGAGCTTGTTCAAAATGCTTGTTAGAAATCGGCCCAGAGCTACGGAATCAGAATCCGCGTTTTAAAGCAGCTCCCCAGATGATGTGTCCGTACACTGTTTCAGATGCGTCAGCTGGAACACTACACAATCTTATGTACTAGACGACAATTCTCCAGTGTCAATGTTTTTTTTTTTAATATTTGTTTATTGAGAGGGAGCACGTGCACGCACATGAGCAGAAGGGGCCGAAGGAGAGAGAGAAACCCCAGCAGACTCCACGCTGAGCGCAGAGCCCAACCTGGGGCTTCATCTCACGCCCCTGAGATCATGACCTGAGCCAAAACCAAGAGCTGGATGCTTGACCGACTGAGCCACCCAGGCGCCCCTCACTGCTTTTATCATAGGCACACAATGCCAACTCGCTCACTTGGTTTCCCTCTCCTTCCTCACCTCTCTCCCTCTCTTTGAAATGCTCACACACACAGCCACACACAAAATGAGTACACACAGCTGATGCTCCTTCAAGGGCTCTGTGTTTGTGACTTAAAAATAACAGCGAAGCGTTACTGGTCACTTGCCCCGCACACTCTAGGCCTTATGTGAGCCCCATGATGTTCCATGATGTGGCAACGACCACTCTATTTTACAGATGGGGGAATGGAGACTTGGTACACTTAGGCGATTTGCCCAAGCCTTCCAGGAAGCATAAGTGGTAGACGAGGAAAGAGCGAATGTCAGTCGCCCCCCAAAAGGTGATCCAAAATGAAGCCGGGGAGCTAATGGCTCTGACACAGAGAACTGGCCCGTCCCCGGGAGAGGCCCCGGGGCTCTCCCTCTTGCCCTGAGGTGGGGCCTATTTCCCGGGGAGGGAAGGACAAGACTTCTGACCCTTAGCCAAAGAGTCTGCCTCCCAGGGAAATGGGCTGTGGGAGGGGAGGGCAAAGGGGTAGAGGAGAGGGAAGTACTAAGCTCAAATCATCAAAGTGCAAAGTGCATCAAAGCCTCCGAGTATGAGGCCCTTAATTCTTCTATTCGAGGAGAGGTTTTCCTGGTGCTCTTGGACCATAATGTGCGTGTGCGTGTGTGTTTGCCGCTCAAGTAAGCTCCCAAAACCATCGCCTGCTTTGAAAGCATTGTTTCTAGCGTCAGGAGTTCTGACGGGCCTCATTCAGAAGGGAATGCCCTTCAGAAGAGGAAGTGCCCAGGGCTTCCCTGTAGGAGTGGCAAACAGTTGTCAGGCGTCTGAAGAGCTAGGGCTTACACTAGCAAACGAGTGGGGGCAGCAGGAGCTCTAGAACCTACTTTAGAACCTACCTAGCGCGGTCTAACAGCCGGAGACACAAGAAGTGTGGCAAATCTTCCCACCTGTAACCCAGGCAGACCAAGCTAATAACTTCCAGCACTTCTGAGTAAGTTATCAGGCCTCAGAGTCCTTCTCAACACAGTGATTCCACAGCCACTATCAAATGATGAAGACCAGCAGGCAATCAAAAACCTGCCTGCCATCTCTGTGAAGGTAACGGGCCTTCTCTAAGTTTCAGGACACCCGATCTCTAGCCCTGGCCCTGCCACTAAACAGTTGTATGACCATGCACCAGGCACTTGACCTTTCAGGCCTTCTGCTTTCTCAGCTGTCAAATGGAAGAACTGAGAGGCAAGAGGCCTTGAGTTGGAGAACGGGGTTGTTTCTGGCAGAGAACCCAAGGTGACTCTCCCAGACATCTTGGATTTCAGCAGGTTTTCCTGTCCTCACAGCTCATTTTTCCTATGTGGCAATGGGCATTACAAATAGCTGAGAAACTACAAATCAGGCCACATACAGCCATGGTGGCTGACCACCCACACTGGAAAATGATTGGGGGGTGGGGTGGGTAGTGGCTTGATTTTTTTTTTCTAAATGTTTACCTGGAATCTTCTGGTAATGTGGCTACAGTATATAATCATTGAGGTAATCACTACAATTTCACTTTTAAGGCAGTTTCTAGATATTCATATATACATGAGGTAAGTACCCAGATATAAACCATTTCCAAACTTTTGCTCCCACACCCAGCGGCCAGGATGCCTACAAAAATGCATGCCCAACAGAGTATCATGAGAGGACAGAGCTCTCATACAGAGGAGAGGTCTATTTTTTTTCCCTTTATCTCTGAGGAAAATCCAACGACCATAGTTTCTCTGTGAGGAAAATAGAAAAAATGGATTTAAACTTTTCCTTTAGGGGCGCCTGGGTGGCACAGTGGCTAAGCGTCTTCCTTCGGCTCAGGGCGTGATCCCGGCGTTATGGGATCGAGCCCCACATCAGGCTCCTCCGCTGGGAGCCTGCTTCTTCCTCTCCCACTCCCCCTGCTTGTGTTCCCTCTCTCACTGGCTGTCTCTCTGTCAAATAAATTAATAAAATCTTAAAAAAAATAAAAAAAATAAACTTTTCCTTTAGTTTTATTCTTAAGCTATCCTGTTTGGAACAACTGCCCCCAAACTTCACAGCCTTCTGAGAGACACAGCCCTGACTTGGATCTGATACTCGGCTCTAATATTTGTATGCCTCCAATTTGGTAGTTTGAATGCTAGAATCCTAAGTTTGGGGCTTTAAGCTTTCAAAACAGAACCAACGTGTTTGCTTTTCACATCAGGTATAACTCCTCATGGGTAAGCAGGTGCGTATTTGCTACCAAGAATATTCCAGGGCCTTCCCCACATATAAGCAAAATGGTGTGGCCTGGGGAAGGCACAAGGCCTACAAAAACCAAGTCTGTTTAGCACGCAGGCCTAGAGCCTGGGAGTCTCTGTGCTCTCCTCATCAGGGAACAGACTGACAGGCCCAGGATGGGTCCAGAAACAACAGCCTGTAGATCCTTCCATTATGTGTAGGACCCTATGCTGACCAGATAAATCTCAATGGTGTCTCTCTAAAGGAGCCATGTGTGCCTGCTCTCCGGCTTGCTGAATGGCCCACTGACAATTGTGAGGCTGACCTCTCCACCCTGCCGGCCCCGGGGAAATGCAGACTCCAGCCAGCCGCAAGCAGGGCCTGCACTCTCGCTCTTCTCTGCTTAAGAAATCAGAGAGAGGCAGGTTTTCATATACTCCCTCCTTGTTCTCAGCCTACCTTCTCCAAACCGCCAAAGGCAGGCAATGAGATAATTAGACCCTGAGAGAGGAGTTCAGTGCTGGTGAAGCCCTGCCAGGCTGAGAGCGCTGGGGAGAAGCGATCCCACCCTACACCCAGAAGAAACAGCTCCTGGGAAGTGGCTCCTCCTCAACTCCGCCGTGCTCCGCAGCAACCCCAAGCTTCCACGTGGAAGCGACTTCATTCTGAAAAGCTTTCAGTGCCTCACACACACAGGGCAGGTGCTCTCCTCCTCCTGGCCTCTCTTTGAAGCTGCTATTCTAGTGATTCTTGACCTTGGCTGTGCATCAGAATCACCTGCGAAGCTTCTTTTTTAAAAAGAAGAGTGGAGCACCTGGGTGGCACACTCAGTTAAGTGTCCAACTCTTGATTTCGGGTCAGGTCATGGTCTCAGGGTCATGGGATCAAGCCCTATGTCTGGCTCCATGCTCAGCATGGAGTCGGCTTGAGATTCTCTCCCTCCCTGTCTGCCCCTCCCCCACTTGCACGCTCTCTCTCTCTAAATAAATAAATGAAATCTTTAAAAAAAAGAAGAAGAAGAAGAAGAAGAGGAGAAGGAGAAAGAGGAGCAATGCCTAGACCTACCCCCCCCCAACTCCAGGATAAAAGAGCAATGCCTAGACCTCCCCCACCACCCCAGGATTCTTAATTAATTGGCAAGTCTACCCCAAGTGCTTCCAAAGTACAGCCAATGCTGAGAGCAACTGAGCTAGTCCCTCTGCCTCATACACACATCCCCAGACCACTTCCCTGCCTTCCTTCATCTGGCTAAGTCTGGGTATCCCTCCCCTTCAGGTCTCAGTGTAAATGTCATTTTTTTCTAGAAACTTCTCTGGCTCTCCCAGACTGGCCTAGGTCTTTGGCTATGTGCTCCCACAGCACCCCTACTTTCCCTCACACCACCCTCATATTATAGGACATTTGCACATGCCATTGCCCATCCTCTGACAAACGCCCACTCCAATAGGACAGGGAGTGCTTCTGGTATTGTTTGCCAGCCAGATCCCCATGCCTCCCCGACCCAGGGTAGGTGCTTCACAGAAAACCGTTTGAACAAACGACTGCCCCTGGCTTATTCACTGCTGGCCCCTTCTCTAGAACACCCTGGTAGCAATTTTTAAATCAAGCACTTTCCAAACCACAGTAAAATACCCTCTCCCTCCTTATGGCAATGGAGAAGGGAAGTTTCCAGTTTGGTTTCTGTCGCAGAGACTAACTACTTTTTCACCAAACCATTTGCCTTTCCTCTGGGCACACTGCTAGACCACATTTCCCAGTCTCCCTGAGCCTAGGTGTGGCCATGCGCGGAGGCTGGGCAATGGAATGTGGCTGGAAGTGGTAAATACCATTTCTGGGCCTAGCCCAGGAAGACTGCCCTCACAGCCTCCCGCCCTTGCTGTTGGCTGGATCAGGGAATACGGGGGAAGACTCCGAGGTCCTAAGGGAGGGTAGAGCCACAAGACAGAAAGAACCTGGGTTCTTGAATGACTACGTGTACATACAGCACCCTCCTCCAGCCCCTGCCAACCCGCACTGCACCGGAGCGTGAGTGAGAAATAAACATTTCCTGGGATAAACCACTGAGGTTTGAGGGTGTTACAACAGTTAGCTTACCATAGATAATATACTTTTAAATTTTTTTCACCAGGGGGCGCCTGGGTGGCTTAGTCCATGGAGGATCTGACTCTTGATGTCAGCTCAGGTCATGATCTCAGGGTTGTGACATCGAGCCCTGTGTCAGCCTCCATGCTGGGCATGCAGCCTGCTTAAGATTCTCTCTCTCTCCACCTCCCCCCGCCACTCTCAAAAATTTTTTCACTGGTTTATCAACACTTCAGGGGACATATAATCCATAAATTCAAAGGTCAAAGTGAAGAAAAACTGCCTTGACCAACTCCATACCTCTGTTTTGAAGCACATGGCTTCTTTTCACAGAACACAACTCACCTCTGTACTTCCCAGCTTGGCACGTGTTACCTGATCCTAAACAACATGGTGAGATCTCTTTAGGATCCACCTCCATTTGACCTGTCACCTGTCCTTTGGGCATCCAGAAAAAAGCCTGGTCAGCATGTGGACCAACCCTGCTCTATTCTGGACCACTGGCCAACTGACCTCTTGTTCTTTCTAACCAGCCATGCACAAGAAGAAACGGGCCTCAAGCCTCAAGCCTCGGCTCCCCACTAGACAACGAGAACATTCCCAACCATAAACCCAAGTAGCACTGTAACGGTGACTAACTTTGAAATCCAGAACCCACTGCTAACAATCCACCACGTTTCAGACAGAACCAAAGGGTTTTTGTCCACTTTTATTTAAAACACACACAAACACACACACAACATTTGAAGGAGTTCAAAGCAGAGTGAAACCTATATATTTTCTAAAATTGTTAAACTCCAATAAAACTTTATCATCAATCTGTTCTTTGAACTGAACTCACATTTTTATTTATTACGAGTCTCTGGCTCCCACTGTCACCTACCTCAACTTTTACCTTTATCACTTCCTTTGGGGAAAAAGAAAGCCACATGCCATGAAATTGTCGGAGGGATACTCTCTCTGTATGCATATGTCTCTGTGTTTGGATCCAGTAAAAAACACGCGGCAATTTTTAAGACCATCGTTTCTAAAAGGGATTAATTATTTACCAAATATTTATCGCCCTCCATGCAACGCCCCACAGGAAATACCAGAACGATTGACCCAGGTTCTACTCTCCAAGGGCTGACCATCTGGATAAGGGAGTTACATTTAAAGCACAGTTAACTCCAATAAAGGTTAAATGGGGAAAACTCCGTAAAAGAAGGTAGAGACAAAGTGCTCTCAAAGCCTGGAGGAGAAGTAGATTGCTCCCAGAAGGGAAAATGCATTCATTCATTCATTCATTCATTCGTTCAACAAATATTTATCGAGCGGCTCTTCTATGTCAGGCGCCAGGCGTGGTACTGAGCGCACAGTAGTAGCAAGACAGACGTTCACTCAGGACCAGCTTCATAGAGCAAGTGGTATCGGAGCTGAGCCAACAGCCATAATGGATGGAACACAGCATAATAACAACAATAATAACTGGAGTTAAACACTTAGTAAGAAACTTCTAATTAGAGTGTATGACATCCGTCAACCTACTTAATCTGCCCACCAACTGTATGAGGTAGGTACTCTTATTCCCATTTTACAGATGAGAAACTGGTCTCCAAGAGGTGAAGTTACTTGTCCAGGGTCATTCAGAGCCACTGCCACACACAGGATGAAGACACAGCCCAAAGCTGCCTGTGGAAGTCACGGAAGGAGTTCCACCCCAGATTCAGGTCCATTCAAAGAAGCAGAAGAAAATTGTTCTGAGCGCCCCAGAACATAAGTGACGAAGGTCACCCTTGGCACTGCCAGTGTCCTGGAAATCCACACCAGGGGGCCTTTTATCAGTGACATTGCACAACAAGACCCTTTTGTCATTCTAGTAATTAAAGCCCCTTGGGGGTGGGGTCCTGTATGGAAAGTAGCCAGTTTTCCAGCCTGATGTGATTCTAAGGGTAACTTCTCCTCAGTGTGCCATACTCCCTCTCACTACACACACACACACACACACACACACACACACACATACACACACACCCCTTCCTCCCCTTCTTCATGGAATAGATGAAATCACTAGGTTCCATCAAACATCTTACTAAACTGTTGAGTTTAAAAAAAAAAAAAAAAGCATGGCCCTCCAGTCAGGGTCCAGACACCACCACACAAATAACAGACTGCGAAATGAAGGGCCCAATTAAAGGAGGTTGGCGACTGCAAGGCTCTAACTTGGGCCACTGTTTGGGAGAAAACCTACGAGAGGTGGCTTCAGATGAGACCAGGCCGACGGGGTGGGTTTATGCAGATATGGGGCTGACAGGACGTCGTGCACTCTAGGGGCTCATGTTTCATAGGCGTCCCTCAAGAGGGGCTGAAAATCAAAAGTCCCTTGTTCTGGGNAGGGTCACAGAGCCGGGGGGGGGTTCTTAGTCTCTGGAAAACTAGGCCAGGAGTTGCTGAAGAAGAGGAGCTCATTGTGCCCGTAAGGATGGCACTGCCTGGCTGGGCCCCGCTGAGATCCACCCATGTCTACCACCCAACAACTTAACCCCTTTCCTACCGTTAGGCCTCACAGTACAATAACAGGTAAAAAATGCATAACCTATTGCCACAAAGGCCATACAGAGTTCCCATACGACCCCACAGTACCATTCATAGGCGTTTCCCCGCAAGAAAGAAAAATCTACGTTCGCACAGAAGCTGGTACACAAATGGTTCTATCAGCGTTATTCATGACGGCCGAAGGGTGGAGACAACACAACTGATGAATGAATCAACAAAACATGGCAGCACCGTCCAACGGAAGAGGATTCAGCTATACAAGGAATGAGGTAGTGACACCTGCTACAACATGGATGAACCCAGAAACCACCACATTAAGCAGAAGCAGCCAGACGTGAAGGGTCACATGATGTATGATTCCATTCCTGTGAAATGTCTAGAGTAGGCAACTCCACAGAGACAAAAAATCGATTAGTGGTCACCAGGGGCTGGGGGGAGGGTGAAATGGGGAGCAGCTGTAATGGGTGCAGGGCTTCTTTTGGGGGTGATAAGACTCTTCTAACACCGACTGTGGTACTAAAACCCACTGAACTGTATGCTTCAAATGACTGAACTGCATTTCAGTGAAGGTGCTATTTTTTAATGTTTTAAGAAGCAAGCTCTTAATAAACGTTCAGCACTTGATAAATGGACGGACGGACAGATGGAAGGTAGAAAGGAAGGAAGAAAAGAAAAGGCGTATAATCAGAATGGAACCAGGCAAAAACATCAGGTGAACTCAACATAAGGAAAATTCTACAAAGTAACTGGCGTGAACTCTTCAAAAGTGTCAGTATGATAAAAGGCAATGTCAGTGTCACAAAAGGGCTCTCTGTGTTATTCTTGCAACTTTTCTGTAAGTTTGAAATGATACAAAAATTAAAAATGACCAAATGAAAGACAAAGACAAAGAGACAGGGAGAGACCTGATCACTGGGTATTCAACGATGTCCCCACCTCTACCCTTAGAGCCTTGAGCCTCATCTGTGAATGCCCCAGCCTTTGACACAGCTACCCGAGGCGGGGGCGTGAGGGACAGCAAGTGCCGCGGTGACAGGCATGAAGGGCAGGGGACGGTGGCCAAGGAGCCCCAAACAGTCTTGATGAGAAGTTCTGGGATCCCACACCAGAGAACATTCTCACTACAAACACCCAGAACGACCTCACTTCGGGTAGGAAAAGGAGAAGGAAGCACACCGTTTCCTTCCAGATGCACGGACCCTGGGTTGGTGTGACTGCTCCAGCCACGGGCGCGTAATGGCTCTGCTTTCTCCCTAGTCAGGCATTTGCTTATTTTTCTCATCGTCAAGTTTGTGGTTGGCAGGACCCATGCGTAATGGGTGATAAATAGACCCTGTGTGTGTGTGTGTCTCAGACAGAAAACAGAATGAAATTATAAGACCGGCCTAAAAACCAATAAAGTTCCCCTTCTCCAATTTCTCTGAAGGTCTTACTAGATTTTAATTCCCAGCAAGTCTCCTCAGATGCCTTGGAATTGCCTGGAGAAACACTTGATGTTACTGTGGACCAAATCAAAGGGAATTAAACATTAAAGTGCTTGGATAGCAGCGCGGGTCTGTGATGGTTTGAGCTGTAAGCGCGTGCTCACACACACGAGCTGATGCATCTTTCCTCTAACGGGCTTCGTTATCCCTTCTTGAGGAACTTCCCCTCTAATAAGGAGGTTGAGCTGCTAGGTTAACACTGGGAGTTTCTTGTCATCCCCTCTTTCCGAATCTCATGACAATCGCTATACGATTCCCACAAGTGTCTGCATATTGGTTACTAATGGTGACTGATTTCCTGTATCTACATGAGTCACCTGTTTACCCCCGATGCATGATACGGTGCCCAATGCACTGTAGGTGTTAAATAAATATTTGACAGGTTCAACTGAAGTTAGAATTCAAGAGTAGGTGAGGGCACAGGCGCAAGTTTGGTTGTGGTGATCTGGTGCTAAATTTCTTTTGTTAACATACTTGGGTGTGCGTGCACATGCATGTGAACTTGAGGGCAGAAAGGAATTGAAAAGGCTCGAATCCGGGAAGTTCCAAAAGGGTATTAAATCATTCTCCAACTCAGTGCTCTGAAACTGGGCTTCACCCACCACTAGGGTCCCTGAAAACTTTCTGGCCGTGAGTGGCATATGGATACAGCTTTAAGAGATCCCGCTTCCAGATCTTCGTCTTCCAAATGTTTGCCTCCCTAAAGCTCACCTGCCAGATCCTTGCTCGCCTGCTTCTCCTTCCTCCGCTTTATGGAGGAAAAGGATGTTGGCCACGTACCCTCAATCTTCCCAGGGTGCATTATCCCAAAGAGTAAAAAATCTCCTGGCACCCAAACAAAGGGATAATTACAGACAGAGTCACCTCAGAGGGAGAATCCCAAGAGTGAAATAAAGCAATCTTCAGGTGGGAACTTCACAGCACAGCACTGTGCTTTCTATATTTATCTAGCCACGCAGCTCCCCAGCCATCCTAGGCTAGAACTCAGAAACAAGACTGGCCAAGCACACGTCTTAACGCATTCACTTGAATCAATGAAGAAAGTCAATTCTTTTTACTGAAAGCAAGTCTGGTTTGGCTGATGGTTTGACAGTAAGAAATGGTTTCTCCAATTAGGGCACATAACAGACCTTTTTTCATAAACAGAAAGGTTTTGATGAAGATACGCTTAAAGTTTGTATATGATATACACCAGGGCTTCTCAGACTTTAATGTGTACATAAATCACCCGGGAAGCTTATTAAAATGCTGATTTGGATTTAGCAGGGCTAGGGAAGGACTCGAGATCCGCATTTCTAACACACTTGCCGAGGATGCTCATGTTATTTGTCCATGAATCACACTTTGAATCGTGAGAATACCCAATGTGCTGGAAAATACAGTTTTTGTAGCAAATTAAACTTATAAAAAATTCAGATATCAAATATGAAATGTACAAGAGGATGCTTAATTTTTTTCAATACAGTTAGGAAGTATTTCCACAAGAAAAGTTTGAAGACCTCCGATTGGAGCCACTGTGGGCAGCGTGAAGCTGAGGTTCGCATCCAGCCTCCGGTGTCTGTACAGGATAGAGCTCTCCTTTCCCTCTGAAGTGGAATTCCAGAGGAACTGACTTCCTTGCCAGCCCTTCACGTAGCTTCAGCTTCTGGCGGAGCACTCAGGGGCCCAAACCCTCAGGTGCGAGAACGCAAACAGCCCAGTTTGGATGGCGGGTAAGGGGGGGAGGTGGCGGGGGGTGGGGGAGGTGGGAGGTAACCAACCCTGCACAGTCAGCAAAGCCCTCGGGATTCCTGATTCAAGGGGAAATGGCCTCATCGACACAACCACAGCGACAGCTGACATGAGTTGGCACAGGTCGGTGTGCACTGTTGCGCAGAGGGCTCACCCCAGGGACACCTATTTCTGCAGGGGCGGAAATAGGGGCCTGCATGTCTTGACCAGATTCTAAGCGAAGCCACAAAACTGCCCAACTCCGGTCAGTCCCAAGTCCCTATCAGTACCCCTTTCTCCTTCCAGGCATCCCATAAAGGTGGGAATCCCTTAACGTTCCATTAAGTCCACCTTCATTCCCCAATGCAAACCCATACCACTCGCTTTTTTATTTTGAAGAGAACGCTTTATTTCAACATGTATTCCAAAATCTTCTGGCCTGGCAACAACCTAATCAGGTGGATTTCCACTTCACAGAAATGGAAAATATAGAGCGCCCCGACAACAGGTTAGCCAGGCTGAGCACGCCAAGTAAACTGGGGTTACATACAGCGGATGAATCTCAAAACTGGCACTTCTTTAAGACCAGGAAGTAGCCACTTTTGTGCTCAAGAGAGGATAAGTCAGTAATTCCAGAGCCTCCGTTCTCCACCATGACAAAATAGGCACACTCAAGCAGCCTTCTTTGCGGCATGACCATGAAGGGTACTGACTGCTGCCTTGAAAGTGCTTTGACACCTCCAGAGAGAAGGAACTAATTAATGTTGATTCTCACCCAGGGCAGGGGGGCCCATTCATTCATGCTGGAGGTAGAGGTCTAGATAGGAGTGAAATTATTGGGAGCCCAAGATCCAGAGAGGAAAATGAGAGAGCTCTGAAGGGTCCCAATCCTTTAAAGGACATGACATTTCCCAGCAGCTAAGCACTCACTGAATCACAGAATATTAAAGCCAAAAGGAAAAGTAGCGATCCTCTAATGATTCAAATGATTTTTACTGTACTGAGGAGGAAGCTGAAATCTGGAGAGGTAAAATGACCTGTCATAGAGCTTGTTAGCGAAAAGAACAGAATCATCACCCCGGTGGTCTTCTGCCGCGCAGCCCCACAATGCTCGCTC
>NW_024423319.1:111387529-111426170 GCF_017311325.1 Ursus maritimus
GGGAGGTAACCAACCCTGCACAGTCAGCAAAGCCCTCGGGATTCCTGATTCAAGGGGAAATGGCCTCATCGACACAACCACAGCGACAGCTGACATGAGTTGGCACAGGTCGGTGTGCACTGTTGCGCAGAGGGCTCACCCCAGGGACACCTATTTCTGCAGGGGCGGAAATAGGGGCCTGCATGTCTTGACCAGATTCTAAGCGAAGCCACAAAACTGCCCAACTCCGGTCAGTCCCAAGTCCCTATCAGTACCCCTTTCTCCTTCCAGGCATCCCATAAAGGTGGGAATCCCTTAACGTTCCATTAAGTCCACCTTCATTCCCCAATGCAAACCCATACCACTCGCTTTTTTATTTTGAAGAGAACGCTTTATTTCAACATGTATTCCAAAATCTTCTGGCCTGGCAACAACCTAATCAGGTGGATTTCCACTTCACAGAAATGGAAAATATAGAGCGCCCCGACAACAGGTTAGCCAGGCTGAGCACGCCAAGTAAACTGGGGTTACATACAGCGGATGAATCTCAAAACTGGCACTTCTTTAAGACCAGGAAGTAGCCACTTTTGTGCTCAAGAGAGGATAAGTCAGTAATTCCAGAGCCTCCGTTCTCCACCATGACAAAATAGGCACACTCAAGCAGCCTTCTTTGCGGCATGACCATGAAGGGTACTGACTGCTGCCTTGAAAGTGCTTTGACACCTCCAGAGAGAAGGAACTAATTAATGTTGATTCTCACCCAGGGCAGGGGGGCCCATTCATTCATGCTGGAGGTAGAGGTCTAGATAGGAGTGAAATTATTGGGAGCCCAAGATCCAGAGAGGAAAATGAGAGAGCTCTGAAGGGTCCCAATCCTTTAAAGGACATGACATTTCCCAGCAGCTAAGCACTCACTGAATCACAGAATATTAAAGCCAAAAGGAAAAGTAGCGATCCTCTAATGATTCAAATGATTTTTACTGTACTGAGGAGGAAGCTGAAATCTGGAGAGGTAAAATGACCTGTCATAGAGCTTGTTAGCGAAAAGAACAGAATCATCACCCCGGTGGTCTTCTGCCGCGCAGCCCCACAATGCTCGCTCTCAGGCTGACTATAACAGATGAGAGAGCAAGGCTCAGGCTGCCTCTACCCAGGAGGTACGCACAATGAAACCACGGCAAAGTGAGGCTTCCCTTTAAGCTAAACAGCTCCATAAATGAGGCTGAGAGCATGTGAAGGGTGAGGATAACTTCCTGTGTGTGCTGGTATTGAACAACCAGCTTGGGTGGTGGGGGAGCCTTGATCTGAAGCATTTGACCATTTCCACAGTGTAAATGCTCCCACCGTGCCAGATTTCAAGCTACTAACATGATGTCACTGAACCCAAGTTGGGGAGAGATGTCTGCAATCAGCTCTCGAAGGCTGGTGCAAGCTGACTCCAGCACACCACTGGGATTTCTGAGAAGTCCAATCACTTGGGTTGGAGGATGAAATGACCTTTTGCCTGATAAGGAAAAAACATCCAGGTTTGTGAGAAAAAGTTTAGCCGAACATCCCACCAATCCCTGAACCCTGAAGTCTCCAGTTTCAATGTCCATGGGACCCAGAGAGAATCAAAGTCTTGAGAAGTCACTTGGTTCAGCCTGCCTGCATCTCTGACAATTCCAGGCAGGAGCCATGAGAGGTGGAATCAACATCCCCTATCTTAATGCTCTGGGCAACCAAGCGTTCCTTTCCCAGCAGCAATGGGAGCCAGTTTCCAAGGTGATGCGTGAGCTCAGACCTCCATCTCTGCCAATGTCAGTGGAAGTGCCTAAATTCACCTCCAGGCAGCCCTCTGCAGGTCTCATAAACAGGATGGGAAACATGAACCACCAAATTCCTCCTCAATTTCCATTTGCTGAGATCGCCAAGGCTGGGGAGGCAACTCAACAGGGCAAGTTCTGAGCCTGTGCTTTCTCTTTGCCAAACACTGATTGGCTGATGGAGGGAAAACTGTTGTATAAACAAAGGTGGCTGATGACATCCGTGGGTCTGGAGCAATTGCGCTGCATTGTTCTGACAGCTAACAAATGGAAAGAGCTCTTAGGGAGCATGTTTCAGGAACAGCTGGAATATGTAATGGACATTTTTCTGTGAGTTTGACAGGCTGAGCTCCATCACAGTTGAGCTACACTCACCGGACACTGATCAGAATGAACTCTGCCATTCCTCGGAAGGTTGCCAAGAAGCCTTGCAATAGAAGGGAATCCAGGGCCTCGGTTTCAGAAATGAAGGAGAATAAATACCAGATCATAAGCAGACCTGATTTAAAGAGAAAGACCCCCGGATGGCACTCTCTCCGCTTTCTCCCTGGCTTCTTGACCATCATTATGTCATTTTGATACATCCCACCAAAATGACATAAATACAATCCTTTCCAGAGGGTCACTTTGGGGAAGAATTTATCACATGTTGCTTCTTGGTCTTTAGTTTCATTCCCTCCCCTCCTCCCACCACATACACACACACTTGATAAAGTCAACAGACATAAATTCTTGAAAGATATAGAATATTCCAGATACTTTGCCTTACACAAGGATTCACTCTAAGCATCATTTAAATGACAAACTCCCATGGGGCCCCTAAGATAACCTGATTTATCAAAATCTGGTTTGCCCTCAACATTTCAGGAGCACATCCATAGTCTAAAGCAAGGTGGTTTTCAGGGCGCCTGGGTGCCTCAGTCAGTTAAGCATCTGCCTTCAGCTCAGGTCATGATCTCAGGGTCCTGAGATCAAGCCCTGCATCGGGCTCCCTATTCAGCGGGGATCCTGCTTCTCCCTCTCACTCTCCCTCTGTGCACAAATGCATGTGCTCTGTCTCTCAAATAAATAAAATCTTTTTAAAAAAAACAATTAAGCAAGTTGGTTTTCAAAATCGATGACCAAAGAAACTTTTCAGAAGAAAGAATTTTTAAGATTACAAGATTCACTTCTGCACAGCAAAGGACACTATCAACAAAACAAAAAGACAACCTACTGAATGGGAGAAGATAGTTTCAAATGATCTCTCTGATAAGGGGTTAGTATCCAAAATATATAAAGAACTTATACAACTCAACACCAAAACCCCCCAAATAATCCAATTTAAAAACAGGCAGAAGACATGAACAGACATTTCTCCAAAGACATCCAGATGTCCAACAGACACATGAAAAGATGCTCAACATCACTCATCACCAGGGAAATGCAAATCAAAACCACAATATCGCCTCACACCTGTCAGAATGGCCAAAATCAGAGCACGAGAAACAACAAGTGTTGGCAACAAGTGAAGATGTGGAGAAACAGAAATTGTCGTGCATTGTTCATGGGGATGCAAACTGGTTTGGCCACAGTGGAAAACAGTATGGAAATTCCCCCCAAAATTAAAAATAGAACTGCCATATGATCCAGCAATTCCACTACAGGGTATTTACCCAAAGACTACAAGAACATTAATTCAAAAAGATAGATGCACTCCTGTGTTTACTGCAGCATTATTGACAGTAGCCAAATTATGGAAGCAGCCCAAGTATCCATGGACAGATAAATGGATAAAGAAGATGTGTACACATACACACATGCACGCACACACATACACTCACAGGACTATTACTCAGCCATGAAAAAGAATGAAATCTTGCCATTTGCAGTGACATGGATGGAGCTGGAGAGTACAATGCTAAGTGAAATAAGTTAGAGAAAGACAAATACCATATGATTTCACCCGTGTGGAATCTAAAAGACAAAACAAAGAAAAAAGAGACAAAAAGACTCTTAAATACAGAGAACTGGTTGTTGTCAGAGGGGAGGTGGATGGGGTAATGGTGAAGTAGGAGAAAGGGATTAAGAGCACACTTATGATGAGCACTGAGTAATGTACAGAATTGTTGAATCACTAGATTATACACCTGAAACTAACACAGTAGTTAATTATACTGGAGTTAAAAAAGATTACGAGATTCAAATCAACAAAAGATTGAATATTCCTGGTACTATTCTTTTTCTTCTTTCAGACTCAAAGGAGTTATTACAAATAATAACATGCCTCGAGAAGATCCTGAGAAGGTTGTAAGATCTGAAGAAGGCACCAGTCGGAGAGCACTAGACACTTCCCAACACGGCTCGGCACCAGCCCCCTCACTGCAAGCTCCACCCTAATACACAAACCTTAGGGCAGCAAAGGATGAATTGATTAGCTGCAGTCGACATGCCCAATGAATCCATCCTCGTGGTATGGGGACCCACATGGACTCCCCCTTCCAAGTCTGGGCTGGGAAGGAGAAATTCATCTCATGAAAGACGTCATCAGAAGGCATGACAGCCTGGAGCCACGAGCTACCTCTAAGATGGTGGAAGTCCTATCCCTGTTTGTAAAAGCGAAGAGAACCCAGCATTTTCCTCTCAGCTCCTCGCTGGCCTGCAGTCTTTTCTCCTTACACAACTTCGCAAGTGACCTCCATTTTGAGCAATCCTTCCCACTGAAGGCCATCTGGCTTGACCTCTTCTGACCCCACTTCCTCCCTCCGCCTCCAAGTACATTGAGCTCACCTTGGACAATCACCAGAACTTGATGATTAAAACATTCTGAGCTAAGGATCTTCAGAAGTCCTGCCAATTGATAAGCCAAATTAGTACCGGCGCATAAAGGAAAGCGGCATTGTCTTTGTTCTCCACCGATCGGCGCATCGTCCTGCCCACCGTGCCACCACGTTGCTCCATGAGACACACTTAAAAGTCAAGAGGAATACAACTGCTGAAAGCGAATGAGGAAAATCAGGGCACGTCCAGCAGGCACTCGCTGTCTTTCCTAATACTACTTAGCACTTCCACAAGCCTTTTCATCTTCAAAGCACTTGAGGAACATTAGCTAATTAATCCTCCCAACAGCCCTGCAAGGTGAGGAAGGATTATCTCCATTTCACAGATGGAGAAATGAAATATTTTGAACACAGGCATAAAATCCAGTGACAGACAGAATTGCCAGAAACTGGGTTGGGCTCCTTCCCGGTGTCTTTGATGCCCACCAAAGCCTTCCAAGGTATCTCATCCCCAACCTGAGCACTGCCAAAGGCTCCTAACCAGCAGGTGGCCAAGCAGACGGAGGGCCAGAGGCGAGACAGCCAAGGCTCCCCTGCTAACCCTTCCAAGTCTACAATTAATGCATGATTTCACCTGATGGTCTGGTTAGGGGAGGTTCCTTTTGAAGGTTAGATGGAGGAGGAGACGCCTTCTCAAGTCATCTTCTGAGCCATGATTCTGATGTTCCCCCCCACACACCTCCACTTGGTTGATATTTTAAACCAAGGCCGCAGAAACCACATACAATGATGGGCAACCACTTTAAATCCTTCCTGGAACCAAGGCAGGTTCTACACAAATAAATGAAAAGCCATCAGCATGGTGCTTTCATTATTCAATTTTTCTCGTATTTTAGGACAAGACTTTCTCTGATCAAACCCCAACTGCAAATGCCAGTTGGAACCCTGGTCAAAACCTCATAATGAAAAGCAGTATAGGAACTTTATGTCTACCCCAGGCCTACAACTAAAGGCGTAATTCCAAACTGTGGTGGTCTCAGAAGTTCTTGAATTTTTCAAAAGCTATAAAAACCACTTGGAGATTCAGACTGCCAGCACATTCTTCAGAATCGCCACTTTTGAGTTTGACCATTGCCCTATCAATAGCTACCATCAAAGCTTACCAAGTTCTACCTTCATGCCTTTCATACTCTGCTCCACCCCGGAAGTCACGTGTGTGCTTCACGCATCCAGGTACATAACAAATAGAGAACTTGGAGACCACCTTCTCCATCCCGCCAAAGCGTCCCCAGGTTCTACGTAACAGAAGGTCACAGTAAGTATCCAAAAAGGTATTCGGGGGGGGGGTTCTTCCCCCCACCCCAAGGGCCACCTGGCAATGTCTGGAGACACTTTTGGTTGTCATAGCTGGCAGGGGGCGGTGGGGAGGGAGAAGAAGCTATTGGCACCTAGTGGGGAGAGGCCAGAGCTACACAGGACAGCCCCCACCACAAAGAATTACCTGGCTCCAAATGTCAACAGCACAGAGGATGAGAAACGGGATTAGACGAGAACCATCTAGATCAAGCACATGCTGAGCACATAGTAAGTGGGTTTTCAATAAAAAACTGACAGATTGAGGGACTGAATCGTTAGCTGCTTCTATCACTGAGAACAACCCCTGTTGCCAAAACAAAGAAGTCAGACAAACCCAAGAACAAGTCCGATAGCAATTCCGCTTTCGCAGAAGCTAGACAAAACCTCGATCATTTCATCTGTGAATAAAAGTGTAAAGTTTACTGACTTGAAATGAGTTGTGAAATATTCGTTGGCAGGGATTGTGTCTCATACTTCTTTTATCCCCAGTGATGCTATCTACCTAGTAGGTGTAAAACAAAAAACTGTTAACTGATTGATGATCACGGACCTCAATTATATCACAGGGGAGGGGGCAAACCACTAAGTATAAGTAGAAAATAGAATATTTTAGCTCAATCAGCCCCATTACGGTTTTAAGATAACACACCGGGGGATGCCTGGGTGGTTTAGTCCATTAAGCATCTGCCTTCGACTCAGGTCATGATCCCAGGGTCCTGGGATTGAGTTCCACATCAGCTCCTTGCTCAGCAGGGAGTCTGTTTCTCCCTCTGCCTGCTGCTCCCCATGCTTGTGCGCAAACACGCGCGCACTCTAATATATAAATAAAATCTTTAAATATTTATAGATAGATAGATAGATAACACACCTAGAGAAGCAGTCAAAAATCAGTCATTATATAAAAAATATAACACAGCAATAAAAAAAGCAAAAGAACAGCTCTTTGATATACAACATAGGTGGCTATCATAAGCATAATACTGACCAAAAGAAACCCCACAAAAGATACATACTGTCTGATTTCATTTGTATGAAGGTCAAAAATAAGCAAAATAGTAGTTACTATTGCAGGATATGCAGTATGACTACTGACTGGAAAGGGGCACGAGGGAACTTTCTGGAACACTGGAAATGTTCTGGATCTGGATCTGGTTAGTGGCCAGATGTAACTGTGTACACACATAAAAAATTTATCAAACCATACACTTAAGATTTGTTCACATTACTGTATGTCAGTTATTTCTTATTTTTAAAAAGATAATAAGCATTAATTAAAAATACAAAGTGCAAAAAAGAAAAAACAGCCACGGTACGAAAGTTTAAAACTATGGTTCTAAACAGGTAGACTTCTGTTAACAAGGCCTCCTTCCACTGGTAAGTATTCACAGCTTTCATCCAAATTTCAGCTGCAAGAGTTGTCTTCTTTCTTAATTAAAATGCAAATACAGACTTGAGTCAGAAAGAAAACACTAACTTATTTCCTATTCAAACAAAGAAATTAAATGCAAGTCTGACAGGCCAGGTCTGCCTCCACGATCCAGGCCAGCACAGTACAGCACACATCCCCCCAGTACCCCCCCCACACACACAGAGGTGCCTTTGATCTGGCTGCCTGGGGCAGCTCATAACAGGAATAAGACTACTTAAAAATCTAAACAATTGCACTTCACAATTAAGAAACCACCCCTGCCCTCTCCCTCCCAAAAAAACAAAAAATCATTAGTTTCCTGCTCCTGCAAAAAAAGACACAAGTTCTCAGCTATGTCCCCAACTGAGTTCCCACACTCCCTAGCTCCTCAAGTCCATGTAGCACCTGCCTTGATATTTCTTATTTCCATTCTTAAAGTATAGCACTCTATGCCATTATAAAAATGCTATACCTATAAATAAGAGGTCAGAAAGTACAGGAAGAAAATTGTAAGTTGCCAAAGTATACCTTAGGACTGTCTTTCAAAATAGCTAAGAATGCCCAATACACATTTACTGTGATTAGGCCACCGTGCAGTTGAAGAATGCTCTTCTACCAGGAAGATCAAAATCTTTATAAAGAATTTTTAGTTACCCTGTCTGCCCACTCAGATTTTGAGCTTCTAGAGGACAGGGGCTATTTTGTCACCTTTATAATTTAAAATACCAAGACGTGTGCAAAAGCATCATAGACCTTCGGTGTCTGTCTGGTAAATGATGGATGGATGGGGGGAGGGTTAGATGGGAGGAGGGAGGACCGAGAGGATGAAGAGATGAAGGCATGGATGGATGGATGAACGGGCAGGTGGATGCCTGAGTGGATGAAAGAGCAGGTAGGCAGGTGAGAAGATGAAAGGTTAATGGGTGAATGGATGAATGAACAAAGTAGTAGCAAATGGATTACATGCTTTGGCAAATTATTTTCAGCTCCTAAAATTGTTTTCATTAGACATCTACTTATAACCTCTCTCAGAGTCAGGTTCATACTAGGTTCTCAGTTAATACTTACCAATTTTAAAATTTAAAATATAACCGCATCTTAGAAAGGGGAAAGAATGAGCAGACTGCATATGGATAGCATTCTATCTGAACGCTACAGCACAGACAGGTTAAAGTAGGAGCCTACAGCCACCATTCAGCTACCAGATCTGCTGAAGAAAGCCAAAGTTAATACAACGAGAATCTATAAAGCTGTGAAGGACGCAAGTAAGGTGAACATGGATTTGCTCCCAACATCTAGAAATACTAGGAAAGATTTACAGAATTACCTATTCCCAAAGTATGTATAAGCAGGATACTTTAATCATCAAAAACTATGAGTGTCTAGGAAAGAAGGTATTGTAGACCTCACCTTTAAAAGTGACATCAGGGACAATTTTAGCTTTTCGTGGCACAGACCCGACAGCTGGCTGATGGCAGAACCCCAGGCCAGGTGGGTCATGATCGTGACTAACGGTTTCTCACCTTCTGTACTTTCTAACCCATCATTCTTCATACACTAAATGTAGGGATATTCTTTCTCTGACATATGTGCACAAATGGACATACATGGTTCTGAAAGCAACCAAGCACGTTCGAGCAACATTCTCTAAGCGTGAGCAGCCCAGAGCAACACCACCCAGGTTCCGCAGAGACAGTGAAGACAACAGTTATTTTCTTTTCGTGTTTTCTACCTGCACATTTTTGTCTACATTTTTGCTCCCACTCCAAGCCAGAAATGTCATCTCAAAGCTTTTTTTAAGTGTTATCACTTCTGAGACACACACTAGACTGTGGAAGCTTATGTCCGAGTTCAGAAAGTGCACTTGAAAAAGGGAAAAGTATCAACAGAGAATTTTAATGCAAACCAAACATAATAGCTCAGAATCCAATTTTAAAAGGTTCCTGGTGCTGATGGCAAACCACTGGAGAGTCTCAACAAAAAATCTGCGCAGAAGAAGGATCATGTCCTTTGGATTTCCAGGCTTCACACTAAAAAGGGGAAAAGTCTAGAAGTTTAGAAAAGTCTACAGTAAAACTTGCTGCTTTTAAGATTCATTGATCAAAGAAACTGATCTGTGCCGAACCATAAAGACCCGAAGATAAAACTGCAACAAAAATATTTACGGTGGAATAATCCATTTGTGGTCCTCTTCACAAAGACATATACACAAATCAGAAGGAGGGGTCTCTGCTCCGAAAGCTTTTACTGTGATACTTGTGCTTATCAGTCACCAGCCAGAACATCAGCATCCTCCTTACTTGGCTCTTTGACCTTAGAGCTGCTCTTTCTTCCCCCTCCCCCTCCCCACCTCCTGCTAGTTTTCCTTATTCATTCTCTGACCCTCTCTCAACCTCTTTCCATCATTTCAGTATCAGATGGGCTGGATGTGGTAAGCCTGGGGAAAACGCACTGGGAAGGACCCGTGGCCCAGGCCTTGGAAACATTTTATCACAGGCTCCAACGCCACACAAAGATTTGAGGACTGACATCCTCAGAGAGGAGAGATTTTTCTTTTCTACAAAGTCAACCTAAACATGGAAGAAGTTGAGGGAATTTCTAAGCCACCTCAGCACTGGATTGACAGCAGCCAAGTGTGAGGAGAAAGAAACTCCTGTCCTGTCTGGGGACAGACTCCAGGCAGGCCGAGCTGAAGAAACATAGCGCTTCCAGGAGTGATGGTGGAAACTGCCCAAAGGGGCCTGGGCCATGCGGGATGAGGGCCCTGGGCAGAGGCAGCCAGAGCACTCTGGAAGGGAGGGACACGAAGGGCAGGAGGGGTCAGCCCCTGCCAGGATGATGAAGACGCATCTCTACACTCCCAACCTCCTTTTTTTTTTCTTTTTAACGAGCAATAATGAAAAGACGCCAGCGTTCAGATAATGCATGAGTTCTCTTAATGCATCATCTTGCTTTCTCGTAATACTAAGGCCTGAACAGGTATATTTGCAATTCAGCTCATGGTTGTTCGTCTTTTCTTTTTGCGCTGATTTCTTGCTCCTTAGTTTTGTCGGAAAGAGTCCTTGATGTGCAAGAGCAGTATACAACCTTGCGAATATCACGCAGTGAAACCAACAGGCACCATGATTAAGGGGAGATCTGAGCAGCACCGCGATAAACAACAGCAAAGCTCATGCTTTAGTCGAACTGGGCAATTTTAGAAGTTCTTTTGTGCCCATGCTCTTGGGTGGCAGGCATGCTCAAGACTTGAGTTGTTTAAAATGAGGCATTTGTGAGTGTGGCTGTAAAGAGAGGCCATCACTGACGAAACAAAAAATTTCAAAATTCAGCAAAGGCACAACAGTGACGCACAAGCTCCATGGTCTCTCCTTCGTCATCCAAATGCAGAATCGTCTGCAGCCCTACTGCAATCTACGTAAATGCCTTGACCACACTGTAACTTCTCCAAACGTATTTTTAAAACCCAATTATGACTGGTCTGATCAACACAGTGCCAAAATAGAACAGCAATCCTCTCCGGAAAAACTCCCCTTTCTCAGATTAGCCAGTGTTTAATCATTGTGAATGAGAAAACGACCAACGGAGGCCATCAGTAAGTAAAATTCTTGCTAAAAACTTGGATTTTATATTGCATGTGATTTTGCTTGTGGCAGCTTGAAGCGTTGCATCATAAATATTTGTGGTTGACATGAAAACGAAACTGATTCCAATACAATTGCCCATTCTTGCGCATTTCCTCCTGCTCTAACTCCCTTTACGTGGTTTACATAATTTCAAAAAGTTGCAGGAAAAAAAGGTTTTAAGATAAAAAAATCATCGGTGAATATTTACTATTCGAAAGTAGAGAATTTTCATGCCTATTTTTAAATATTTTACTTTTAAAAATTGTGTAAATTACGTATTGTCTCTGGCTGCCCTCTTGCTACAAGGCAGACCTGAGTGATTGTAACAAAGATTAAATGTCTTGCAAAGCCTAAAATATTTACTATCTGGCCCTTTATAGAAAGTTCGCTGACCCCAGAATGTAATAACTCAGTGAAAAAAAAATCTTAATTTGTGCATCTTTAAAACTGAGAACTTGTGTGTGTGTCTTCTGAAATTCACAAAGACCCACAATTCTCAGTAAAATACAGAAGAATTGTGTCATCTCATAGCAATAGTGGGTGTTTGTCCAGAAGGCTGATAAAGAGGGTAGATGTAATTATCTTGCTATTTCTTGAAGGAAATATCCTCTCTTTCAACACTCATTTCAAGAAAACTATGACTTTTATAATTAACACCAATTGCAAAAACTGTCCCCCCATCCCTCTCATACACACACACACACACACACACACACACACACACACAGTTTCACATTTTCGTCATGGGCCCCATCCATTCATTCAGGTTCCCAGTGGATGCCAGGCACTGTGCTGGGACCCAAGACCCCAAAGCAGAAGACATGGCCTCCATCCTCACTTGGCTGGCAGTGGAATGCAACAGGCATAGAACAATTAATAATGGGCCCACGTGGTAAGCACTGCGCAGAGGAATATCTGTAAAATAGGAACATATCTTGGCAGCGAAATCTTGGAGCGAGCAGATGATGTAGTTAGGGAAGACTTCACGGAGGAAGTGATGCTTGGCTTGGGGTCTGAAGCCTGAGTAGGAGTTGCTGCCAGTGAAGAAGAGAAGACAGGCTAGGCTAAGCAGCAGGAACAGCATATGCAGCGAAGAGAAACGAACATGGCAGGTCCAGGGACCTGCACACTGCCTGTGCTGCATGGAGTCCAGGAGAAGTGGGAGAGTGTGAAAGCAGGAGCCAGAAAGTGGACTGGGCTCAGACCTATGCCTTGCTAAGGAGTCTCAGCTTTTTCTGTAAAGGTGGGGGTTATCGACATTCCTTAAGCAGAGCAAGAACGTGCTCGGATTTCTGTTCCGTCCATAAATGCAAGACAGCCTAGTGCTTGAATGAGCCGAAGAAAGAGTTCAAGCGATCTGTTCGCTGGAAAACACAGAACAGGCAGAGCATGCCAATTTTACTTCACAAGAGGCAAAAACCCTTCCCCTCTCTATTGTTGCTTGTGTGTCTAAAAATCCCCAGTATCCGAGCAGCGTCCTGCAAATGGCAACAGAAATGCTACAGTTACGAGCTTTTGTACTCGTGGTCAAAAAAGAATGAAGACTCTGTTTCCAAGCCCAGAAACATCGATTATTACAATATTCTGATCACAGCCCAGACATCTCCAACTTGTGGAATGTTTGCTCCATACGCTCCCTTCAGAAATGCCTCCTCATTATAGAATTCTTGCAAAAGTGAAATAATTCCAGCTACTGTTTTTCCCATAAAAGGGACCACTGTGCCTCTGCTACTTTCCCCCAGCATGTTTCTGTAGGTGGTCATTTCAACAATAAAGGAAGTTCAAGGGTTCAAACAGATTTCCACTGTTACAGCCCAAAAATTTGAGGTTTTTTCAAGGAAGTCCCCCCTACCGAGCAATTATGCTTGAATTCAAGGCTGGCTCTTTCTTACCAAAGCTGTGGGGAGAGGAGGGCCGAGGGGAAGGGGGTACGGAATGGGGGAGGGAAGAGGAGAGAAGCAACTAAAGAAATCAGAGCACTCAATCAGAAGTAAATGGTTGCAACCAGCCATCCGATACCATGGAGACTCGGGAAGGGGGAGGAGAGACGAGTCTGGGGGATTGGTTCATTCCCCACTCTTATTCTTGGCAAATTTCTGCTTTGATGAATAGATACACTTAGGGAGAAAAAAAAAAAGACATACAGGGGCCATATAGGGACCATAGCATGCCCCCGGGAACACGTTCAGAAGGTGCTAGAAGGAACCAGGTGGAGCTGCAGCGTCCAGCAGGGAACATCTGTTTGTTCATGGTGCAGTCTTGGGGTCACCACACTGCTCAGCCCACCCCGACGAGGTCTCCACCTCTGTGTGACATCCCATGACCTCTCCAGGGCAGAGCAGGGCCACTCCGAAGATGCCGGTCTCCCCGCCCCCCATGTAGCGTTGCCTAAGGCAACAGAGAACCACTCCGTCACCATTTTCTCTTCTGCCTCTCTGTCCCCCATCCTGGAAGGCCCATGAGCGAAGGTGACTCTGAAGACCCATGGGTAAGACACTTGCTGCCCCACCCCAAATCACTCTTCTCTTTCCTCTACCTCGGCAGTGTGCGTGTGTGCGTGTGTCTGTCTGTGTCACCCATCTCGAAGTGCAATTCATTAGCCTCACGTTTTTCACAGAGCGGATGCACGAAAACATCAGAGGCTAGAAAAGTCCTTATTTCTCTCTTCCCCTTCTGCTAAACTGTGGGGGCCCCGGCCGCTCAGTCGCCCATCTCCCTGGTCCCAGGGGAGCCTTTCAGGAAAGCCGCTAGGGTGCCGGGTCCTTGCCACTGCTAAGCAGCACGCTGCGAGTAACCTCCTAGAGAAAACACACCCAGCTAAGAGCAGGCGTTCTTTTAAATGTATTACCCAATTATTTCACCAAGGGGGAAAACATTATAAAATAAAAGCCTTGAAAGCCCACATATTTTTAAGAGCAAATTGCACGTGAAATGACACCACCATCAAAGATTAAAATGACTGAAAGATCACCCTAGCATTTATGAATGCACGTGCTCGTGGCATTTATGAACGCACCACTGCACCTCGAGCCACACGGATCCGTTTCCATTCTTCTCCCCTCAGGTGGTTTTTACATCTTTGCTTGCTGCTATCTCGTACTAAGCATTCGCTCCTTTTACAAAGAAGGAGTCTAAGGGTAAGAGAGTGTGGGTGGTTTGGCGAGATGCTGCGACCGACCGCACCGAAGGCAAGGAGGGAAAAAATTCTCATCTGGACACTGGGCCGCTCTCCCCCAATAAACCCTGGTGGACGAAATGCCCAGAGGAAGTCGCTGGGCCCCAAATGGTGCTATTATTTTAAAAGGTTGCACAGTGTGTTTTGGTGTGCCTCTCCAAAAGGAAATGAGAAGACTGATAAAAAATTAAGAGAATGTTTCCCCAGGAGTTCCCAGGTTAAGAAGCGTCTGATTGTATTTACTCGTTTGGAGTTTGCTGCGATGAGCTCTCTCGCATTACGAAGCCATCACTGTGTTTTTCTGTTTCTTTCTATTTGACTTTTGAGGTTTGGGGGTGTGCTCTAAAGAGTCTATATTGATTCTTCTTCTTGCATTTTTTTTTGACAAGTGGGGTGTGCTTTGTGCTGTCTTAGAAAGCTAAGACGGTTTCCATTACGGTTGAGGGTGGGGAGGGGGCAGAATACCCCTTCTTGTGGGTAGATGAGCTCAAGAAAAGTCTTTGACAAAATAAAATCTCATTTCCTGCACATAAAAGGTAAATGATATGTGCATTTTTTATTTGAATCTCTAAACTTATATGCCCTAGTGTCATTTGTCTAAGTGAAAATCGTTTTAACTTAAATTCTTTCTGTTTAGGAAAGATCAGTTAGGTCTTTGGGGAAAAAATAAATACATAGAAAGGAAAGATGTGTCTAGCCCAAGAGTTAGAAAGTTAGGACCTGGAGCCTGAATCTCGAGAACACAGAGCTTATAAAATACAAGGCAGGACCCAGTTACGCAAGGCCGCAGCTCTTGCTGACCGCCTGCCTCGCAGGGGGAGGGGCTCCGAGACGCTGACCCAGCATGCACCCCAAGTACAAGAGGCTTTTTTTTCCTACGCTTATCAGCTTTCTCTGGTCCAACTTTTGAAACTGTCTCTCATTTCAACCTTTCCAGTGCAAAAGGATTTATAAAGAGTGATAGTTCCCCTGAGGACAAACAGGTGAGCAGATAGTACAAGCCAGATTTATCATCCCAATAAATCCACTTCTCCAAACAAACAGCCTTACCATTTGGAAAAGCCTTGTTCTCTCCCATTTCTGGGCAAATGACTACACTTTTTTTTTCTGGGAAGAAAGAAAAGTATTTTGAATAGAGTCTGAAAAGATTGATCAATCTGACCAAACCTGTGGTTTCATTTCAATTAATGCCTAGTTTAAAACTGTATAATGACACCAATAGAGAATGACTCATAACGAATGTGACTTGCAGAACCCATATTAAAAAAAAAAAGTCCATGTGAATAGCATCATCACCGCTGCAGAGTATTAATTAAGCAGCCCATATGATCATGATGCAATGAACTTGAGAGGAGAAAAGACAACAATGCCAACACTGAAAACCTTCAGCTGGATTAGGCAGCCGCCATCCAGGGGGGTCAGAACGCTTATGCGCAGAGTGGAGCACATTCATTTACCGTAAGACAAAATTACACACACGGCAATTTCAGACCGATCTGAAAACGGCACATCAACGCTCCATCTCATTCTTGCGTGTACACACACACATTTGTGCGGACACGCATGTGCTAAATACACATGTATTTACATATTCAACTAGGTGCCATATATAAAAATTGCTTTTCAATTAGGCTATAGTTAAAAAGCTTCATAGTTAAGATCAGGATTTGACAAACCAGCCCGCGAGCCAAACCGGCCCATATTCTGTTTTTATAAATAAAGTTTTATTGGAATATAGCCACGCTCTCTTATTTCCATATTGTCTATGGCTGCTTTCCCATTATAGTGACAAAGTTGAAAAGTTGCAACAGAGACTGTATAGCCTGGAGGCTTAAAATATTTACTATTTGAATCTTCACAGAAAAGGTTTGCCAACGCCTGATTAAGACAATGAATACCTTCTAACTCACACGTAAGTCAGCCTGCACACGCAGTTCAGGTTTGACTGAACAAGCGCTGGACTTTTTTTAATTATTGGGAAGTGTTATTAAATATCATGACCCACTAAGAACTCAGGTCAAAGGAACTTTGGGGGCTTTAGTATAATTACTCCATTTTGAACCTTAATTCCTTTGGAAACATTTCTGAGCTATGCTCTTAATATGATATATAATACATATATATTATTTTGATATATACTATTATAAATACATTTAAGTATACAATATCACTGAAACGAAGCTACACAAATGGTACTCATTCACGCTTCGAGAGCTTCCTACACGCATAGGATTTTTCTCGCTGTTTCATAGGAACAGACACACATAACTCCACGACTACATTTACTACCAGTTATTATCATTTCATCACAAAATTCACCAAGATATGTAACCATAAGGGGCAGGTGGACAGCCATCTGAAATCCCCCGTTACCAAAAGTATGAAGCTATGTGTAATTCTAATCCCGTTGTGAAATACATTTTCCACATACATCTCTCCTGGATATAGTAATCACTCACTCCTCACAAGATCAGATTATCCGATTAAAAAAAAAATTACTTGTTCTTGTTTCTCATGCACTGTGTTTAAAAGTGAATTTGGGGTGAATATAAACATGGGGCAGGCAGCCAGGTCACAGGTTATTCTATACTATCTGAGTAGACTTCAATGAGTATTCTATTTTTGTCTCTATTTCTAAGTTCAATAATTCTGATTTCATTTCTCACATGGAACCTATTCATTATTCCTACGTGATATGAAATTCTCTTCTTCAAAAAAATCTAAATGTAAAGCTTTTACTGTTTGAGGAGAAGGACTGAGCACAATACACATCTTTACTGTCATCCTCTTGTCAAACCCACACCCTGAAGACGACAGGCACGGTGACGAAGTAGAGTAGGGCAGCAACGATTGGGTTATTCTGTACATAGATGCAGACTGTCACATTCATGATTTGGATCAAGGATTCATGACCTCATTCCATAGCTAGTCAACCTAGAGCAAATGTAATTTATTGGAGCCAGGAGGCCTCATTATGATCTGGCATTCAACACGGCCCATTCCTGTTACCAAAGTAACTCACAAAGAAAAATGATAGCCATGTAAGAAATCCATATTAGTGGTCTTCATTTTATTGACAAGATTTCCAAGATAGCAGGAAGAAAATATATTGCCCAGGGCTTGCCAACCCATTACAGAACATACATGCCATGTTAAAAATGATTGTACAAAATGAATAAAGGAAAATCATTCACTTGAAATCTCACTGGAAAACTCTGGCTTTTGGGGTAGCACTTTTATGACACATAGCCGCAATCACCACCTCCCGGGAAAAGTTTAACCTGCCATTGCTTCACTTAGGATTCCAAAATATCCCTAATGTCTTGAAAGCCACTTGTAACTACCATTTGTCTTTATAGGTGGAAGCACCCGCACCTGCACCCACACTCCCTTCTCAGTCTCACACAAAGACAATAGGGCATGCTGACACCTTCCAAAGGATTCATAAGGGGCTCTTTTAAGGAAAATTGTAAGGTATAGCCCAAGAGGCAGGAGTTTCCTTTGGCTAAGTGATGGTGTTTTTGCCTTTTGAGGTAAAAGGCAAAATTTAGGAGCAAGGAAGAGGCATGAGATAGTGTGTAAGATGGGGGAGATGCAAGCTAATGACATCGGCTCACGGGCTCATTGCAGATTTTTCCAGGTGAGGTCCATTATAAGTCATTTAAGCAAAGGCAACGACTCCCAACCTAATGGAAGTGAAGGCCTGTGTACGAGAAAGCCTTGGGAAGGGGAAGGAAGGGTGTCAGGAAGAACATGGATTTCCTTACTCACTGGCATTCTAAGGTTTTAAAAAAAAAAAAAAAGAGCAGAGATTTGCTGTCAGAAAGGTCAGTCTGGTCTCCTTTCCATGCTGTTGCTGAAAGCCTGTACGACCTCTATCTGGGCAGATAATGAACTAGTTATTATCTCAACGGAAGGTCCTGACTCTTTCTATGCTCCCCATCATCAACTCGCCATGCTTAATTCAATCTGTGTTTATGCAGCTCAAACATAATCCCATCAGATTCCGTCGTCCCCTTTCCAGACAGTGATACTGTTGCTACGATCAAGCTGGTATCACTTTCAGGCAGGATGGGGAGAAAGCCTTATCATGACAAGGGGACCACCCTCAGACACAGCCATTTTTTATAATGTTTTTGCATGTTTGGGGGTTTTCATTTCCCAGTGGATCTGAGATAAGCCACCTGGGGAATTTTTTATTGTTTCTTTGAGGCTATTGTTATTTATACTGTATGGACACTTCAAGGGCAGCTCTCATGGTCTCAGTGGAAAGTGGTTTCATTCTCTGAATCTCATTCTAGGCACAGAAATACTCAGCCAGGCAAGATATCTTGGCTGTTAAAGCTATTTTGCAAATAGAATTTTTTTTTTTGCAAACAGAATTCTTTTAAGAAAAGCGCTGAGTAAATAAAACTTCTCATGTGTGCCACAAATTTTGCTCAAGTTCCATACACATTTGCCTAAGCCTCAGTGTTATCCCATTATAGTAAATTAAATCGGTGCTCTTTGCCAAATACTGTAGCTTTCCTCCTTAGTGAGATCGCTTTATCAACTGATTTGAGGTTGGGTGTGGCCATGTGACTTCCTTTAGCTAATGAAGGATGAGCAGAAAGCGACACCTGGTACTTCTAGGGGAAAACTTGACGAGCAATGTACTACATTCTCCTTTGTAGCACGTGTGTCAAAATACAGCCTCCATCAGCTTAATTATAACCAGCAGACCATCTCCACCGACGTGTAGTAATATTGGAAAAATATCTGTTCGATTGAGCTGCTGGGATGTGGGGGATGTTTAACATCACAGCGTAACCCAGCTTCCTGACTTTCGTATTCTACCTCCTTTCCTATTGCTGCCCTGTCTCCAAAACATGAATACCTTTCTGTAACAGACAATGCTCAGGAATATTCCCATGGGGGAAAAAAATCATAATGGAAGGAAAAGACAAGAGCATGGTAAAAATATGTTCAACTGACCGCAGATTTTCATTAAGTGCTGTGACCTGATGCCTGTTGGACTCTTCACACACAGTACTGTGCTTATTTACATGTAGAGTCTAGTATCACGTTGATTTTTCATCACTTTTTTTCCTGATCAGGCAAGTCTGGATATTACAGTGGGTAACAAGTACATGATGTTACAGACTGAATGTTGACATGCCCCCCAAATTTCTAAAGCAAAGCCCTAACCTGCAGTGTGGCTGTATTCAGAGATGGGGCCTCTAAGGAAGTAATTCAAGTTAAATAAAGTCAAAAGGATGGGGCCCCGATCTGACAAATTAGTCTTCATATAAGCCCAGAACTTGCTCAATTTCTCTCTCTTTCTCTCTCTCTCTCTCTCATTCCCTCACGATGTGAGGACACAGCAAGGAGGAGGCCACCTGTGAGCCAGAAAGAGAATTCTCACCAGAAACTCAATTGGTCAGGACCTTGATCTTGGACTTTCAGCCTTGAGAGCTATGAGAAATAAAAGTTCTGTTGGCTAAGCCACCCAGCCTGTGGTATTTTGTCACGGCAGCCTGAGCTGACAAATACACGTTCTAACTACTCAGGTGGGTATACAGTGAGGTAAGTGGGTCACTAAGTTTCTCTCAGGACTAAGACATTAGGATAAAAAGCTCACGCTCTGAAAGAAGGAATCTGAAAACTCCTTGACAGATGGGTAGGTGTTCTGTGGAAGCACAATAAATATGCAAACGACACATGGGCCCTGACTCCAAAGAACTCACAATCTAATGGGAAACACACAGAGCAAACACATGATTTCAATACCACAAACATTTGCTGAGTACCTACCGTGTGCTGTGTAACCCCACGCTGGGAGATGAACCAGGCAACCCCTCGTTATTGATCATCCGATCACTCTTCATGGAAGCACACATACTGCTCAATTATGAGCAGCATCAATAACCAGGGTGGTGGGTTGGGGCCGATGAATGCTCTGTGGCCTCCTCACCACACGACAGCACTACTGTCTTCAAAATGTTGCCATCTTGTCCCTGAACCAGTCCTGGTCTGGCTTACTGACCATGGAAGATCTCGAGAGGAGTCTGACAGAAGGGTGTCTCATAAGGAGCAGGCACTTGCGAGAGATGACCCAGTGTCAGCCGTACCCTCAGCTCCCCAGACAAACACCTGGCTCGCAGAAAAGCTTATACGATGGCGTGCCTTAATACAGAATCCAAAGCAAGCAGCCATGGCGTAGCACCGTATCGGAACGAAGCCCACCATTCAGGGGTCATGAGTGGAAATGGAAGCAAGTTTGAATGCTGACCTGACCACTGGAAAAATAATCCCCTCCACAAAACCAGGAGCAGTCCTCCTCAGGGAGAGCATGCTTTTCCGAGCCTTCCCTGAAATCTTAGGGACCAAGCATCATCTCTTCATATCGACCTTACTCAAGGGACCTTAGGCCAGATCATAAAAGACCCACGACTTCTCAGCTGCAGCGAAACTGGGTTATCTTCCGTAAGAGACGAGGCACTGATGCCATCGAAGCTGTTTGGGCTTTTTATTACTAGTCGGAAAAGCAAGAAATGGAAGAAGGGCTTCAAAATGTGGTTTATAGGGATGTGAGGGGAAAGCAGAACAGGAAAACAGAAAATAGTGTTAATAAACAACACTGAGGGCAGAAGAGGAAACACCACCATCTCCCCCAACCGTGGATTCACTCCATTCATCTTTTACCACAGAAAGGGATTTGCCAAGACGGATACCAATACAGATACTATTAGATGTCGGTCATGCTCTGCTTCTGAAACACAAACAAACAAGCAATGCATGGGAGATGCTGCCAGAAGACGTGGGTTTTCCAGGAATACCTGAGCCAGTGGGAGGGAGGGAGGGAGGCTGGTAGGTTTAGGAACTGACATTCCCCGGTCTTTCCTCCACAGGGATACTTTCTTTGTGCTGTTAGGATTCTGGTGCTAGAAATTCTCTCTCAGGTTCTGTGGGGTAAGGAACTCATCGTGACCCCTGCTGCTGCTTCTGCATCCTCCCACACCACAGCCAACCTTTAGCTTTTTCCTCCTCCTCTGTGCTGGCAAAACCCATAAACCAGACTATGAGAGACTAGGGAAACTATAGCCTTCTTTAATTAGGTAGGATGGCGAGGTAATGTCGGCTCTCTGTCTGAGTGGGGTTGGGAGCGAGCCTTAAGGGTTCTTGGCAATGCCACACGGGTGCTGGGCAGCAAGCGTGCACATAAACATTTATTGAAACATCCTAGCCCTGGGCTTGGTTTGTTTTGTTTTGTTTTAATAAAAACGAGTCCCATGACCCAACCCCACCTAGACCCTGTTGTAATTAACTGGAATGTGGGGCACTGCAACTTGGAAAACATTTTAGCTGTCTTTGGTTTTCCCCGCCAACACTCGCAGGGAGGACACAGATCCGTGGCACACACAGATATAAACACAGGGGAGGATTTTGTGGTAGCTTCTTGCAGACCCGCTTGTTTAGACAGGAAAATAAATGGCCAGCGTTGAGAGGTAAGGTCAGTCATCAGACATATTTTCCAGTCTCACTAATTGAAAGCTAAGGGGGAATCTTCTGGAAAACAGTTTGCAGATTCAAGCAAAGGGGCTCGGGGTAGAAACAGCAAGAGTGGAAGAGCAGCCACGTGGTCTTGGGAAAGTCATGTGAATCACTTCGAGCCTTGGTTTGCTCATCTGTAAAGCAGACATAATAACCCTTGGCTTTCTTACCTCACCATGTTGTTACGAGGATGAAATGAGATAAGGTGTGGGAAAGTGCTTTGGAAAATTCTACAGCCACCCACAGGCAAGGAGTTATTATATTCCAGCCCATCCAGAAGTTGAGTCTTTGGAGGCTAATTTTCAAACTAAATTGTTGGTCACCAGTAGTTATCACCATATGGCTTCACTTGCTTCTTCGTACCCATGTGAGGAAGGAGGTTTTTGCCACCCATACGGGGCTGGATTGTGGCACAGGCCCGGGTGGACCCTTCAGTCAGAGGGCCTCGGGCATGCGCTGAGCCCAGAGCGGAGAAGGGACATGTCACGCGCACTGCACACAGCTGCTCCCTCCCGGGCGGGAGACACACCGGCCGCCGGGCGCACGTGCGGGCACGCCCCATGCTTCTTCCATGGACCCGGGAGCGATGCGTGAAAAAAGACTGACACCCCTACAGTCTACAAAATAAAAGCAGCCGTCCTCACTCCTCCTCTTTTATCTCCTCCCTTGTGCCCTCTGAAAAAAGAAATTTTAGGATTAATAAAAATCTCCTCCCCCAGAGGACTTGAAGGGTAACACCTGGCTGTCCAGGTGCCCCACTCTCAGATTACACTGCTCTTCCCTCTGCCACTCTCTGTAACACTCGCGAGGTACCCAGGACCCTGGAATCCACTGGGCTTTTTCTCTGTGATCCGTCTTCACACGTCCCTCCTGATTAAATTGAATCAATACGAATCGAGATGGAGCCTAGAATACAATGTTCATTCAACGAATTCAACAAACATTTACTCGCTTCCTACCGTGTGCCAGGCAAGCGCTGGTGTGGCAGAGACCAGCTACATGCTCACCAAGCCCGCTCACCACTGGGTAACATTTCCCGGCATCCCCTGCAATTCTCTGAGCTCATACGAATGAGTTCTGGCCGATGGAATATGCGTAGAAGTTAAGTCCACGACTTCAGTCACAGCCCGTAGAAACCCTCCTATATGATCCCCATCCTCGAGTCTCCCACTTGCGAGACCTGGAAAGAGACAACGGTCCTAGGCGGTGAGAAAGCTCCAAAACGTAAGAGGCCTAGATCTCTGATGAACTGCGTAGGAGGCCATCAATCGAACAACCGCATCGAATCGCCATGGGGACAAGAAATAAAACCTGGGTTGTATTTAGTCACTTAGATGTTTGGGGCTCTTTGTTACAGAAATTAGCCTACCCTGACTAATGCTATTGAGAGTAAAACAGGGAACAAGACATGGTCCCTGATCCTATGAAGTTCTCAGTTTAGTGCAGGAGCACAAAAACAAACAAGTAATTAAAACAGAGCGAGATCACTGCTGCGAAGAGGAAGACAGAGTGCTGTGACGACTTGCCCAGGGAGGCTAATGGGGTGAGTCGGGAAGGCAGCCAGGAGAGAGGCCATCAAGGGCAGGGCCAGGGGAAGCTGCAGGAGCTAGAGAGCGTGGCACAAAGAACTGGAAGACTCTTAGAACAAGGGCCGCAGCAATGGGCTTAGGGAGGCGGACAGAGAGACCAGGCAGGAGAGAGGGTGGGCCCAGCCGTGGATGTCTTGAAAACTGGTTCATCTCAATGTTATCAGAAGAGCAGTAAGAAGCCGCAGAAGAATGTGAACTAGGGAATGATGCGATGAGACTTCTCTCTAGCAAGGTTCACTCTGCAGGAGCGTGCAGAGTGGATTGGGGGAGAACAAGACAGGCAGACACAATGACTGATTGGAAGCCTCTTCCACACACCAACATAGTGCGTCAGACCCTTGGGCATGGACACCAGCCCAGATCCCACACCATGGTCACTGTCATTTGGACCATTGGCCATCTTCTCTGAGGGCCCACCCTCAATAGAATCATTGCTTCCTGGTCCTGCTGCTCCCCCTTCCCTCTTCATGCCAAACCTGTCCTCGGGGTCCCAGCATGCCTGTCAGCAAAGCCCATGGGGGTTATGCCAGAAGGACAAAACTTCACTCTATTCCATCTCACACTCTCCATAAACAATGTTCATTAAACGTCTAGCATTCTACCAAGAGACACGTGCCTCTGCAAACAAGGACAGGCCAGTGCGGCAATAAGTCAGTACAGCATTAGCAGCTGGGCACGGTCCCTCAGAAAGACAGGCAGCGGCCGACGAGAAGGGCAGGTACCATCGCTACAGAAATGTCACCCAAAGAGCTGCACCTGTCAAGATGGCCCTGAAGACTTATGAACAAGGCACTCGGGGGAGGGAGCTTCAGTCTGAGGGATCCACTCGAGTGAGCAGATCCCAAGGAGAACTCGGGCCCCTGGGCCACAAAGGGAATAGATGTGGCCTGGGAGTGAAGGACACTTGGAGAGAGGGAGCCAAGAAGAAAAGATCAAGAAGGGCCTGGGGCAGATTTCTATTTAAAGCACAACTTTAAAGAGGGACAGATGCTTATTTGTATCCATCCCATGTCCCCGTGGCAAAGAAACAGCAGCTTATTTCCCACATCTGTCTCTTGCTCCCCCTTTTAATGACAACACAGACAGCAAGGCTACACTTGTCACGCCAGAGGTGAGATGCTGAAGTGGTCAAGGTTGCCCTGGTCTGTGTTTCCCTCCCCAGCCATTACTGATGGAGAGAGTGCCAGGTTCACCAGCAGCAATGTGCCCCATAGCAGTACTTTCGATCTGGGACTATTCCACCATGAACGGTGGGAGGAAACGCCCCATCCCTGCTCTCAGCAGTGACCACAAACACGTGCCCCCTCTAAGTGTGCTCAGAGCCCGCAATCCTTCTCCTTGTCCTTGGGCAGCCCTTGTAGCAGAGGCTGGCGAGCTGTTCAGCAATCCTGTTCCCCTTCTCTTCTTGGGATACAGGAGGAGACTGTATGCACCAATCTCCCCTGCAGTAGTCGTGCTCACGTGACCGAGTTCTGGCCCAGACCACGTGAGTGGCAGTAAAGCAAGTCACTTCCAGGGCTATACCATGAAATCATCCCACACTCCATCTTCGTGTTTGCCCATCTGTTTACCTATCCAGGGGCTGAATGGAGAGTGCGAAAGACGTAAAAGAACCTGGGTCCCTGAGTCACCACCTGGAGGAGAGCCCTGAGGATAGTCACCTGACCAGAATCAGACAACTGTGCAAAAGAAAAACATTTTTATTGTGATCGGCCACTGAAAGTAAGGGGCTGTTTGTGATGGAAGCTAGCCTAATGAATACAGCTCTCTCCCCCATTCTTTAGAGCTAAGGGTCAGAACCATTAACATTGTTCTCCAGTCCACTAACATCCCCTACTCCTGGCAGAAGACCTCACCTTACTTTTTAACAGCTTGAGATGTGATTCACACACAACAAAATTCACCCTTTAAAACACACAGTGGTTTTTTTTTAAAGCATTTCACAGAGTTATGTAATCATCATCATCCAATTTTAGGACATTTTCATCCCTTCTAAAAGAAACCCCTTACTCAATAGCTTTCACTTCCCATTTCCACCCCCATCCCCCACCCAAGCACTAGGTAACCTCTAACCTACTTCAAGTCTCAGTAAATTCGCCTGTTCTGGACATTTCAGATCACTAGGATCATGCAATGTGTGTTCCTGTAGGGTTGGCTTCTCTCACTTAGCAAGTTTTCAAGGTGTACCCATGCTCCAGCATGTATCAATAATTTGCATGGCCTTTTATCACTTTTTATTGCCAAGCAATATTCCATTGCATGGATAGGCCACATTTTCTTTACCCATTTAGCAGCTGATGGACATCTGTGCTATTTTCATCTTTCGGCTATTTTGTGTAATGCTGCAGTGATCATTCATGTACACGTTTTGTTGGAATATAAGTTTTAGATCCTCGTGGGTATACACTTAGGAGGTGAATTCCTGGCTCGTATGGTAACTCTATGCTTCACACGTTGAGCAACTGTCAAATTGTTCTCCAAAACTGCTGCACCACTTTACTCTCCTGCCAGCACTATGTAAGGTTCCCAATTTTTCCACATCCTCACCAACACTTGTCATGGTTTGCCTTTTTTATGGTAGCCGTCGTAATGCGTATGAAGGGATAGCTCACTGTGGCGCTGATTTACGTTTTCCTGACAACTAATGATCGAGCATCTTTGTGTGTGTGTATGCTCACTTTTATGTCTTCTTTGGAGAAATGTGTATTTCAATCCTTTGCCTATTCAAAAAATTAGGTTGTCTTTTTACTGTTGAGGTCTGTTTTTTATAATTCTAGATATAAGTCTGTTGTGGGTTGAATTGTGCTTCCCCCCCCCCCCAAAAATGGTGAAGTCCTAACAACCCCCAGTACCTACGAAGGTGACCTTATTTGGAAATAGGTTCCTTGTGGATGGAATCAAGTGAAGATGAGGTCCTATCAGGTTAGGGTGAGCCCTGACTTCAATGACTGGCATCCTTACAAGAAGACCACGTGAAGATACAGGGACACTGAGACACACAGAGAGGAGAGGAGCATGTGAAGATGGGGACAGAGTGGAATCACACATTTACAAGCCCAGGAACACCAAGTATAGCTGGCAACCACCAGAAGCTGGCAGAGAGGCAAGGGAGGATTCTTCCTTAGAGTCTTCAGGGTGGGTAGAGCTCTACCAGAACCATGACTGGGGACTTGCAGCCTCCCAAACTGTGAAAGAATAAATGTCTTTGTCTTAAGCCACCAGTTTGTGGAAGTTACAGCACCCCTAGGAAAGAAATACAAAACCCTTTCTCAGATATAGGACTTGTAAATATTTTCTTCCATTTTGTGGACTGACTTCACTTTCTGATGGTGTCCTTTAAAGGAACAGAAGTTTTTCATTTCATGAGGGCCTCTATTTTTTTTTTCTTTTGTCACTCGTGCTTTTAGTGTCTTATCTAAGAAATCACTGCCTAATTCAAGGTCATGAAGATTTACTTCCAAGTTTTCTTCTAAGAGTTTCATAGTTTTAACTTCAACTTCATTCTTCTGCATGTGGATATTCAGTTATCCCGGAACCATTTTGTTGAAAAGATAACAGCTTTCTCCTCATTGAACTGCCTTAGAACCCTTGTCAAAAATCAATTGACCAGGGGCACCTGGCTGCCTCAGTTGGTAAACTGTGCAACTCTTGATCTTGGGGTTGTAGGTTTGAGCCCTACATTGGGTGTAGACATTCATTAAAAATAAAATCTTAATAAAACCAATTGACCATAAATGTAAGGATTTGTTTCGGGACTCTCAATTCTCTTCCACTGATCTATTTGTCTATCCTTATGCCACTACCACGCTGTCTTGATTACAGTAGTTTTGTAATAAGTTTTGAAACTAGGAGGTGTTGAGTCCTCCAATTTTGTTGTTCTTTTTCAAGATCGTTTTGGCTCTTTGAGGTCCTTTGCATTCCCATATGAATTTTAGAATCAGTTTGTCAATTTCTGCAAAAATGTTAGCTGGGAGATACAGACTGAACTGAAACTGCATATCAGTTTGGGGAATATTGCCATCGTAACATAGTAAGTCTTCCGACCTATGTACGTGCAACGTCTTTCCATTTATTTAGGTGTTCTTCATTTTCTTTCAATGAGGTTTCATACTTTTTAGTATACAAATGTTGTACTTTTGTAAAATGTATTCCCAAGTATCTTATTCTATTTGATGCTACTGTGAAAGGAATTGTTCTCTTAATTTCTTTATTGTTTCTTCCTAATGTATAGAATACTACTGATTTTTGTATATTGATCTTGTATCCTCAAAGCTTGCTAAACTCATTTGTTAGTCCTAACAGTTTTTATGTATGTGAGGATTCCCTAGGAATTTCTATATGCAAGATCATGTCATCTGTGAATAGAGATACTTTCACTTCTCCCTTTCCAGTCTGAATGCCTTTTTTTTTTCTTTAATTGCTCTGCTAGAATGTCCCATATGATGTTAAATAGAAATGGCAGGAATGGACAGCTTTGTCTTGTACTTCATCCTAGTAGTGAAACATTGAATGCTTTCCCCCGAAGTATGAGGTCAGCTGTGAGTTTTTCATAGATGTCCTTTATCAGGTTGAGGAAGTTTCCCTTCTATTCCTAGTTAAGTGCTTTTGCATGAAAAGGTGAATTTTGTTGAACGCTTTTTCTTTCTTTTTTAATACTATTTTTTTATTATGTTAGTCACCATACAGTACTTCCCTGGTTTTTGATGTTTCTCTGCATTTAGATAATAGATGATCACGTGACTGCTCCCTCTATTACAAAGGTAATAACGACCACTGAAAAGAAATCGATTTCCAGCCCCCTTCTCCATCATATTTCACTGTATTAATCTGTTTACCTTTCTTCCTTCCCTTCCAGACTGTGAGTTACCTAAGGTAGGGGCTCACATTTGACACATTTGTATCCTCAATATCTAGTTAAGTGTCTGATTCACAGAAGTCACTCCATAAATGTTTGTAGAAATGATGAGGATGAATTCATCCTTCAGAGGCATCTAAGAAAATTATGATGACAAAGAGCTGAAGGGGCCTTTCCATGGAAAGGGCTACTAATGGAAAGACTGTGACTGGGAGTAAAGTAGGGATGTTCCCAAGGTACAGTGTCCCTGACCACGAGTGGTACAGACCATCTGTCTGAAACACAAAGAATTTGAAAACTCAAGTGGTGAGAGACCTCATGGTTTAAAGAAAGTCATGGCTGTGGTCTTCTGACAAAGATGGCTCTGGAATGAGACAGCAGTTTCAAACATCTATTTTTCCAATGCCCAAATTAAGAAGGGGAGACACGGTAATAACTCGGTATTCTTGGGGTAGACAGCAAAAAGGGCAACAATTCTTCCCTTCCTGGATCCATACCCCTTGCAATTCTCTAATCAAGTAGAGTCTTTTTTTCCACCTCCTGAATCTGACTTGGTCTTATGATATGCTTTAGCCAGCTCCAAGCGTGTATGCACACTTCCCTGCCACGTTGGAGTCCTGCAGGTGACGAGAGATGCCGGACTCAGTTACATGATTACCCCAGCCAACACTCCGACGTAAGGCCACCTTAGCCCAGCTAGTTCTCAGGTGACTTTCCAGCTGACCAGCAACTCCTCACCAACATGAGGGAGCCGGGCTGAAACCAGAAGAACCACCCACCTGGGTCTAGCCCAAATTGCCATCTCACAGAAGTGTAGGCTAAACAGTGCTTGCTTTAAGCCACTTAGCTTTGCGGTCATCTGTTACACAGCCAAAGGTGATTGATACAGAAGTAATATCCACATAAACTGGAAGACCAGCTCTTATTCCTGGGATTTTAACTAATCAATTTTATAACCTGGGGCAAATCACTTCACCTTTTTAAACCAGAGAAACAAGGAAAGATGGTGGACTGGCCCAGTGCTTTGTAAATGTCCATAAACGGACAATGCCTTTCCTCAAATGATACTCCACAGGGAACCTCAGTATATGAAACAGATGACAAGGCACCTACTTTGGTTCTCGAGGAAGCTAAACCCCATCTGTTCAGCTTTCCTCTCACTCCTCCTACTCCCACCTCCACTCCCTGGAATGGCACCCCAGCAACCTGTGGATCAAGTCTGGAAAGCACTGTGCCATTCAGGTTTTTTAAGCTTTCTTTCAGATTAACATTCCATGATGCTAGGGCTGAAGGGGACACTGACTTTGGCCTGAATCAAGCCAGGCTGGCCGCTCTGGTAGCACTGCCCACACGATGTGGCAATTAGTTGTCTTCTCGTCTGTCCTCTCCAGCCGACTGTGAGCAACTCAACTACAATTCAACTACAACTCAACTACAACTCCTCCTCCTCCTTTTGGAGCTCCTTCCCCACCCCAGTGATTGCCACGCACCCCTCGACACAATGCACCAAGTCAAGAAATGCCGTGTAAGTGGATGCCTGGATGAATGGCTGGATGAAAGAATGACTGAATGAACCAATAACCACATGAATGGATTATTGTTGGAAAAGAAATGAATAAATAAATGGGCACGTGAATAACTTTAACATGTAATTCACAATGTTTCAAAGACAGAACGAATTTAGCCTTTTCCCTGAGCAGAAGGTCCAGGCTCCACCTAACATGCTCAACATGGTCAGATGACTCTCAGCAAAAAGTCTGAAACAACAGTAACTAAATTAGTACCTCTTGGAAAGCAACCCCCGTTATTTTCTGAGACTTCCTATCATTAATTCCTTTCAAGGACAGGAAGCATCTCTCTCCATGCCCCTACCCTGAAAATGCCAGCCAGCCTCTACCCAGGCCCAACCCAATGTATCACCCTCCCCACTCTCTGCAGTTGGCACGTGTGCCCAGATTTACTTGGACTCTACCCAAACAGAATTTTCTGCAGAAACCTCTGCCCCACTTATCCATCAATGGTTTTCCCAGAGAAGAGCTGGGGAAAGCTCACTTCATGTGCCACCCCCCTTTGCTTGTGTGGCCCTGATGGGGGTGGGGCTCCCGGGGCTGTTCTGCAGATCTCCAGCTGTGTGCTGAGAGCAGGAAGCCCAAGGAGAAGTGCTCTGGCTCAAGCCAGGGATTCTTCCTGTCCTCCCATAAAGCTTCTGCTTCCTGCTCTAAGTTCTTAATGACTACCTTCCATTTAAAATCATCTTTAGCTTTAAAGGAGGCTAACTTTGACAGTACTGTAAGCCAAGATAATCTGGCCAGAAAGTACTCTGATGAATTTAATATCCTTTTTTTTAAGGTGGGGAATGAGCATGAAAAAATGCAATCTGGAACAGAAATATAAATAAATTCCAGAGAATTGATGCAACATCACTGCAGTAAAGCAATAAGCAGGGATGCTTGTTGAGCTTTTGAGCTTAAAAAGGTAAGGTCAGGTTTCAGTTTCTTGTTATTCTATTATTTAAGTGATGTGTCTCAATGGATATATTTTTCCTGCCATAATGTTCTTTAAGGTTCTCAGAACCCTCCGAATGCCCAATAATTATTATTTTATACAATCGATACATTCCCAAAAAGTTGCTGGGTATCAACTTGTTTTTAAATAGAATCATTATATCATTTTAAAATGTTCATTAGTCTTTGTATTACATAAGTAACACAGAGAAGCAAAAAAGACCCCCCACTTCTCAAAAAGAAAGTTATCTATAATCCCGCCTTCCAGAGATAACCACTGTTAACATTCTAGAGCAGGGTTTTTCAAACTGTGGCTTGAGGCCCATCAGGAGATCATGAAATCAAGTTAGTGGATCATGACCAGCATCTTAAAAAAATGAAACAGAAGAAAGGAAACAAAGAAGAGGAGGAGAATTGGAATGAAGCAGACTACTGTAGGGAAGGACAAGATTGTATGGTAAAGAAAAGAAAAATAAATGTATCAGAATGCATCACACAGAGAAAATCAAGTATTGTCAATAAAACTAATGTTCCTGCTACACGCATCTACTGGGGTCACAAATGTAAAATGTATTTCTCACTGTGGATCATGATCAAAACACGTTTGAAAAATACTGATCTGGTGGGGCGCCTGGGCGGCTCAGTCAGTTAAGCATCCCGCCCTTGATTTCGGCTCAGGTCACGATCTCAAGGTCATGGGATGGAGCCACACTGGCTCCACACTGGGCGTGGAGCCTGCTTGAGATTCTCTCTTCCTCTGTCTCTCCCCTTGGCTGCATGTGCACATGTGCTCTCTTGCTCTCTCTCTCCCCCTTAAAAAAAAATACTGATTTGGTATAGATCCTTCCAGACATTTTCCCCTGTATTCCTATATCTTAATAAACATGCAATAATCTGCAGACTGGTAGCAAGTCTATTAGACTTTGGAAAGTATCACAATCATATTTTGGAGTCAATAAATACCAATGTGTATCATTTTAATGGCAGAGTATTTCAGTGTACCATTGTGTAGTAATGTTGCTTGTCAACCAATTATCTATTATTAATCATTTAGGATATTCCCAATATTTCTTCATCATAAGCAATGGTAAAGCATCTATTCATGTTTTTATTTTTCAAGTGATTTTTCTTGGGTTCGAGTCTGAAGTGAAATCTCTGCTGCACAATTTTTTTGTGTGTATTAATTTCATAAAGGCCAACTGCCTCCCCAAAAATGTACCGCTATTCACACTTCCAGCAGCAGCGTCTGACAGCCCCCTTGTGCTCGCCCCATCCTCACTGCCTCCCCAAGCCTGATCATTATCACGTTTTCATTTTGGCCTATTTGAATAAGTGGGGGGGAGGCAATTTATTTTAATTTGGGGTGATTAGTTATCTGAATTGAGGTCACCCACAGTTAATTTACATCAGCCTTCAAGCAGCATTATAGAAGAGAGAAGGACGACCCCTGAGCTAGAAAAGAAGCCTCTGTATCCGTGAGCTGAACCTTTTGGGTTTAGACAGTAAAGGCCTTGATGTGTAAAATGACTCCTGCTATAGCAAACAACTTATTTCTACAATCAGTGCGTTCCCCCGAACTACTGGGTTACAACTGAACAACTCATTAGTGACAGCCAGACAGGCAGCCCCTGCCTTGCCCAATTACACGTGTGACCATCTAACACACGCACCGGCTTCTTCTTGATCTGTGGGCTTTCTCGTCCAGAGGTCCCAACCCCAGTCCTTCTGAGCATCCAAGGACCCATCTGGACACTGTCTGTGGGTCTGTTTTTTCTACCTCCATTTCCCCATCATAAACTGGGAGGCAGAAGGCTAGCCCGCGGTGCTAAGGTGGTAGGAGGGGGAGTGTGTGCCAAGAGCACCTGAGTAAAGTAGATGGAGCCTCAAACTGCAGACAACAGCCACGCTGAATCCTGGGTTCACATTTTCAATAGTGTGGTCTCGAAGCCACGGAGCCCAGCCTCCATTTCCTCAGCTACCAAAAGACTATAGTTCCAGCACAGACTTTTGAGGGGCTCGTGGAATAACATGAGACAGGGCTAGCAGAAAGCAGTCACACAATAAACGTTAGGTGATGTTAGGGGGTGGGTGTGTGTGTGTGTTTGTGCACGCACGCGCATGCACGCTTGAATTTGCTTGATGTTCACCTGAACCTGTTCAAAAGAAAACCCCTGATAATAGTCATCTAAGACAAAAACTCAGCCCCCTTCCAAAAACTGGGGGCAGGGCTGGCTACAGCAAAAACTCAAAGGAGTGAAGAAGAAAACACTGTAGGCCGCGGTCTCAGCTGCGCCCCACAGAAGAGAAAGGCCGCTTGCGACAAGCAAGAGATACCCTGGTCCTCAGAGTAAGTCTGGATTCTTAAAAGCCTCTTGTTCTGCGTAAAGCTCTTTTGCATTTCACACCTGGTGGGTCAAGAAAAGCATATTGTCTGCCCCCCTCTCCACCTGTAACCCCTGCCTTCACAGAGCTGTCTCCCTAGGCCTCTGGTTTTTAAAAGCCAAAAGTCAAGTCACCTCTATGTTTGAAGAAAATCTGGTTAATGGTCCAAAGCAGTTTCCTCATGGAAAAATCAGCTCCCCTATCCACTAGTTAGGAAAAGGAATGAAGCAAAGTATAGTGAAGTTTAAAGCCATGTTCAAATTTATCAGAAAACCCCACTCTAAAGGCCCGGCTGCGTGTCACTGTGCAGCAGGGGTCCCCGGGGGCTTCTCCCAGCCATTTTTCAGACTTCACCATAAAGGCTTCACAACCCCTTCACACCCAAAGGGAACCCAACATTCCGTCAAAACACAAGGCAGCCGTGGGGCTGCCTGACCCTCAAAGAGGTCTCAGTTATTCCCGGGATGCTTGGAGGGGAGGGCCTGGACTGAGACATTCACCCCTCAATTCTCCAGTCACGGTCATTTCAGACCAAACAGGGAGGAAGCCTCTGGGGCTGGGGCACAGGAGGGCGCACCACTCACTGAGTCCAGGATCTCAAACCTCTGCAAAGGAGTCTGGGAAGCGGAGCCTAGGTCAGGGGTTTGAAAGAAAGTTCTGTGGGCAGTTTTAGAATTTGCATGAGGCCTTTTCAACCCCCAGAATCCACAAAAGCCCCATCTAGCCAGGGTTGCTACTTTGTGGATCAGATATCCATGGCCGTGAAAGCAGAGACCTAGAAGAAACCCCCTGAGGGGGACAGAAAAGCCTCCCCTCTTCGTTGTCTCTTGCCCTTCTGAGGAAATGTTCTGTTTTTGCCTTGATTTTGCATAAACCTTGATGGTGGGGCAATCAGAGAAGGCAACTCTCCACAGCTCTACGGCTAATCCAGCCAAGTGATTAGAAAACTCACCGGCCTTCCTCCTCCATTCCCAACCCAAGGAAAGGAAGCAATTTGAACATCTGACAGGATTCTCCTTCCCACAGAGGAAGAGCTGAAGCAGTGCCAATCGGGATTCCAATGTCAAACTCCGATTACATGGACTTTGCAAGTGATGTGAAACATGGCTTTGTTAAGAGTCCTTGTTTGAGAATCAAAAGTCCCCATAACTACGCTTTAATTTAAAAAGAGGGTGAAGAAAGGTCCTTTTAAGTAGACCACATTTCCTCCATTTTAGGCATCACAACTTTGCCACTGAGGATCAGTGATACTCTTTAGAGAAAAACAGAGCAAAACTTTTGCTTAGTCTAGAGGTCAAAGGACAAGCAATAAAGAGCAGTCACTGTCATAGCCTCGAAGTATCTTATTGAGGGAGAAAATTTTGTAAAATTACAAGGCGGGGAGTTTTTACCAAACAGAAATGTGTAAGTATGTTCATCAAAAGACAGGAACCAGGATGTCCATAGCAACATTATTCAAAAGAGCTAAAACTGAAAATTACTCAAATGCCCATTGATAAGTAGAATAGACAAAACATGGTACATTTATAGAAAGGAATACTATACGGCAATGAAAATAAACTACAGCTACATGCAACAACCTGAATGGGTCACAAATCTAATTTTGAACAAAAAAAAAATCCAGATATAAAAAAAGCACATGGTGTATGATTCCAAAATAAGCCAAAATGATCTACACTGTAAGAAGTTAGCATACTGGCTACCCTTGGGAAGGTATGACTGGACAGGAACATTGCTAGAAGTTTGCAAATGTTGTTTCTTGTTCCAGGTGCTGGCTACAGAGTTGTGCTCAATTTGTGAGAATTCACTGAGCTGTACACTTACGATTTGTGTGCATTTCTGTAGTTGTGGTATGATGAGATCTTTCAAATTTTACAAATGTATGTATACCACTTATACATGGGTGGGGGGTAGAGAGAGAGAGAGAGAATTCTTTCGGTTCCAGGTAGCATCATTTCTCCAGAAGCTGGAAGTCTGTCAGAAAGTTTTTATTGCCATTTCCTTACTTGAAGAAAGCTGCCACACTGCTCTGGTCACCCAGAGAAACTCTTTATGTCTCTCAGAAAAAGATCCTACAGTTTAGTGCCTCTTTTATTCAGTTAAAGAACACCAAACACTTGGCAGTGCTTTCATCATCTGTGCATTTTCGGGAAAAGCAGTCCTTTCTCCTGCCTGCGCTGTACTTCTGCGTTGCGGTCCGCCAGCGCTAACTGCCCCAAACAGCTCCTAAACGTAACGAGGAAAGTTCACTTCTCCCTCATGTGCAGTCCAATCGGGTGTTGGCAGGCAGCCTTTCATGTGGTGATTCAGGGACCTGGGCTTCTCCCCTCTGGTGGCCCTACCACCCCGAAGGGCCTCGGAGTCCTCTGCTGAACCCTCTCCATGAAGCCAGCAGAGTCAAGAAGAAAGAAACTGCAGGGGATTAGGTAGGAGCGTTTATACATCCATCCTAGCGCGAGGCAATTATCCCTCCCACAGCCATTGGGCAGAACTCAGTCACATGGTTCAACCTAACTGCAAGGAAGGCTGGGAAATGTAGTCTGGCCATGTGCCCGGGAAGAAAAGGGAAGAGTTGGTGAACACCTTAGGTGTTCTCCGTCACGGTCTGCACAGATCTATCATCTCCTCTCTTCTGCTAGCTGTTCCATTGTCTGACTACAATGAGCAGAGGACAAAGCCCTGGACATGTCATTATTGGAGACAATACAGACAGTCCCAGAAAGTAAGGGCATGGGTGTCTACACTCGGCACCACTTCCACAATGGCACACATCCTAAGCCAGGCCTTTCCCCGCCGTCAGAAGTCCACACCCCGCAAGAATGAGGGCCTAATGGCTGCCAGATGCTAAATTGTTCTTGCAGTGCTCCGCAACATGAGTTAGGCCAGCCAAGCCAGAAAACAGGGTGGCATTCTTTTGTCCTCATTTTGACCACACAACCAGCTGACCAGAATATTTACACTGGTTGAGGAGCCAGGGGGACTGGGTTTTATCCATTTTTATACCTATTTCCTTTTCCCAAGCTCCTGATAATAATCATGATACAAGTAAGAAAAATAATAGCACCCACAGCACACACGTATTGTATTCTGCGTATGCACCACACGTTGCTGCTGCTCTCCATGGATGGACTCACTTCATCTTCACAATGATTCGACGTGGTGAGTACTCATAGTGTCCCCATTTCGCAGATAAGGAAACTAAGGCACGGAAACGAAGAAATTGTCTAAGATTGCACAGCACAGCTGGCAAGCAGTGGAACCGAGAGAATCAAAGGCCAACGTGTACTTCTACTAGAAAAGTGACCACGATTAGGAACACAGCCAGTGATCGTGACAAAATTCCAGTCCCTCCGGGAGCAAACCTTGAACCTAAGCTTCCTAAGTGCAGGGCTTGATCCAACCAAGCTGAAGGCCACAGAAAAACATACAGAGCAACTTGGAAAGAAAACAAAGTACAAGGTAAGAAGGAGAGGAAAGACTCTCTGGGTTTTGGGGTTTTTTTTTATGTTTTGTTTTTTTAACTTTCCTTCTCACTCAACAGCCATTAAAACATCTGAGTTGACAAATCAAGAAAACATGAAAGGGCTTCAAATTTACGCTGACAAGCCAATACTCTTAATAGCCTGCCTGCTCACTGTCTTTACTCAAGTGAATTTGTAAGTGAATCCCATTTCTCACCATCTTGTCCCACCCTATCGCCAGCCTGAGCTTTGCTGGTCTCAGGGTATTGGGCAAAGAGTTCAAATAAAACCACACAGGCGGCAACTTTATGCAACGTATTTTTCTTCATGCAATTGGATCAGTTTTAATTAGCAAAGGCTAAAACTTTGCCAGATGAGCGCTGGTGACATCTGATACCTGAGCAGAGTTCCAACCTCTCTTGTCTCACACAGAAGGCTTTAACGCAAGTGAAACTCTTCAAAACCCTTCAGGGTCTCTTTTTGGTTTGCCCACTTTGCCCCACATCGCCCCAAACTTTGAAGCATCCATCCATCGCTCCTGTTTGCGAAGCAGAAAGCCCTATGACTTCTCATGGAAAAGGATTTCTGTGGTATTTATTCATGCCGCACTTTCCCCCCTCAAAGTTCATCTCTAGAAGTGAACTCTCAGTAAACATGCGCCATCTTGCAGTTGAAGCGCTGCAGGGGTGAAGAGGGGGCTGGCTGACTCTGATGTGAAATTATAAAGGAAAATACAGCTTTACTTGCATTATTAAAATATAAATACAGGCTCGAGGAACAGAGTCCAGATGCACACTGGAGAGAAACATAAATATTGATATTAAATTCTAATGAACGTTATGTCTCACTGGCTGTCATCCCTCCTCATAGCTACTAGCTCTTCCGTCCCTCAGATGTCTAGCATCAAAAATCAAGAGGAGCTGAATTCCAGAATAGGGCTTCTTATTCCGCAAACCTAAACGCACTTGGAATAATCAGAAATCAGATTTTAAAAAACTTTCTTCATCCTCCAACTAGGCTTCAAGCATCAGCATCAGCAGAAAACACACGTACAAATCAGTATTCCCTGCCACTTCGAAATTTGCCTGAGATGAACACATTCCTTTTGTTGTTGTTGTTCATGTCCTTTAAAATGTTATTTTAGCTTTATCCTAGAAAAACTCCTTCTAAGTTAATCCTGGGGCCTCTGAGACCAGATTCTTATCCCTGTCGCAGATCTTCCCTAAAGCTCAGCATCACGATGTCATAAACAGCCAGTGTCATCAGACCAAAGTGAGGGAACCATTGCAATTTGTCTTGGAAATCTTGGGGCGCCTGGGTGGCTCAGTCAGTTAAGCATCTGACTCTTGGTTTTGGCTCAGGTCATGATCTTGGGGTCATGGGATCGAACCCCACATTGGGCTCCAAGCTCAGCAGGGAGTCTGCTGGAGATTCTCTCTCCCTCTGCCTTCCCCTCTCCCCCGGCTCATGCTCTCTCGTGTGCTTACACGCTCTGTCTCTCAAATAAATAAATACATCTTAAAAGAAAGAAAATCTTATACACGGAGTCACGAGTTCTCAGTCTGATCCTACTGGGGAACCCCGAAGCCCCTGTGGAAAGATTTTCTTCTGCGCCCACAGTCATCCAACAGGCCTGGTAGGGGCTAATGTGAGGGCAGCAGAGCTCAAACAGCACTCTCCTAACTCCAATAAGTATTATCTGTCTGGGGCGAGGGAACAGTCCCTATCTTAATAGGGGTGTGGGTTACACAGGTGAATACGGTTGTGAACACGCATCGAACTACACACTTGAGAGCTGTACATTTCAACATATGGAAATTAGACCTTGATTTTTTTAAAAAGAGTATTAGAATACCTTTTAAATTTTTCCAAGATAGCAAAATGAGGTTAATCAGCAAGACTCTAGAAGGGCCGACCTCCTGGACTTTCAGAAGCGGCTTTACAAAAGGCATCAGATGTAGGTCAGAATTTGCTTGTGCTCCTCCTAGAAGGAGTACAACACGTTCTAACATGGTTTCCTTTGAAGCAAGTCTGGCAGGGTAAGAGGGGAGGAGAGCTTTCCATTCCTTTTCAATTGTATGCCTTTCTGTACGGGTTGTATCGCCTGGCCCTAAACCATGAAACAAAAAATATCGACAGCTCCAAACTGGATCCAGCCACTTCTCATTCTTTCTGCCAAACCACCACCATCTCTCATGGGGGGGGGGGGGGG
>NW_024423319.1:111426180-111427679 GCF_017311325.1 Ursus maritimus
GGGGGGGGGGGGGGACTGCAACGGCCTCCCATTGCTCTCTCCCTGCTTCTACCGCGGCCTCCCCCTCCCCCCCACACAGCCTCCTCCTATCACAATAGCAAACGTGATCTTTTTTTTCAACCCGAAGTCAATCCTATTACCCCTAGGCTTAAAACTCTCCAGTGAGTCCCCATTTCACTCAGAGTGAAAAGCAAAATCCTCCCCATGGCCTACTAGACTCTCACTGAGCCACCCTCTGCCCCACCTCCCTGGCCTCCTCTCCTCCCACCCCTCTCCTTACTCTACATCCACCACGCTGGCCCCCTTGCCATCCCTCCACCAAGCCAAGCGCGCTGCCGCTCAGAGGTTCGCCCCGCGAGAGCCCCCTTCCTCCAGCTGCCGGCGTCATTACCTCCAGCACCTCTTTCCAATCTGCGCTCCAACACTGCTTCCTTAATGAGGCCCACCTGACCACCCCCCTGGACACCGCAGCCCCGCGCCAATCCCCTGGCTGGCCCTCACCCTGCCCCAGGTTCTTTTTGCCCAGAACACACCTCCTTAGATGCTCTCGGATCTCCTGAAAGGTATTACATTTGTTCTTTATGGTTTGTCTCCCTCCACTGAAAGCTCTTGGTAACTTTGTGCTCACTAATGAAACTCAAGTGCCTACGGCAGGTGCCTGGCAGGGAAGAAATGCACGAATATAAATGATAAGATTACTGGTCAAATGTTTTTTATTTTGATGGTTCTCTGCATAATAAAAAGAGCACACAAAGAGCACCAAAATCTTAGCAGTTCACCATGCAGAGGGACACAGCGCTCAGCTCAGTGGTCTCCTGCCCCCCGACCCGCATGGCACAGATTTAGGCACAGGTCTCATCTACTTGGGAAAAATTAACACATGCCTCCCACTCCACGTGATCCAATGATAGCGGCAATAAAACACGAACCAATAATTAGCAGGGGTTCACCACGTGCCAGGCACCGACTCCAGCGCCCCTACACCCCGACACCTTCCATCCGGTCGACAACGGGATGTGGGAGGTACTGCTTTTATCTCCATCCCATAACAGACAAAAAAAAAGAAATATTCAGAAAATTGTCCAAAGTCATACAGCCACGAAGGGGTGGAGCTGGGATTTGAACCCTTGTGGTCTGACTTGAGAGCCCACGCTCTTAGCCACATTCTTGCTTGCTTCTCAACAATTAGACAAACCGGACACTCGCCAACCTTACTCAAACTGAGCTGAAAAAACGCCAAAGGTCATGAATCCCAAACCTTTCCTTAAGGAACAGATGACAAGGACATGAGGTTCTCACCAGCCATCCTAAAAGAAAGAGATAAGCACTCTGATTCTCTCTGCCTTTTACAAACCAGGCACTTTGGAGTCAGAGAAATGGACCCTAGGACCCAGAGAGTCCGATGCTGCAGTCACTCTCTGGCCAAAACACCAAAGCAGATTCCACAAAATAATCTCTTTATCCATTCTATACAAGAAAATTTAAATGGCCCCTCTGAT
>NW_024423319.1:111427689-111480929 GCF_017311325.1 Ursus maritimus
GGGGGGGGGGGGGGACTGCAACGGCCTCCCATTGCTCCCTCCCTGCTTCCACCGCGGCCCCCCCCTCCCCCCCACACAGCCTCCTCCTATCACAATAGCAAACGTGATCTTTTTTTTCAACCCGAAGTCAATCCTATTACCCCTAGGCTTAAAACTCTCCAGTGAGTCCCCATTTCACTCAGAGTGAAAAGCAAAATCCTCCCCATGGCCTACTAGACTCTCACTGAGCCACCCTCTGCCCCACCTCCCTGGCCTCCTCTCCTCCCACCCCTCTCCTTACTCTACATCCACCACGCTGGCCCCCTTGCCATCCCTCCACCAAGCCAAGCGCGCTGCCGCTCAGAGGTTCGCCCCGCGAGAGCCCCCTTCCTCCAGCTGCCGGCGTCATTACCTCCAGCACCTCTTTCCAATCTGCGCTCCAACACTGCTTCCTTAATGAGGCCCACCTGACCACCCCCCTGGACACCGCAGCCCCGCGCCAATCCCCTGGCTGGCCCTCACCCTGCCCCAGGTTCTTTTTGCCCAGAACACACCTCCTTAGATGCTCTCGGATCTCCTGAAAGGTATTACATTTGTTCTTTATGGTTTGTCTCCCTCCACTGAAAGCTCTTGGTAACTTTGTGCTCACTAATGAAACTCAAGTGCCTACGGCAGGTGCCTGGCAGGGAAGAAATGCACGAATATAAATGATAAGATTACTGGTCAAATGTTTTTTATTTTGATGGTTCTCTGCATAATAAAAAGAGCACACAAAGAGCACCAAAATCTTAGCAGTTCACCATGCAGAGGGACACAGCGCTCAGCTCAGTGGTCTCCTGCCCCCCGACCCGCATGGCACAGATTTAGGCACAGGTCTCATCTACTTGGGAAAAATTAACACATGCCTCCCACTCCACGTGATCCAATGATAGCGGCAATAAAACACGAACCAATAATTAGCAGGGGTTCACCACGTGCCAGGCACCGACTCCAGCGCCCCTACACCCCGACACCTTCCATCCGGTCGACAACGGGATGTGGGAGGTACTGCTTTTATCTCCATCCCATAACAGACAAAAAAAAAGAAATATTCAGAAAATTGTCCAAAGTCATACAGCCACGAAGGGGTGGAGCTGGGATTTGAACCCTTGTGGTCTGACTTGAGAGCCCACGCTCTTAGCCACATTCTTGCTTGCTTCTCAACAATTAGACAAACCGGACACTCGCCAACCTTACTCAAACTGAGCTGAAAAAACGCCAAAGGTCATGAATCCCAAACCTTTCCTTAAGGAACAGATGACAAGGACATGAGGTTCTCACCAGCCATCCTAAAAGAAAGAGATAAGCACTCTGATTCTCTCTGCCTTTTACAAACCAGGCACTTTGGAGTCAGAGAAATGGACCCTAGGACCCAGAGAGTCCGATGCTGCAGTCACTCTCTGGCCAAAACACCAAAGCAGATTCCACAAAATAATCTCTTTATCCATTCTATACAAGAAAATTTAAATGGCCCCTCTGATGGCTGCAAGCAAGTCCAGTTTGAGCCAGACTAACCTCATTTCCCTTTTGAGTAGCGCTATTACACTGGGAGATCAAAGGGATGCTACAGACATCTGGTATCTTGATTTCAGCGAACCATTTGACAATTGCTCATGATGATAGATCTTGTGGGCAAGGTGGAGAAATGTGGTTTCAGTGGGAAGGTGGGGGGTACATTTGTGGCTGCTGCAACAATGGTACCCAAGGAATGTTGATGAACAGACGTCAGCTTGGAGGGACACTGCTAGTACTGCCTGCCAATGGACTCTGGCCTCGAGTCCGTCTGACAATCATTTTATCAAAGATGTGGATGATGGGCTAGAATCATGTTTATGATGTCTGCAGAGAGCAAAATGCTGTGGGCAACAGCTGACACAGTGAATCAAGACTTTAAACCATCACCACTGATTGGAAATGAAAGAGCAAAGCAAGCAAGATTCAATTTAACAGAGACAATGGGCGAGTCTTGTGAAATTTAAGTTCAAAATACCAAGTGCACAATGGAATAGAGGAAACCTCGTGTGAAAGAACGGCTGCTGTAGAGCAAAGTCGCCAGCCATAAAAGCAACAATGCAGCGATAATGTCGTGCAATGGTTAAAACAGCAAGGGCCACTGGGCCACTTAGTCCTAGCAGGGCATCCATACAAAGACAGGAATGGGTCCATTTGGGCCCTGCAACCCTGGGCGGGAGGTTGGATTTGATAGATGCTTAGGTCTTTCCCAAGTCTGGGATCTAAGATTCTCCGACTCCAGTGAAATTCATTTTACTCTTGGTTAGTTTCACATTCGAGGACTAGGTACTTCATAGGTAAGTAATCTTTCAGCATATGGATGCCCAGGTCCTCAGATTCCTGTTTCTGGACACGCAAACCTTCTCATGTTCATTAGCGAATTGAGAGCAGTGGACATTACTGTCAGAAACAAAAATTGACCATGCCTGTCTCAGTCATTCAACAAAGATGAGCCAGACGGGCTCTCTGCCCTTTGTGGCCTTGCAGTCTGGAAGAAGTGGTCTCCAAAACCTTGTTTCCACAGATTTAGACCTTAGAATGAGAGCCTTACATTGAGAAACCACTCCTACCTCATTATTTTTTATTTCACTTATTATCAGGAAATTATTTATGAGGAATTCTTGATAAAAAAAGAACTTTCAGGAATCTTTGTGATTGATGGTTTGTTCCAGGCATACTCTTCCCATGATTTTTTAATAGAGTGTCCTATAAAATCTCATGTTCCACGAGTTTTAGTAGTAAAAAGTAAGAAAAGAAAAAAAAACTGAGCTGTCAAAATAAAATTCCAACTACGTCGAAAATTGTCTTTGTCCCTACAATTTCAAAGTGTTATGTGAAGTCAATGACTCCTTAAGACTCCTGGACAATAGGAGAGATTTCATATGTCATCGCAATTTAAAGGTAATGCCCATTAAAGGTAGGCCAGAAGCTCTGAGACTCGAGTCGTTTCTGAGAGCTTATGTGGAATTTACACTTTCCTGATGGCATTATGTGGGAAAGGCCTCCACAAACAGGAAGAAAGAAATCTTTTTTGTTACCGTCTTAGCATTATCAGCCGCAAAGAATCTCAAGGATTTCCTAGGTAAAGTAGTTCAGTAGTTTTGATTTAAAAGCCCAATCCAGTACAACAAGAAAAGTCTAGAAGGAAATGTGTTGCTGTTACTAGTTATGAGGAAATTACAACCATGAATTATTAACCTTTAAAAGATTGCTTTCTTCTCAGTTGTTCCGTGATGGATTTAAAAGCAGCTTTCAATGGAGCTGTTAGGATCTCCTAACGCATCAGAGAAGCTCACTGAGCAGAGACAGGAGGAAAAGAAATCTAACCACAGTTACTCAAACATCCCAAAAAAACCACATTAACCAGACTACAAGGGGGTTTTGCAAGTGGTAGAATGAACAGAATGGGGGAGGGAAAGGATCATCCCTTCAAGAACAAAATGAACCCGTGATTAGTGTTACCATATGAGCCCAAAATGATATATTCGTCCAATGTGTTACTTCCTAATATCTTTCTGGGTTTAGCAGTTTCTGTGTCTGCTCTGGCTGAAATTATGCTTCTCGAACAGGGAGTTTGGATCTCCCGGGGCCATCACTGACCCCATTCCACAGGAGCGTAAATGGTACTCTCAAAGGCTGCCCAATGGAACACTGAAGAACTGAGTGGATGTGTCTTCATCATAGCAGACTTGAGTTCCTTCCATGTCCTTTCTCATCCCTGAGGGACTGAAGCTATCCTCCAAAGGGTAAGAAGTTATTTCCAGACCCACTGGAGAGCATCTGGCTAATGTAATAATCCGGGGTATATAGTTCAAGGAAAAAGAGTGAGAAACATCACCTCTACTATACTCCTGGCCCTAGGTCTTTACCTTCATAGTTCAAAAATTAAACAGATTGTTTTGGTCTGAGTTCCCCCAGATCCTATGAGTGCAAGTACAAGTTCAAGTAGTTTCTGTGGAAGGGGACCCCAAGAACCACCCATAGGTATAGGAGAAAGTGAGATGGAGAATACACAGTACATTGTCAAATAAGTCAGCACTGTGGGCAACTAGAGTTCAGTCTTACTGGGGATCCCTGAGAGATGCTGTGCAACATGCAAGGAAACTGGGGCATTCACGCATCAGTGCCCCAGCCATCATTGGTTGACTACTGCTTCAGGGGCATTTAACTCCCTGGCACTTCTGGCTTTCCCTCTGTTCAAGACCAACCATGGTCCACTGGCCAAGGGAAAAAAGCCATAGACACAGTCAGGAGTTTACAGTCAGCAGCCTTCAGCATGAGAGGGGAGGGCTGAAGGAATACAGACAGAGCACCAACACTGTCTGCTGTTCAGTATGAGAAAAGCTATGATAAAAGTTAGCACACAGTTCTAGAAAACTTGTAGGTGGGGAGATGGTAGGCAAGGAATCAGGTTCTGCTTCATAGAGAAGATGATGTGCTTGGTGGGTACCAAAGATTGAGTAGGAATTAACCAGTGAAATGTTCCGGAAGGAAAGAGTAGTATACACATAGGCACGAAGAATGAGAAAGCCCGGCAAGTTGGGGAACACCCAGTAGTTCAGTACGACTGGGTTAGGGTAATAGATGGAGAAGGCAGAGAGGGACAATGGGTAGAAGAACGAGAGATGGACGCTGTCACAGCGACAGAAGCATATTGAGAAGGGCCTTGATCTTAATATAGTAATTCCCCCGGATTTGTGTAGCAGTGCATGGGAGAAAAGTCTGGTGCTTGGAACATAGTTTGTGGGCTCAGACCTGGATCCTAATTCTAGACTCCAGCACTTTCTAGCTGTTGCTACCTAGAGCAAGTTGCGAACCCTCAGTACGGTGGGAAAATAATAGTACGTCTCTCACAGAGTTATTGTGAAGATTAAATAAGGTGATTCATATAAATATCTTAGCACAAGGCCTGACGTGTAGCAGAGCTCAATAAATATCAGCTAAAAAATAAAAATCCAGGGGCGCCTGGGTGGCTCAGTCGTTAAGCGCCTGCCTTCAGCTCAGGGCGTGATCCTGGGGTCCTTGGATCGAGCCCCACATCAGGCTCCTCCGCTGGGAGCCTGCTTCTTCCTCTCCCACTCCCCCTGCCTGTGTTCCCTCTCTCGCTGGCTGTCTCTCTCTCTCTGTCAAATAAATAAATAAAATCTTTTAAAAATAAATAATAAAAAATAAAAATCCACTCAATAGAGGACAAAGGTATCACTGCAGTGCAATGGAGAAATGATGGTCTTTTCAGTAAGTGGTAATGGATTAACTGAGCATTGATAAAGAAAAAATTAATCTTGACCCCCTACCTCACATCACTTACAAATATCAATGTCATAGGACTCATGGATGGAAATGACAAAGGCAAAACAAAAAAAATGTCTAGAACATAGAAGAATATCTCTACGAACTTGGGGTCGGTGAGGAATTCGTTTAAGAGCAAACCGAATAGAACACAAAAACGCTAACCATGAAGAAAAAGATTGCTAAACCAAACTACATAAAAATAAGAACATTTGCTCACCAAAAGATAACGCTAAGAGAGTAAAAAGACAAGCTACAGAGTTAGAGAAGGTATTTGCATTATCTAGAGCTCACCCATGATGCGTATCCACAATGTATAAAGAACACCTTCAATTTTAAAAGGTACAAAAAATTTTACTGAAAACTGAGCAAAGGCCATTAACAGGCAGTTAACAAAACAGCATATCCAAAGAGCCAAAAATGTATATGAAAAAGTGTGCAATCTCACAAGCTGTCAGAGAAATGTAAATTAAAACCGCAGTGAGCACTGTACTCCTGCCCACCGGCATAGCTGGAGTTAAAAATGCAGTACCAGTGTCGGCGAGGATGTGGAGCAACTGGAACTTCCATACACTTCTGGGAGTGTAAACTGGTACCACCAGTTTAGAAAACTGTAGGCAGGAGCTACAAAAGCCAAACATATCCATCCCCTGTGCTCCAGCAATTCCACTCTCAAATACATACCAAACAGCTGTGGATACAGTCGCTCATCAAAACACATGTGAAAAAAATATTTGTGGCAATAGCCCTAAACTGGAAACCCAAATGTCCATGATCAGGAGAATGGATCAAGGAATTGTGGAGTATGCAACACAACGCATAATTTCATTCAGCAATGAGAATGAGCAACCCACTGTCTATGCAACAACGCGGAAGAATCTTACAAACGTAAATTTGTGTCTAGCACTGTTCACCCAACAAGTATATCGTGTGTGACTCCACTTACATAAGGTTCAAAACCAAGACAATCTAATTGAGAGGGTAGGAGTCAGAAGAGTGGTTGCTTTTGGGGAGGGGGACAGTGACTGGTAAAGGGCCTGGGAGGATGTTTCCGGATACAGTAATGCTTTATTTCTCAATCTGGGTGATGGTTACAAGATTTGTTCACTTTGTGAAAATTAACCAAACTGTACATTTATGGTCTCTGCACTTTTCTGTAGGAATGTTAAAGTTCATTACAAAACTTACTTTAAAACTCAGTAACAAATGCAATCAACAACAACCAAAAAGCCAATGACATTAAAATGTCTGAGGATGAATGGTTTGGAGTTGAGGCTCATGAAGTGACTCCAAAGTCTCAGGTTTTACAGACTGAAAGCTGGACTTACTTCAAGTTTATGACCAGAAATCTCAGAAGGCTCTCAACACAGCCAGGTAACCCTGCTATACTTCCTTACTGCTTCCATGCTCCCTCCCTGAGACAGCATCAACACCGGCCTTCTCTCCTCACGTTACCAGCACCATCTCAGCTGAGGACCTCACTACGCACCGCACGGAGAAAATGAGTGTAATCGTGTAAGAGCACCCCATCCCCCCCACCAGCTCAGCATCCCACCAGCCATCTCAACCTGTATGTCTCACGCTCCCATCTCCAGTCTGGGCCTCTCTCTTGAGCTCAGAACTTACACATCTAATTGTCTAAGACACGTAAGGCATCTCAAGTTAATATGGCAAAATACTAAACTGCTGATGTCACACACACACACACACACACACACACACAAATATTCACTCTTCCACTAGACTTACCCATTTCTGGAAATAGTACCATCTTCCACAAGTTGTTTAAAAAAAAAAAACCAACTAGAAGTCATCCATAATTATTTTTTTCCACTCATACCTTATACCCAATCCAATTAACAAATCCTGTCAATTCAACTACAGATAAAAGATTAGTATCCAAGATCTACAAAGAACTTCTCAATCTCAATACATGGGAAATAAATAAAAAAATGTGCAGAAGATACGAACAGACACTTTTCCAATGAAGACATACAAATGGCTAACAGACACATGAAAAAATGTTCAAAATCATTAGCCATCAGGGAAATTCAAATTAAAACCACATTGAGATACCACCTTATGCCAGTTAGAATGGCAAAAATTGACAAGGCAGGAAACAACAAATGTTGGAGAGGATGTGGAGAAAGGGGACCCCTCTTACACTGTTGGCGGGAATGCAAGTTGGTACAGCCACTCTGGAAAACAGTGTGGAGGTCCCTTAAAAAGTTAAAAATTGAGCTACCCTATGACCCAGCCATTGCACTACTGGGTATTTACCCCAAAGATACAGATGTAGTGAAGAGAAGGGCCATATGCACCCCAATGTTCGTAGCAGCATTGTCCACAATAGCTAAATCGTGGAAGGAGCCGAGATGCCCTTCAACAGATGACTGGATAAAGAAGTTGTGGTCCATATATACAATGGAATATTACTCAGCCATCAAAAAGAACGATTTCACAACATTTGCTGCAACATGGACGGCACTGGAGGAGATAATGCTAAGTGAAATAAGTCAAGCAGAGAAAGACAATTATCATATGGTTTCTCTCATCTATGGAACATAAGAACTAGGAAGATCGGTAGGGGAAGGAAGGGATAAAGAAAGGGGGGTAATCAGAAGGGGGAATGAACCATGAGAGACTACGGACTCTGGGAAACAAACTGAGGGCTTCAGAGGGGAGGGGGTGGGGGATTGGGATAGGCTGGTGATGGGTAGTAAGGAGGGCACGTACTGCACGGTGCACTGGGTGTTATACACAACTAATGAATCATGGAACATTACATCAAAAACCAGGGATGTACTGTATGGTGACTAACATAACATAATAAAAAATTATAAAAAATAAAAATTTAAAAAAGATCTTTAAAAAAATAATAAATAAATCCTGTCAATTCAGAATCCTATCACTTTTCACTGTCTCTATAGACACCTCCCTAGTCCTGACCACCTGTCACCAGTCACACTAACTGGTCTACCAGCCTCCAGACTTGCCTCCTGAGTGACTTCACTGAAGTGTATGTCAGATCGTGTCACCCCTGCAAAAGCCACCCCAGCCTGGCTCAAGGCAAAAGAGGAAGCAGCTGCGTGCGCATGGACGAAGCAGCATGCAGACTACACAGGGACAATGATCAGGGTGGGAAGGCTCGCCAGGGGGTATGAAGGTACCCAGACACCTTGAAATGAGGAGAAAAGGGAGCGTGAGTCACTTTTTGGCTTCCTCTCCCTTTGAAAGTCCCCTAAGCCTTGAGCAGTGCTGAAGGGAGATGCATAATGTAGTAGATGCCACGGACAGCCCACCCATAGCCCCTGTGCCCTCCCCAGAGGACCCCTGCAGACATTCCTGTACACAACACTGGCCTTTTGGAACTCTCTACCTGGCCCAGGAGCATGCTGAGCCCACACATGGCGCAGGCCCGGGAGCCAGAGAGTTCACGCTCCAAGAGCTACTTTCCATCAGCGAGGGTGGAAGTTGGTGGGTAAATACTCCAGCTTCCTCACTCCTCAGTGGAACACTTCTGAGGTGTGTGTTGGATTGAACCCCAGTTGCCCACAGTGGTCAGCTGCTCACCATTTGCATGAGTTTTCCTCCCCTCCCTGATCCACTTCCCTACCCCCACCTCCTTGTGCTTCCTGGAATCCCTCTCAAATAAACTACTCTCACAGAAATCCTTGTCTCTGTCTGCATGCTAGGAAACCCAAATGAAAACACATAATAAATATTGGGCTTTTCCATCCAAAGGTAATGTTTTCTATGACATCAAACAACAACAATGCCATCCTAAATTTATATGGACAAAAGAAGAGAAAAGTCTGGACACAAAGTGTGGAGATAATGTTTTAGAAAAATTTAAAAATAGGAAATTTTAAGTTCATTCCTGGGTATTAATTAGCCCCATCTTTATTTATCTATTCATGTATAAATACGTATAAAGGATATATAATCATCAAAAATCCTTTCTCCATCAACCATTAGTTTGCACTCCTGTAAAATGGCCTGAAAGGGCTGTGTTAAATGCCAGATACCTAACTGCCCACTGCTGTCTCTAAGAAAAGAGGGGAGAAGGGGGCCAATTCTGCTCCAGCACTGAGTTTCACTTGTGTGAGATCTAATTTAAGGAGCGATGTGCCCCCCCCACACGCACACACAGAAATGTATGCACCACTCAACAGTCTTCAAAACTTCCCTCCAGTTCTTTTGAAGTGAAATCACCACTCACCCCAACCGCACTCCCCAGATATCAGCGCTGTAGAAAGTGAAGGGCTTGTCCCTGCTGTGTGGTTTGGGGTTTAAAAAAAAAAAAAAAAGGGAGGCAGGATTAAAGCGCTCATTTCAAGTCCCAAAAGTAAAATACGACTTGGCCTACGGCAGTCCTAATTCTTTCCAGAACTCATCCCGGAATTGCCCTTTTAAACAACCAGTCATTAACCCAACTCTGGGTCTTTTACAGCTGCGAAAACCGATAGCGCACATCATTTATTCATTACGCTTATTATTATTGTTATTGCAGAAAAGCAGCGAATTCCCGGGGCGCGGTGCAAAGGGGTTTTTGTTGGGGGGGGTGCGCGAGCGGGGAGCGTCGGCGAGGAGGCCGGGGCTGGGCTGCAGGGCAGGGGTGCCCGGAAATCCCCGAGGAAGGGTGCCGCGACAGCGCCCTCGCCTCGCGCGCTCCGCGGCCACCGCGCTTGGGCGCAGCTGCTGCAGCAACGGAGGAAGCTTCTTATGTAAGTCAGAGCCGCTGACATCACCTTCGCCGCGAGCGTCGCAGCCGGACTAGGCGCCAAAGGACCGGCGCGCGGGCCTAGCGCCCCCGCCCACCGTCGGTTCGTTCCTAAAGGATTCGGCCGCCGCCTGATTTGACCGACTGTGCGCCAAAGGACCCTCCTGAGCGCCCTTGGGAGGGCAGATGACACAGAATGACATTTACTGGGAGCCCTAGGGTGTCGCAAGAGTGAAGTTAAAGGGGAGCAAAGATGCCCAAGGGTCTTGCACACGCGGGTAGATTTGGGCGACAGTGCACGGTGGGGGAGGGGGCACGGGGACACGCCTCCCGGATTCTCAGAAGGCAGACAACACAGAGAGCCATTTAGTAGCAATCCTGTGCTGGTGGGCACAGGAAAGATGCCCAGGGACTGGGACGCTCCTGCCTCCACGCTCATCCCCGCGGCCCCTCTGGGCCACAAGGTTAGAGCAGAGGCTCCGGAGTTCACTTGCGCGACGAGCGGCGCCGCGCTACGTCGCACGCAAGCGCAAGGCACAAGTTCGGGGCTCGGCGCAGACCCTGAGGTAACAGTAAGAGTGACAAAACCGCTAAGGCGTTACAAAAGCCCTAAAAGGACGCTCACTACTCCTCAAGCCCCCCCAAGCACGCGTGGACGGTACTACAGGGCTCGAGGTTGGGCTGCTGGAAACCACAGAAGTTGCACCAATCCCCCACCCCCACCCCCGGGGAAGGCGAGTCCCGGGAATGAATGACAGACCCCTCTGCCTCCTGTGTCCCCAACACTCCCTCTCAGCCCGCGGCTGCCTACGAGTTCCCAGGCCGCCCCTTTAACTTTCTACCCCCCCCCCGCCACTGCATCCCTGCCTCCGGCCCAGCGGGAACTCCCAGCACGGGAAGGACTGGGGTGGGTCCTAGAGGAGGGGAGGGTGCGGAGGCGAGAGTAAGGTGCAAGCTGCAGCGGGCGCGGCGCCGCGGGGCTGGGATTGCGGCGACCGGGGAGGGCGCGAGGGTGCGGCGCCGGAGCGCAGCGCCCGGCGGGCGGGCGGACGGCGCGGGTACTCACGCACTGCCTCCTGCTTGGGGTCCAGCGTGCCGAGGACGCGCTGCATGCCGCCGAGCTTGCCCTGCAGCGCCCAGACGCGGCGGTGGGTCAGCTGGATGTCGCTCTCGAGCTCCTGAAAGAGGCTGCACGCGTGCCGGGCCACGTCCGAGAGCTGCCGGAGGACGCGGGCCAGCGCGGCGTTGCTCACCGCGCACAGGTCCAGCATGAGCAGCACGGCGGCGGCCGCCGCCGAGGACGCCTCGCCAGCCGGGGACGCCACCTCCGCGACCCCCGCCACGCTCTCCTCGCCGGCTGCTGGCGCCTCTCCGTGTGGCGGCTGCTCCTGGTCGGTCGGCGCGGGCAGCGGCAGCGGCGGCCCGGGAGGCGCGGGGGCCGCGCGGGTAGGATCCTCCGGCCCCAACGCCACGGCCTCGTCCCGTCGGCCGGGCGGCTGCAGGGGCGGCGGCGGCTCAGCGCTGCCTCCGTTAGCGTCCTCCGCCGGGCCGGGCGCCGGGCGCCGCTGCCGGCACAGCCACTGCGGCTCCACGATTCTCTTGGCGAAAGGCATCCCGCGAAGCCGGGCCGCGCGACTTTCTGGTCTCCTCAAAGCGCCCCTTGCGAGCGGGTAACCGGGCGCGCCCACCTGGGCGGAGAGGGAGCAGGAGTCGGGCAAAGGCGCGACCGGGCGGTCTGGATACGCGGGGGGCTCCTCCGCTCACCTGGTCTCCTCCTCTTCCCCGCCCCTCTAGCAAATCAGTCCACCTGGTCCTCCTCCGGGCGCACCGTTCCCTGGGTCGGATGACAAAAACGGGGCACAGAAATCCCGGGGTGCGCCTGGGCTCTCCTCACTTGCTTCCAACCCGGGTCGGCTGGCTCAGCTCCATCATTCCTGCCTCGCCGCCGCCGCCCCGGCCGCTGCCGCCGCCACCGCCTATATAAATGGGCGTGTATATGTGTGTGTGTGTGTGTGTATGTGTGTGTGTGTGTGTCTCGGTGTGAGTGTGTGCGCGCGCCTCAGTTTGAAAGTACCCCGGCGCAGGCCTCTCCCCGCGCGCCCCTCGGCCGCTCCGGGGAGCGACTGCGCCCGGGATCTCACTCCCTCTCTGGGCGGGGAGGAGGTTTCGGAAAGGCGCTTTGAAAACCCGGAGAGAGGAATCCGCCTCCAGCCCGAGCGCAGGAGGCGGCGCGGGGGCGGCGGGGCGGACGCAGGGCGGAGGGAGGCCGGGGCGAGGGGGGCGCACCGCCCTGTGCGGCCGCTGGGAGTCACTGGTGGCCTCGCCGCGCCCAGCGCACTCCAACGCAGAGACACTTACTCGCATCCAAGGGGTTAGGATTCAGATGCTCAGCGCGGTGGGGGCGGGGAGTCCTCAAATTGGGGTTGGGGTTGTGGGTAGCAAGCGCAGAGGCAGGAGGGTGGGGTATTGGGGGTGCGGCAGATTTGGCGTGTTGGAGCAAGTTGCTTCGCCGAATTCCAGCTCTGAGCAAGTCCTTTGGGTTCTTAGCAAGAAAAACTGGGCTGCCCCTCAGGAAGCCCCGGGGTCTGTAAGCGTAGTGAGACAGCTGGGGTGGGAGGTGATGAGGCTTGGGCGCGTCCCAGAGTGACCGGGCCGCTGCTGATACCTCTCCCCAGGTAACTCTCCGCAGCCTGCGTTGGGCCAGGTCTAAAGAGCATGATGAATGAGGCCCAAATCACCAATGAGCGAAAGCCCCAGAAAACTGCTTGCAAAACTCATGGGCACGTTAGGTGAGATAAGCTGGATCACCTGTGTGTTACCCTACTGGGCTGATTCTACACAGGGATTTTCAAGTTCTCTATCAGAGAGATGATTCACAGAAGAAAGTTTTCCCCTTCAGTTAACTGAAAGGTATAATTTCTAAAAATGCATGTATTTCGATTGCCACAGTCTGCAGGCTGGATGCTGTCAGCCTAAAACCTAAAAAAAGAGTTTGGGAAATGTTAATAAAACACATGCTTTCATCCCTCCAAAAAGAATACTGTAAAAATATTTTTTTATTTTAAAGCCACAAGCCAGATCTTGGGAATGCAGCCTTCATTTCGTGTGTCTAAAGAGAACATGGAAAAAATATGTTTTATGGCAACAATAAAGTCCTCCAGCCCTGTGGTGGTGCCTCCTCTCCTCTCTCCCAGCCTTTAGTGGGAGCCTGCACAGGGCCCCCACAGTCAGCACTTTGGACTGGCCCACACTTCTCTTATCCTACCCTTCCTTCTCTTATTCTACCAAAAAAAATAATAATAATAACATTTTGGCAAGGGAATGTCCTTGTTCATAAAAGATCCAGGCTGGGAATTTGAGGGTAAAGGGTCATGATGTCTGCAAGGTACACATAAACGGTTCAGTAATAACAACAAGAATAATGATGATAATAGTGATGTCTATGTACAAAGAGGAAAAACGGGCAAAATAATGAGTCTGGGTAAAGGGCATATTGGGAGTCATCGTACATTTCTTACAACTTTAAATTTGGTTTTGTTTCCAAACAAAAAATGATTTAAAAAATATTTTGGAAAAGGGTCTTTTAGGAGTTGTTTTTTATCTCACAAATCTAAAAAGCTTAGAGCTGGTTGTTTTCAAATTCAGCTTGACTTTTTAATATGTTCAAAATTCTGAACATGAGTTCTGCTAGGTGGCCAAGCCACACACTCCTCCCTAAACATATTGAGGCATGAAGAACAATGAGGGGTTTTAAAGGCAGCCAGTTAGCAAGCCTTGTGGCGAATCTGCCCTGCCTCTCACTCCCCCTCACCCAGCACTGTCCTATTAATAGCACTCAGGGGGCCAGTGGAGTGGGCCCAGCTGAGCATTCACAGGGGCACTGAGCTGGCTTGGGCTGTCACTCCTAAGGGGAGCTTGGGATCATTGGTGAGTTCCTTCCTGGGCCCCAGAGCCCCTGCGGCACCTCCAGGCTTGATTGAAGGAGAGGGCAAAAGAGTCTCCCAGGACAGGGAGAGTCCCCCTCCAGGAGGGGGAGGATTCCTCCAGGGGGTAATTAAGTTCAAGAACAGGCTAGGGACCTTGGTGTCTGCCCCGACGTGGTCAGCATACACTGAAGTCAAGATTTCAAAATGATTCAAAGCACACTTCAACTATGCAAAAAGGAAAACTCTCTTTGGAATCTCCTGGACTCCTGGTCATGTGCTAATAAAGCCATTTGGTTCAAAATTAAAAGCTTTGATTTTGGCTTTTGATCCCCCTCGTTCTCAGTCCACTGTGAAGTATGAATAAAGGCACCTTTAGAAAGGCGATTGTTCTACATCCGGGACACCACCTAAATAAAAACCGTGTGTTAGCTGCGCAAGGACAGCTTTAAGACGGCCTCCTGGCCTCACTGTGCCTCTTCACATTTTAAGCCCCTCCTATGTGGCCTACCCTCCACACACACACACACACATTCTTCAGCTTGGCTCCAAATGTTAGAACCGAAATACTGAAATCAATAAAAGTGTAGCAACCACATGTAATCATGATGAGATATATGAATATTCTTAATGCTGATGAGTTTTCCACACATCCAGGAGCTGTGCCTTCCTTACTCAAATCCCCAATCACACCATTTTACTCTGGCTTTTCCCACAAAAACCTGATGAAATCAAGGTGGGTGTCTGAAGCCAGATGCTCTAACTACTTATGTGTGTATTCATCTCTCCTGGTCACATACCCCCCCACCCCCACCCCATGGGCGCCTTTACTACCATGAGCTTGTAGCCAAAATGGAAAGGAAAGGCAGCATTTAAAAATAACCCCATGGGCTAATCCCCAGCAGTCAAACTCATGCAGCTCAAAGGCCAGCACAATTTCCCCATAGACGCTAATGTTCGGTCAGTATAAACCTAATGCCATTGTAAAATGAATGAAATACCCCATCTATGTCACCACGCCCCACGGTCACGCTCCTGCCAGCTGCAGCCCAGTGGGAACCAGTGCCAACACTCAAGTTCCTCTAGAGCCTCCCAAGCAACAAAACAGATTCCTGAAAGATTCTTCACCAAAAATGTCTGCTCTGTTTCACATATCCCAGAATTGATGCCGCACCATCATAATTTATACTTGAAAAATATTTCTTTTGTCTAAGAAATTCCAGGAGATATATGGGCTTGTTAGCGTAATCATGTAATTATAGTGACTGGAGTCTCCCTTCCTCCACCCAGTTGTACCTATTCCTCACCTAATCACTCTAATTCACTCCTAAAAGCCCTGTCACTAAGTAAAAAGCTGTTAAATAAAGAGTATTTTCATTAATTTTATTGGGGAAAATTATGAGCATTCTGTCCCAACCCAAGTTACCCAAACCACTTTACAGATAGAAAAATATATCAAGTTTACATAAGTAAAAAGGAACAACTTGGGAATAAATGAATATGGTATGTCCATAAAATGTAATGTGAAGATATCTTGTAATGGAGGTACATTGTCTTTGCCAAAGGAGGAAGAGCAGATTCGACGGTGCTTAGCGATGGCTGGAGGAGGAGGGAGAGGTTGCCATTCTTGGGAAACTCTTGGAGAGTCATATGGTTCACATTCAAGCAGAAAACTTTCTGGAGCTCATGGTTATCCTATACTTGAACTGTACCCACGAATAAAGTTACAGCATAGAGAAACAACTTTAGGGCAAGATAAAAGCTAAAGATGAGAGAGCCATGGAACATAGGAGAAGAAGGCATGTGCACAGTCAACAGAAGGACTGCAGGAGATGTTACTGGCCCCTCTCTCTCCCACGCCAGAAGGCCACACTTCGTGCTCCCCAGGAGGTTCTCCCAAGTTTGATGTTAGCAGCTGAGCTCTGACATTCACCAACTCCCTCTCTCCTTCAGCTTTGCTGCTTCGCGGGAGGAAGCCAGCAGACCCTCGGCGTGCGCCATCTTGTTGCAGGAAGCTTGCATTCTCCCAGAGCTAAAGTTCACAGCATAAACATTGTGTCCAAAGCGTCCACTGCTTCGTTTTTGAAACTCAAAAGTCCAAGCTCTTCTGGTTCAAGAACCTTAAGTTCAGCTTTGTATAGCTATGTTCTCAGGAAAGAACAGGGGGAAGAATTCATTACTACATCAAAATATGAAGCCACCATACACACAAGCACAGGTGCATACATATTGACAACTATCATGTGTACAGTTTTCCAGGGGGGGAAAGACTATATACCACTCCCGAAGGTTCTCCTTTGTTTCAGTTTGCGCTTTTCTTCCTCAAAAATCCTCATGTAGCCTATCAAGTATGAAGGACAAGGGTTTATCTCTGCATTTACTGGGGACTGCAGTAAAACATGGGAATGCAGGGAAACATGGGCAGAAAAAAAAAATAATGCTATTAAGTGGTTTTTCCAAAAGGCCAAAGACGGTGAATCCAAAGACTGTTCTAGCCAGCTTCTTTATCTTCCCTGCAAAGAACTGTTGATTGCTCACATTGTTTCCAATGGCAGAGATTTTGACTTCTTCCTTATCTTCAGAACTCCTAGCCTCACATTTTACAACTGAATATAATTTTAAACATGCCAAATCTGCATCTAGTCAGAACTGCAAATACATCAAAATAACGGACAGAGTTAAAGCAGATGGTGACAGCAAACAGGAAAGGTTCATTCACTGATTCGTTCTTCTGGTTATGCAACAAACATTTACTGGAAGCTTTATTTACTGAGTGCAGACATCTATTGGGTGCTCAGGCCTCTGTTGGCTGCCAGGGATAGAAAACGAAAGAAGACGTAAACACCGCTCTCAAAGGGTGGAGTCTAGTACGGTAAATAGACATGTAAACAGATCAAGGTAGAACATCACCAGAATTAAGCGCAACTCAGAGTCCCAGAGCCATTAACACCGTCTGCGTCTGCGGGGAATACAGGGATTCTGAATGCAACGCGGGGTTCCGTGCTGGTTCTTCCAGCTTAGAAACAGGAAAACTAAAGCTGGGCCCAAGCATCAGCACGTGGTTGAAAGCAAAACAGTGGCGAAAATTAAGAGACCCTCCAGCCAGCTGCAAGAGAAGACGTGCTGTTGACTAGAATCATGAAATGGCACTTCCAACGAGTCTTTTAAAAAATCCTGGAAACCAGTTGGTAGGAGAAAGAATGTGGAAATTATATTGTTGACTTTTTAAAGCCGATTTGTAATTTTCACTCTTTGGCAGGGCTCTGTTTATAAGGAGGAAGTCGATTTTTCATATATTTGCTATAAGGGAAGTCTTCAGTTGGGTAAAATGAAGCACCGTCTCTAGAGCGCAGGGCGCTAATAAAGCTGAACGGCCGTCCCCCAAGGGTTCATAGGCTCCCCCCACACCTCCCCTTTTCTTGAACTGTGTAGAATTTGCTTTCCAAGCACCCTTCTGTGACGAAAACACCCGGCGCTGGCCTTGACCCAGAGGAAGTGCTTTCGACTGCGGTGGTCCTGAAATAAATCAGCTCTTTTTTGAGAGGAACTTGAGCGAGTGCAATCTACAACTCGCATTATCAGTCTGGGACGGAGTCCTTGTGAACAGCAGAGGCAGCAAACTGCAAACTTTATCAAGATTGTAGTGCTCATTAAGGAAGTGAAATTGAGCCAGATTTGAAGGAAAGCGCTGTAGTAATTACAGAGTTATGAAGATTTAAAAGCTATGCGCCTGGGCACGCAGAGCGCAACGTGTTTCCTTTGGGTTCAGAGACACCGCAATTACAGGGCTTAAGGGGAGCAAAGCACCGAATTAGAACTCCCCATTAGTTTGATGAATCACTGATGTAAGTGCCGGCACCGGAAGTGGCTGGGGCTCAGCCTGATTTCTGTCCCTTCTCCAGTTCCCGGTCCGCTGTTCTCCCTTGAGTTCCTTTACAAGATGACGGGGTCGGGGAAGAACACCAGCCTTGGATTAATGATAAGAAATTGGGCACAAGAAAGTTAAAACTTTCTGAAGCTTAATGATTTCCCTACGTTGGTGTTGGCTTTGCCAAGAGTTGTATAATAGCATGTTCTTTCTTCTTCCTGGGCAGTTAAATGGTAATCGTACAACAATGACATGTTAGTAAATCTAATAAGAAAACCAGAGAATAAAGTATTTTATGTGGGTGTAGAACAAGTTAACATCCCCACAGGAAACTCACTGAGATAATAATATATGATATTCCATAAGACACGCTAGAAGAAACAGACAGACAAACAAACAAACAAACAAAAAACCCAGTATCTAGCCAATTAGCAACAGTGGGCAAAAGTCTGCTTCTTTGGAAGGAACGGTTCAACCCTTCTGATCAACCTAACAAATCTACTTGCAGAAACGGTGTCTTGCCCTGGAAAATGATGCTGCTAGTGTGAGGTAAGTATTTTGGGGTCAGGATACTTGACTCCGTGCCTCCACGTCAATACAATCAGAAACTACAGCATTTTTTTTTTTTTTATGAATGGGGAACACAAAGGCACAAAGAGGTCAACACACTAATTCCAACACAATATGACCATTCAGAGAAAGAACTCTATAAAAGAAACTCTAGAACTCATGGCACAAAGACACTTCACTGGACGGGCCAGCCTTTAAATTGTGTGCCGAGATGATGTTTGGTGGAAAAGGTGATTTTGTCAGCGGGAGGTTTTTAAATAAAAAATGTCACCGAAATTTACTTACGTGGCCCTTTTCATATTTGCACATGAACTACAGGGCTCCTGGGACCAAACGTGAGACAACCGACCAGCCATGCCTCTTAAATTATTTTTCCGGAGGTGTTTTCTTTCTCCACCTCAATTGTAAAGATCCAGGAATAACAGCCCAGTGCACAAAGTAGACATTTTTATTTCTCATCCTGTCTCAACGGTCTCATAATGGTTCAATAAGAGTCTGGAAATAATGAAAGCTTCTCCATGGAGAAACACAAGACTCACCATAAGGAACGATAGCACCTAGGAGTCTCCTGTAGTAAGAGCAACACTAGCCGAAACATTCCAGGAGTCCGAGTTTCCTATTGAAGAGAAAAGAAGTTAAAACGTGACCATCCTATACGCTTACTAGCATACAGATGGAATATCAGGTCACTAAGACGAAAATAAACAGTTGGATTTATTTTGAAACATGTTTAAAGTATTTCCTACTGACTCTGGGGAGAACTTCACCCCTGGTTGCTAGGAAAGTCATAATAAAAGGCTGGGGAAAGTGAAAAAGAGAGGAAAAAAGAAAAGGGTTTGAGTTTTAAAAATTATTTTCCATTTTTATTTTACGTTGCCTTTATTTGCCCTTGGGAAAGGGTATTTGTTTTGAACCACCCGTAGGACTTATGTAGTTCTGCTACAGTGGCAGAAACCGTCCTTTGCTTACCCACTATCCATTTTTTTTCTTTTCTAACAGAATTTCAATTTCGTTCCCGGTGGCACTGACACCAGCCAATCTGCTCACCATCCTAGGTTCCCTCACCTTTAGGGTTGGCCAGATGATGATGCAGTTCTGGATAAAAACACCTATGCGGACAGCTGCTAGAGATTTCTAGGAACGTTTTCTCCCCCCAAGGTGCTGCCCTTCTTGATTCTTCCTCTCTCTCTCCTTGGCCCTGGTGAAAGGACTTGGGGCTGAGATGGAAGGGCTGTCCTGTGACTGTCACATACGTGAGGATGAAAGCCTCATGCATAGAGGTAAGGCTCCTGGGGAATAAAAGATAGAACAGAGTGCTCACTAGACCTAGACTCCCACCCCTTCCAAATTTCTTGTATGTGAGAAAAATAACCCCCTATTTGGGTCAGCTAGTCTATACATGCACTCAAATGCGCTTCTGACTGACAGGAGTGCCAATTCCTTACAAAGCAGGGCTCCAAAATTCACACTACCAGGGTTCTAGATCTTCCTCGTTCATGCATTCCATAGATGTTATTCAACAGAAAACCTACAACTGTCTGCAACTATTCTAGGAACCAAGGAGCCACCGGTGAATTAAACAGAAAAAAGAAAAGACTTGCCCTCGTGGTGCTTACTTTCCAGTTAAACAATATTAAATAATCATTGTTCCATAACAAACAGTTTGTGTATTCAAAAGATGGTTCTATACTCTGAAAACTATAGAATACTGATGAAAGAAATTGAAGAAGACACAAAGAAATGGAAAAGCATTCCATGCTCATGGATTGGAAGAAGAAACATCATTAAAATACATATACTACCCGGGTGTCCTGGCTGGCTCAGTCGGTTGAGCATCCAACTCTTGATTTCAGCTCAGGTCATGATCTTAGGGTCGTGGGGTCAAGCCCCATGTCAGGCTCCATGCTCAGTGTGCAGTCTGCTTGTCCCTCTCTCTCTGCTCCTGCCCTCATTTCAAACAAATAAAATCTTTAAAACATTTTTTTAATTTAAGATGTCTATACTACCCAAAGTAATCCACACATTTAATGCAACCCCTATCAAAATAACACCAACATTCTTCCCAGAGCTAGAACAAACAATCCTAAACTTCGTATGGAACCACAAAAGATCCTGAATAGCTAAAGCAATCCTGAAAAAGAAATACAAAACTGGAGGCATCATGATTCTGGATTTCAAGCTCTATTACAAAGCTGTAGTCATCAAGACAGTATGGTACTGGCACAAAAACAGACACATAGATCAATGGAACAGAATAAAGAACCTAGAAATGGACCACAACTATGGGGTCAACTAATCTTCAACAAAGCAGGAAAGACTATCTGATGGAAAAAGTCTCTTCAACAAATGGTGTGAAAACTGGACAGCAATATGCAGAATGAAACTAGACCACTTACACCATATACAAAAATAAATTCAAAATGGATGAAAGACCTAAATGTGAGACAGGAGTCCATCAAAATCCTAGAGGAGAGCACAGGCAGCAACTTCTTTGGCCTCGGCCCTAGCAAGGTCTTATTAGACGTGCCTCCGGAGGCAAGGGAAACTAAGGCAAAAATTAACTATTGGGACTTCATCAAGATAAAAAGTTTCTGCACAGTGAAGGAAACAATCAACAAAACTGAAAGGCAACTTACGGAATGGGAGAAGATATTTGCAAATGACATATCAGATAAAAGGTTAGTATCCAGAATCTATAAAGAACTTTTCAAATTCACCACCCAAGAAACAAATAACCCATTTAAGAAAGGGGCAGAAGACATGAATAGACACTTTTCCAAAGATGTCCAGATGGCTAACAGACACATGAAAAAATGCTCAACATCACTGATCATCAGGGAAATACAAATCAAGACTACAATGAAATACCACCTCATACCTGTCAGGATGGCGAAAATTAACAACAAAAGAAACAACAGGTGTTGGTGAGGATGTGGAGAAAGGGGGACCCTGTTACATTGGTGGTGGGAATGCAAACTGGTGCGGTCACTCTGGAGAACAGCATGGGGGTTCCTCAGAAAGTTGAAAACAGAACTACCCTATGACCGAGCAATTGCACTACTAGGTATTTACCCAAAAGATATAAAAATACAGGTGCAAAAGGGCACATGCACCCCAGTGTTTATAGCAGCATTATCAACAAGAGCCAAACTATGGAGAGAGCCCACATATCCCTCAACTGATGAATGGATAAAGAAGAGGTGGTACATCTATACAGTGGAATATTACTCAGCCATCAAAAAGAATGAAATCCCGCCATTTGCAAGGATGTGGATGCAGCTAGAGTGTATTATGCTAAGTGAAATAAGTCAGTCAGAGAAAGACAAATACCATATGATCTCACTCATATGTGGAATTTAAGAAAGAAAACAGGTGAACATATGGCAAGGGTGGGGGGAAGGGAGAGAGGGATATAAACCATAAGAGACTCTTAACGATAGAGAACAAACTGAGGGTTGATGGAGGGAGGAGGATGGGGGGATGGGATAGATGGGTGAAGGGCATTAAGGAGGGCATTTTTGTGATGAGCACTGGGTGTTGTGTGTAAGTGATGAATCCTTGAATTCTACCCCAGAAACTGTGCTGTATGTTCACTAAATAAAATGTAAATTTAAAAAAGATGGCTCTAGTGGGTCTATATACTTAAAATAATACAAAGAAATGATATCTGTAGTAGATGATGGTGATTCCCTTCTAGCTTCCTTCCCTTGGCTGGCTCACTCAGCCCCGCACTTCTGCGAACGCTCGCTGCAGATGCTCACTGCTCATAGCTACAGACTGCTCTGCAGGCTTTCCCAGATTTCAGTGGAGCCCCCCAAGAGCTCAAGTCCCCCCAGAAGGGCAGCCCATGGTCAGTGACTCAGTGGAACAGTGCAGAATGCACTCTGTGCTGATATTCACACTCTAGAACTCTCCATGGGATCAGGCTGAGGCCGCCTTCTCCTGAATCCACATGTTTGCTTAGCTCCTTCCCCTGCCCACCCTGCTTCCCCCACACTTCACAGGTCCCTCCTGAGAGCTCTCCCTCACTAAGGCACTGCAGCAAACATGCCTCACTGCAGCTTCTGCTAACGGGAACCTGACCTGTCTGCCTCCATTTTTTTTAATTAATAAAGAATATAAATTTTTCATTTCCCCCCTTTGAACTAACCATCTAAAAACTTCCTTGTTTGAATTAAAGCTCATAGAAATAGAGGGGCTTGCTCATAACTCACAGAGTTGATCATCATTCCACTCAGTACAGCTAGCCAGCACATTAGTACTCACTGCTCTAATGTCCTAATTGTGTTAACCAATAATAGTAAAGCATTTCTCTTGCAACCTCAATCGACCATCGGATAAAAAAAGATGCATAAGAATTCTTAATATTGAAATAGAAGTTCATGAGACACATAAAAGGAAAATAAAATGATCATTTCCTTTAGATCAGTATTCAACTGATCCAGATCTTACACACACATCAGGATATTAGTGGTACCTGAAAAACTAATGCAAAAGTGAAAGTATTATGATGATTATATACATTTTGCATTTGCATTTTGGGTTAATATAGACTATCCACACTGTGAATTGTTATGCTCACAAATAACAGCACCAGAACTTTCCTGTCATACTGTGCCTTAGTCCACTCGGGTTGCCATAACAACATACCATAGACAGGGCGACTTAAACAACAGACACTGATCTCTCACCGTTCTGGAGGCGGGAAGCCTGAGTTCAGGGCACCAGCAGAGTTGGGCTCTGGTGAGGGCCCTCTGGCTTGTAGGCTGCCTTCTCCATGGTGTGGAGAGAGGAAGGGCTCTTCCTCTGCTTGGAAAGGCACCAGTCCCATCATGGGGCCCCACCCTCATGGCGTCACCTAGTCCTGATCACCTCCCGAAGGCCCCACCTGCAAATACCACCACACGTTATTTTTTAAAACCCCAAGATGGGTCACATATAAAAAAGCGCAAAATGAAAGAATTGTTAACATCATCTCATGAAAATAGCTTTTGTCTCTTTTGATCCCTGAACATAAATTTAAATGACCACTGAACTTGAATATACGTTCAGTCTGTGACCACATACAATATGTGAATTTAAAATCAATCTGTTGACATATTCTAATGTTTCTTACATAAGCAATTTAAGGCCAATAAAATGCATCCCTTGTTAAATAGACAAATACCAAAATTTGTCTTTACAGATTGTGAATAGTAGTATACTATTATAGTATATATATACACCATATATATATAAATTTAAAATGGATATATATATGCTATATATATACTATATATATACTATACTATATGTATATATATGCTATATATACTATATACAATATATATACTATATATGTATATATACTATATATGTATATATACTATATATGTATATATATGCTATATATACTATATATATACTATACATATATACTATACTATATATGTAGTCTACTAAGAAAATTAATTTCTTTGTATAACTTTAATTACTTGTTAGTCCAAAATTAAATAGTATTTGCTTAAAAGTGGGTTCTTTTTTTATCATTCTAAATACAAAAATGATCAAATGATTTTTTAATATGTTAAGGGATTGAAAAGATGGCATGTCACTTTCAAATGGGTTGATAGTGTCCATAAAATAGAAATGTTGAGATAGTTGATCTCTGGGGTCACATATGATGTGAATGACTATGCTTCTCATGTCACTGGCTGGACTGGGAACTCTAGCATCCCAGGGAACTTCACCTATCTTGCGCTATATTGGTAGGTAGTTGTGTAATAGTCCTTACCTATTTAAAAACAAGACACTGTCCGCCTCTGCTTCACTCCTTCATTGTCCAGCTCCAGGGTGACCCCCTCACTGGTATCCCACAGTCCACGGAGCCCTCCTGGGCCCTAGAACCTGTCTTGTGGTACTTTAGTGTGTCTAAACAAGAAGTATTGGGCTCAATCAAGGAAGAAAGTATGCTAGGATGTGAAATGAACCAGATAATATAAGCCTCTGGACTATAGAAACCCTGAACTGAGTTGATAGATCCTCCAGTCCTAGAGATCTTTTAGAATGTTTCCAAACTCAACATCTTGGTGTGAAATATTCGAATACCTAGAAGGAAGGGACTGAACTAAATGACCCTTTCAATTCCAAGCCTCCATGTTTCCAAACAGTGGTGTTCAATATTCATCCAAGCTGAGCTCGTGCATGCTGCTTTATTGTTTTCAATTTTAAAACACATGAAATACCCATCATAGACTCTGTCTACACCACAGTACAAAGCAGTGTGTACAACAGAAATAACCAAAGAGAACTGTGTGATCTGGAAGGTAAGAGAAGATACCCAAATGGAGTTTCCGTTTGGACCAACAAATTTAAAACAGCTTTACAACGACTGTTTTTTTTCCCCACCAGAAACAGAGGACCCCCATCTCATTAAATCCCTGAAATCTGTATGACCTTTCTTCCTCCTTAGTCTTGTTCTCCCATATATGCCAAATGGAGTGGCTAAAACCTAGAACTAATTGACAGGTCTGCCCATGCATGCACCTTCATGGCTCTGCAAAACCCCCTAGAGCAATTCATTGTAAATAGAAGTATAGACCATGTAAAGATAATATTTTAATTAAACATTATATTGAGTTATAATACCTAACTACTTTATAAGAGCTCTTTATATATCAATGTCGGCATCTATTTATTATGTATATTACAAATAGAGAAAAGCAAATCCTGTTCTGTGCTACTGAATTGTGGTCTGCTTTGCTGTTTCCTCATGTTGTAAGAACTCCTGTCATGAATTTAAGAAGTTGTCACTGTAAGGAGTTTGACTTGGATGAAGTTGGCCCTCTGTGGTTAGGGTAGCCCCAAAGTGGAGAGCCTGGGGCCCAGAGTTGAGATCCCTGAGCATGGCGCTCTCTCCCAGGGATCTCCATGACTTCCAGCATTCCCTAGGCATTTTCTCACTTCTCTTTTAAGTCGTAATTCCCAGCTTCGCATGTGGCAGTTCTGAAAACAAGCCTCCACGAAAGGGCTTAGCAATTCTGGGCTGAAATAGGCCACCGAGCACTGCTATAGCCAGCACGATGTTTTTCTGGGGGGGGAATGACTCCTATGGCCTTTTCTCCATCACTGTCTAAAATGGTTTCCTGGCAAACACAGCTGGAGGTTGGTCCGTTTTAAATGGCACCAACAAAGAATCCTCCCCAAGTCCCTGGAGTGACTCTTCTGTGGTCTAAGAGGATTCTTAGGGAACGGCTTCCCGGTAACCAGTCTCACATACACTGGCATTACTAACTTTCTTCCAGTGCCTCCGGCCACCTCACAAAACCCTTTCTCTGCCTTCAGGGTTCACTTCTGGAGATGAACACATGCCGGTTCTCCCCACAGGACAGTCTCAACCCAACACAATGATGTGCCCCCTCCCCCACAAGCTGCCACTGTTTCTGCATATGTGAATGGAACGTTCAATTCACTCAGTAAAGCTTCTGATTTTTCTCAAAGCTTTTCTATTAGATGCAGTATGAGAAGTATGAGATTATCTGAGTCCTACCTCATGATTTAATATGGTTCTCAACCTTGGCTGCACGCTGGAATCATCTGGAAAGTTTTTTAAAATATCGATACTCTGGGGGCTACTGGGTGGCTCAGTTGGTTAAGCCTCCGACTCTTGATTTTTGCTCCAGGCATGATCTCAGGGTTGTGGGTTCCAGCCCTATGTAGGGCTCCATGCTGGGGTGTTGAGTCTGCTTGGGATTCTCTCTCTCCCTCTCCCTCTGCTGCTCCCCCACTTCTCTCTCTCTCTTTCTCTCTACCCCCCCACTCAAAAAATATTGATACTCTGGTCCCCACCAGCAACCCCGGCAAAAATTTCTGGTTTAATTGGTTTAGGGTGCAGCCTGGCATCAGGATTTTTTAAACTTCTCTGGGGTTTCTAACACACAGCGAAGTTTAAGAATCAACTGGAATTAGAAGACTTGATTTAAATGCAGCCACTAATTAGCTATGCGGCCTTGAGCAAAAGAAATATTCATTTATCCACCAGGTATTCCCTGACAGCTTGCTGTATGCAAGACTGCACTAGGAGCCTAATCTCTCTAGCCTCTAAAATAAGTAAATTGGACTCAACAATTTGCTCATTCATTCAGCAAATCAGTATTGAGTTCCTGCGACCTGCCAGGCCCTGTGCTAGGCACAAGATGTGCAGCAGTAAATCAGATGGAGAAACCCCTGCCCTCATGGAGCTGACAATTCAGATGCAGGAGGCACAACCACATACAAGCAGTGAAAAGTGAAGAGCAGGGGTGCCTGGCTGGCTCAGTGGGTAAAGCTAATGACTCTTGATCTTGAGGTCATGGGTTCGAGCCCCATGTTGGGTGTAGAGCCTACTTAAAGAACAAAATTAAAATATTTTTTAAAAAAGTGAAGAGCAATGTCACATAAAGGATGGGACAGGATGATGAGGGGACTGGCAGCCAATGTGGAGGAAGCAGTGGGCATGGAGGAGAAGAGGCGATGGAGAGAGGTCCATGGATTCCAGAAAAAAGTCAAGGTGATCACATCTCAAAGACTTGGTTGTGGATGTGATATAGGGAGAGAAAGAGAGAGAGAGAGAGAGAGAGAGAGAGAGAGAGAGAGAGAAGGATGAAGGCCAATTCCTAGCTCGCAGGATTGATGAGTCATTCATTGGGGCAAAAGATGTGTGAAAAGAACCTCAGCACCACCCCCCCCAGAGGGTTGTGTGGGTCTAGAGAGAAGGTACAGGAACCTGGGGCAATGGAACCAAGCCCCTCCCCAGATAGAGACCAAGGCACAGGAGGAACCTTAGCGAAGAAATGCAATGGCTCTCACAGGTGGTTACTTCAATGCCTGAACTGGGTCTTTGTCTAGCTAAAGGCGAAGCTGCTAAAGAGTCTGTTTCCAGAGGCCCAAAGCTGAATGACTTAAAAGGGAAAAATGGATGGAAGAACCAATTGAGATTGTAAACAATGTGAAGTACCACATGCCCTGTGAAAGAGGGGTCTTACACACCATGGAGGCACTTAGGGAAACAGTTCTCTTCCCCCTTCTGGATATAGACTGTGTTGGCTCTGAGAATTCATATCTGTCCTTGGGAGATCCCTGTAAGTGTGTGTGTGTGTGTGTAGGGGGGCACACGTGTGTGCAGGAGAGAAAGAGAGAGACTGAGAGACTGAGAGATCCGCAGCTACCTTTGGACAATCTGACGTCAGCAGGCAGGTCTGGAGAGACAGTGGGCAGACCAGCACCCCTGGGAGGCTGCAGAGGTACGTGTTGACTAATGCACACTGGGGGAAAGGTCCTGCTGAAGGAAAGGGTGTATCCTGGGGTGAGAACAGCTGTAGTGGGTGAACATTTCAAAAGGGAGATGCAGAGGTGGAAGAAGGAGGAGATTCCAGGAGAGGAGAAGACTTGAGGGCAGGGGACAAGGACAGGAACTGGAGTGTGCCTCTAAGAGCACCCTGTGAACACCTAAACTCCTCAGGGTCCTGAGGTTTCACAGCCTTTTCTTCACATGTGGTTTTTCTCCCTTTGATGCTCCTCAAACTTCAGCACAGACGGTCAGACCCACATAACTGTCTGGTTGTGTTAGGGAGGAAAGTGAGAGAGGGGACTCCCAATTACCCTGGAAAGCTCTCTGAGAGCTTTCCAGAGGGAACAGCAACTTACAGAAGGGAAGGTCCCCCCCACGGAGTTCCCGACCTCCACCCACGGGGAAGTTTGTAGCGCCCCCTGGTGGAGTCGGGAGTAACACATGACTCGGAGAAGCAGAGTGACGCAGGTGGACAAGTTGCGACTGGACTGGGGGCCTGATCTGTCCCTTCCCCAAATACCGTGGGGAAGCAACCCTTAAGAGTGAGATGGAAACTTCCATTTGATTTACAGAAGCAAAACACCAGGCGCAGTGCCTGGTTCAGAGTTGGCACTCAGTAATTGGCAGCCATTACCATGATTATGATGATTATGATTATTGAGATTCAGTTGCTATAGATATCCTGTGGCCTCAAACGATCTGAGAATGGTTCACAGAGTAAGAAGCCCCGTAGGCTCAGAGCAAGTCGACTGTAATGTGGAGGAGTTTGAGGGCATAGTCGCTAATCCAGCTCCAAATCAATCCTTAGCCTTATTCCTAGCAAGTATGTGTTGGCCAACTGCCGCTCGTGTGCGTCACACTTAGCCCAGGAGACTGAGGATTTCTCAGGGCTGTGTTTCTTGCTTCAAAAAGGTTCATCCCTTTCACCGTAACCCCTTTGCTGCTGTTTCCCAAAGGGTCACCAGTTGCTTGAAAGGTCCATGATGAGTCATGCTGGAGACCTGAGGAGGCCAAAAGACACTGCAGGAGGAGAGAGAAAAATCAGAGCTGAGAAGAGAGAAAGATAGGGCCAGTCAGGGCCCCAACAGGAAACAGATGGCACATTCAAATGAGGATGACTTCAAGAGGGCTCTTTTACAAAGGGACCCGTTACACAATGGCAGCGTGCGGGGACATGCAGGAACTCGGGGCCAGGAGAGGTAGAGCTGCTACCACCCCCAGGCCTGCCTTCGGGGATGAGGGGAGAGAGAGGTTATCAGAAAAAGAGAGCCATATAGGCTTCCTTGAAAGAAGCGATGACCTTAGGTCAAGGGACGGAGTCATCCCAAAGAGGGAACTGAGCAGAGTAAACACCTGGAACTCACGTCCTCCAATCCTCTGACCTACTTCCAGAACTCTGCACAGTTTGGACCCAACTGGAAACCCGTCGATAAGGGAACCTTGTTGACATAATCCACATAGATCAAGCACCCAGGCCACAGGGCAGGCTGCAGGACAGGGCGGAAGGGCAAATAGAAGATACCTGGAACAGTAGAGGAGGACATCTACAGATCGGTATTGGTGTTTTTGCATTTGCGTGTTTGTTTCTTTTCCAGAATACAAGACCACAGGCCCATCCGCAGCGGGATAGGCTGAGCATCATTATCTCGGAAATAATGGATGGGTTTATATTTACAAACCAAACTTTCTCTTTGCTCTTGGAGCAAAAGACAAGGCTCTGTTTGGAAACAGTCGTGCCCAGGAGTAGGAGTAGGAAGAGAAAATCCCAGCAAAGGGATTGCTTTCCCTGCGGCTACTGACGGGACCACAGGGCACTACAGAAGGCATCGTGAGGGGACAGGAATAGGTGCCAGAGGTAGGAGTGGAGGAGAGGAGAAGGGCTCAGAAAGGAAACCAAACATTTGGCAGAGAATAGCATGCAGTAGCAAGTGACTATCCGAAGTATAGTCAGGGTCCTTAATAAAAAGCTCTGGCCCAGAAAGCTGGACCAAGGTTGAGCGCGGGTCATGGCGTGCAGGTGAGACATCCCATTTCTCATAGACCTACATTCTATTTCCTTCTCATTTCACCCAACGTCCTCCTGGAAGTCCTACAGATCTTCCCCTATGACCATGCGCGCGTGTGTTTTCGCTTGTCACGAAATGATGAGCATTCAATGAAATGCTTCTATTTTGGGGGCATTACCATCTCTAAAACAAGACGCAGAAAAGCAGAGAGAGGCAGTTAGGGGCTGCATTTAATCTTCTCTAATATCGCAGTGGGAAGGAAACTGGGGAATGAAAACATAGTCATTTAGAAAATGGTTGATGAGTCACTGATTGGCATCGGGTGGAGAAAAGGAGAAGTCATTACACATTCAGAGTATGCCTGGTCTTTAAAAATAGGCTCCTCACTCTGCTGGAGGGGGCATCGGGGTTTAGAGCCAGAGAGGGTGGCCGAGGGCAAGGGCTGGGACAGAAACTGCCCTGGCAGGCAGGGCGCTCCCTCCTTCACCAGATGCCCCTCAGCCCTTGAAAAGCCTCCAGCTTCCAGACGCAGAAAGACAGCGTCACGCCTCCTTGTTCCTCCTCTACCTCTTTCTTGAGGCCTTAATAATACTTTTGGGGAAACTTCAGCTTCAGGGGAAGCAGGCCAAGTAGAAGAGACAGCACTTTGTGCGACCATAATTCTGCCGTCACCCGCAGAGCTCCCTTTCCAGGCCCGGGACGACCCAGCTCTCTCTTGGTCTCCCTGCTTTTGACCTCCTTGTTGTTTATTCGTTGTTCTACATTTTAGTTGGTGGGAGTGGAGGGATTAGAATCTGTCAGATTAGAACATGGTGCAATGTTTGCTGGAGGAGGGAAATTAAAGTCTCCGGTAAGCAGAGGTTTGGAGATTGCCTGGGAATTTTCTTGCTGCCCGTGTTATAGAAAAACAAAAGAAAACAAAATAGAAATGCCGCCCGCTAAGGGCTTTACCTTTGCCGGATAGTTGTTGGGCCTTGACGTGCAGATCTGGGCCATGGGTGAGGCACTGAGCCAAAAAGAACTTGATTGCTTTAGAGAGAGGAGGGCAGAGAAAAGGACAGATCTGGGAGGTAAAGGATGGCAAAGGCCAGGTCAGGCTGAGTTGGAGAAAAAGCCTGGGGACTTTTCAAGAGCCAGCAGGAAGAAGAGGGGCAACTGCTGGTTTGTGATGAATTGGGGTTTGGGGGAAAGGATGTGTGGGAGAGGAACTCGGTTGTGTGTTATGAATGGGATGGCTTCTTTATATGTTGTCAATTCCACAGGAAAAATCTGAATAGTTTTTCAATTATTTTGAATTGTTGGAGTGGTGTTTCTTCTGAATGCAGCACTGAGCTGAGGCGACCACAGGGTGGCCTGGATTTATGCAGGTTACGAACGTGAAGTACATCCCACCCATACGTGTGCGTGTGCGCACCCCTCACGTACAACTTTTACAACAAACCCACAACTTTCTTACATTACATTTTGCCTTGTCACTTGCTTAGTGAGTTGTCCTTGCCCATGCTGGGATCAATTTACCCACCCTAAGTAGAGACAAAAGAGAGAAGTCTGATGCTGGGTCTAGGTTCAGAAAAGTAGGCAGATCTGCAAGACCCAGATGTATCTCAGCTTGGAATTCTATCCTGAACATGCAATTTGGGATATCCGGAAACTTCCCACTTTCGGTCTCTAGCTTCTTCAAGAAAATGTTAAGGTGCTAGAGGTAAAAGAGAGACTCAGTGGCCTGTGGACTGTTGAGGAATGTTCCCATTTTTCTGAGAGCCTGCAACTATAGTTATTTCTCATACAACGCTGTTTTAAACATCACTGTATGCACAATGTACACTTTCACTCTTACACATTTATTCTTTATCAGCATTAATAATTTGCATTTTCAGTTTTGTTTTGGTCCCCCAACATCCTGAAAATGATTTTTAGGCACATACTCAACTTTAGTCCAACCAAGATGCAAGTCCTCTAGGAAAAAAAAAAAGTAAAGCAATATACTTAAAGACTTATGCATCGTAATCCGGCAGGTTTTATTCTGAGATTGTAAAATCTCAACAGATGTCTCAGAGGCATTTGATAAGGCATAAGGCCCATTCCTGATAAGAATTCTTGGTTAACTAAGAATATAAGGACACTTCCTTAACAAGACAAAGAGTATCTCCCATTAGCCAACAGTCAACTTCAGGTTTCATGTTACCAAACCACAAAAGAGCTTGTAGCATTTCCATTAAAGTAAAAAAGAAACAGAGAATTCCTGATCTCACCACTGTGGTTCCATTCTTCGTTGCTGTTGTTGTCGTCCCACTCTTGTTCAACACTGCCCTGTAGGTTCTAGTCACTATGATGAGATGTTAAATAGCAATAAGCAGAAAAACTTACCAGTGCTCCCAGATGATTTACTTGTTTGCCTGGAGGAACCAAAAGAATCTAATGAAAAACCAATGGGCCAAATAATCCAATTCATTAAGGTGGACCAGTTAGAAAACAAACACACAAAACTCACTTATATCATCTTTTCTAGAAATTAGCAATCCAGTTAGAAAATACAGTGGGGAAAGATCGTATTTTTTAATAGTAGTATGTTTTTTAAAAGTTAGCTGCAATATGGACGAAGCACTCCGCTGCATGTTCATCCATGACTCCCAGCAACAGTGACAATCACTATGTTCCCAGCGCTATGCTGAGACCCAACTTCCCCAAGTGTATATTCTAAAGAAAAAAAAATCAGCCCTTCCAACTCATGATTTCACGATATCCCCGCTTAGGAGGAGACCTTAAAGTAAATGTGTTCCAGCTCCTGAATGTGGGGGCAGGGGGTAGTTAATGTGGGGGGATAGACATAGGCTACGGGAGGCTGTGTGCTGGGCTGGTTCCCTTTGCCCATCCCCACCCAGCCACTCTCTGCTCCCCCTCCCCAGGGAGGCTGGTCTTCAGGGCTCACAGGGTGGGCTCCCTTGCTTCTGGCTGAGTACAGCCAATGGGGAGCCCCAGCAGAAGATGGGGGACGGGAGGAGAGTGAGGCAGGGGTGCTTGCTCAGCTTTCTGCACAGTTGCTGGGCCAAGGTCTTGCTGCCTTCTCTAAACAGCTCCCCACTTGGGCCCACACTCTCTTCTCTTGCCCCCTTCCGGCCTGGCATGATAACAGCTCCCCACGAGATCGCTGGCCTTGGGTCCCGCACCACCCCTCAGCTGGTTTCCTTGAGCCTTCCTCACACTTTTGTAACAGATCCTTTACTGAACTTTCCTCGCAGTGACCCTGACTGCGGAGTTGATAGGGGAATGGCTCAAGTTCGGGAAGCCGGCCTTTGCTATTAGGTCTTCGCGACAACCTTTTCAAATGAGTATCAGTAGCCCCACTTGACACGGGAGAAAAGTGCAGCTGAGGGGTGCACATACCTCAGCCAGTGTCACCCACTGTCCAACAGTGGGGTGGACCCGTGGGCGGCCCGCTGCTCGAACACTTGGCCAGGCAGCCTCTCCCGTAAACCCGAAGCTGCGTCCCCCTTGCTGCTGACCCACCACCTCCGTGTAGTTCCCTCAAGTAAAATACAATCATAACTCTGGCCCCCTGTGATCTAACCCCTCAGGTTTCTTTTCTTCAGGCCAAATGCTCCAGAAGGCCCTGCTCTGAGGGAGTGCTTGCTTAGGCATCCTTGCATGTCAAATCTCTTCACCCACCTACGGCTACGGCTACGTAGTGGTTTGGGGACTCAGGGAAGAAACGGAGCCCTCTATTAATCTTTAGGCTGCCACAGAATCGGCCCTGCTGTGTCCCAGTTGAGGTGATTAAAATAAAGCATAATAAGCCCACACCCACCGAAGATCGGCAGAGTCCTGAGGTGATTCCAGCGCTTCCGAACCACAGGAGGCCTCGTAAGATCTTAGCCAACTAATGATGACTCATGTTGTTCTCTGGCCTTCTGTGGATTTTAAAGGTTTCATAAATGACACAATACTTTATAAAATTGTTTTTCTGGGGGAGGACAAGGACTACATTTTACTCTTTAGGTTGATGGAGGAGATAAAAAATTTTAAATAATTTGATGAAGCTCATTTAACTTTTTACTGAGGAAAATCTGAGTGATCGTAATGATTTATTTAATGTTTCCTTTTTGCTTTCTTTCTGAGAGGACAACTATTCTTATACACTCCAATATTTAATTGTTTTTTAAATAAAAATTATCTTTTCAGTATTTAATAACAGTGACATAAATTCAAACCCTCGGGTGGTCCTTGGAAGGAAGTCTAGCCTTGTGAGTAAGAGCTTGAACGGTGGCATTGGCAACCCTGAGACTGACTTCCCAGCTGTGTTATCTTAGGCAAGTTTCCTAACCTCTCTGTGTCGCAGGTTCCTTGAGTATAAAATGAGATGAATGATGGGTGCTCACTTCGCAGGGTTCATGGGAGAAGTAAATGAGCTGATTCATGTAAAACTTTAAACATGGTGCTGAACACAGAGTAAACACTCACTAATTGCCAATTACTATTATTACTCTGTTGAAGCTTCTATGACAGGCACTGAGGAGGGTCAAAGAGGAAAGAATCTCTGCACGCGAATGTATTATAATTTTATAGAGAAAAATGAGCACCCACAACTATAATACACGGCGGAACTAGCGGATGGGGTCATAGAAGCGCAGAGTGTGACCGCAGTACGGAGGGTGGAGAAACTAGTGCCATTCGGACTGACCCTGCAGATGGTGGGGACTGTGATGGCTAGACTAAAAAGGAAGGGCCTGCCAGGCAGAGCAAACACTGGGGACAAAGGCCCACGGAGAGGGGACCGATGTTATGCTCGGGGGACAGTGAACGTTGACGCTCAGCTGGAGCACAACATGCCTTAGGGACGAGGGGAGACCAAGGCCCTGGCGGAGAGGACAGGGACGGGACGGACAGGAGGAGACAGGGCAGAAGACAGGAGGCAGGTGGGTGAGCATGTAGGCAATGAAAGAAACCGAAGCCCAGAACACAAGGAGAACTGGAGCGGAGTCTGAACCCCGGGTGTCCTACCCTGACTTTCTATTCATTGGGCCATGAGAACTCTGGCTTCAGTTTCTTCGTTTTGGAATGGGGGGCACCGGACCAGACCATCGCCGAGATCCGTTCCGTATATAGCACTGTGAGATACATGCCTGATGATCAAGGAATTCACCCTCTAGGCAAACTCACAAGGGTTTGTTCTCACTTTCATATTTTCCCTTCTCTCTTTCTCCGACTCTGGCTCTTCTTTCTCTCTGACTGATCTTCCATATAGCTCGACATATGTCAGGCTGTCAACATACGGCGTATTTTGCAAACAGATAAACAGTGGCACATATGCATCCATATATTCCTGGCATGCGGATGCCCCAGCTTGGCTTTGTCAGCCTCAGCAGAAAGCATTTGGTAAGTCTCTCTCAGAAATTTCAGAACGCACGAGCCACCCGTGTAGCCTCTGACAAGTGGTTAAAATAAGTTGTTCCATGTCTTCTCTGGTGCAAAAGCCAGAACACTGCCTCCCCGCCCTTTCATTTCAAAAGCATTTAATACCAAAGGCTCGGTCCTCTCTCTCCACTCTTTGGGATGTTCTGACCAGGGGTCAAACTGCCCATGAAAGGTTCTTTTGTGTTTCCATTTGGCGGTGATTCATTACGGCCTCTGTACCAGAGGAGCAGCCCTACTAGCACCTGGGAAGGCTGCACTCTGAGACTCTTGGGTCTGTTTTGTCCACTTACAAGTAAAAATAAGTTCGTGTAGCTGGCTCTGTAAATGTCCACCCCTGTCCTTCAACACTCGCCATCTGTCCCTGCATGCCTGCCTCAGCGCCTGAAACCCACAGCTCTCTGTCTGTGAGCCTTCTCTGCTCATGCACACAGTAGGCCAAGGCGCTCCTGTACTTGCTGTCCCCAACATCCCTCAGCCAAGGACTGATGGGAAAGGGTGGGTAAATGCCCCAGCACTCTCACCCTCCGTGGATCCCAGAGTTGCCTCTGAGAAACGGGCACGATGGTGTATCCTCCTTGGCTTCCTGGCTTTTCCTGTCTCGCGCCCACCACCAGTGGCCACCCTTGGGTCGGCGTCTTCTTCCGAGGGGATCCAAATTAAGACAATCTGTAATTCCAGCTCGGGAAAAAGGTGATCAAGGATAACACAGGATCTCCTCAACCTCGGACTTTTGACTGGGGCCCGGGAGGCAACCTGTGGTTGAAAAAAGCTCCTAAATGCCACCAAAAGCTGCAGCAGGTACCAGGCTTTTGGAAATACTCTGCCCAAATTCTACCTTGTTACTTGGTCTGGTCAGAAGCTGTCCCGGCAGCTGAGTGGCCTTGTCCTGCTCTGGCCCACGTGAAAACAGGCATTGGCAGAGCAAGTGAGAGAGTTAGATTCTGCCACGTTTTCTACTCCTGTGTGGCTTCCTGCCTCCTCCCCCTTGAGATCAAATTTTGTTCCTTTTCCTTGTAGCGATTAAAATGTACCCAAACAATAAGGTGAAGGAAAATAGCAATCAAGAAAGAAAGTGGACATGACGGGTCGGCTGTTCTAATACTCACTGGAAGTTCGATGTGTACTAAATCTGAGTTAACATTTAACCGCTAAAACTTCAGGAGTCAAAGGTCATTCAACGAAGGTAACTCCAGACAGAAAGTTTAAAAAGTATCTCTATGCTATTGCCTTTTAACAAGCTACTGCAAAAGCTTTCAGGGAAATCCCAGGCAAAATTTGATTTGTTATGAGCTGAATGTGGGGAGGAAGAAATCAAGAGTTTGAGATGCGAGTGAGGCCCATTACATCTCAGCCCTTAATCCAATCAGTAAGCTCTAGGCCAGTGCTGTCCAACAGAACTTCCTGTGATGATGGAATGTTCTAGAACTACACCGTCCGATACAGTAGCCACTAGCCACATATGGCTATTAAGTACTCGAAATGTGGGTATTGCATTCAATTTGTATTATGGTTATTGAAATAATTCATTTATTGCATTATTATATGGGTTGTACAATAGAGTTTTATCTTATATTATGATTGTAATAATGGCTATTCCAGTCCCAGCTGTTTCCCCCCCTCCCCATCCCCTTCTCTTTCCTCTCCTCAGTGAAGCCCTGGCTTGAGCTCATTTTTCTGCCTTTGACCCAAGTGCTTTCTTCAGGATTGGTTTTCTGTTCTTGCCCTCCAGACCTGCTCATTGTCTACCACCTCCCAGACTTTGGGGACTCTCAGTGGGCTTGCCATCATGAGGGAAGTATAACAGAGTTGTCCATCTCCAATGTAAGCTCCTCTTTGACCTCTTTCTACTGACTCAATCTGGGGGGCAGAGACACCAAGGAAAATATGGTGACTTGCCTCAAACCTTATATCGCCTACATAGTATGTCCTTCCCTTCATACGTAGGCTTGCTCTGAATTTGTGGTGAGACCCTGACAAACTGTACCTTGTGGCACAGTGAGGCAGATGCTGGCATAGGTCCGCATGTACCCCCTTAGAGCCCTTCACCACCTTCACAAATACCGGTCAGCACCCTCACCACACCCAGCTGGCACCTCTATCTCTTTGTTGTAGGACAATCCGCAGGCTGCTAGAACCCACTTTGTCCATGCAAGGACAGCCCAAAGTGCCTAGGATCTATGCCACAGTGGGTCTCGATCCGTTGATCGTCATGGGGGGTGATGTCTGGAAATACTCCAGCTCCCTTTTCCCCTGGTGAAGACTTACACTACGCCCAGAGCAGGACTTGGGGACGTGGCTTGATACGTTGCCCTCCTTGGCTCTTCCCTTTGCAGTCGCATTTCCTTCCTGGTTTTTATGAACCCTCATCTCAGAGTCTACTACCAGGAATCCAACCTAAAACAAGTACTGCTTTAAATGAAAAAACCAAACCCTAAAATTCAGTGAAGTTTTTTGTTTTTTGTTTGTTTGGGGGTTTTTTTTTTGTTTTGTTTTGTTTTGTTTCATTTTTATTTTTATTTTTGTTTTTGTGGTCTCATTTTTAAAAAAAGCTTGTTTGGGGGCTAGGTGAAACAGGTGACGGGGATGAAGGAGGGCACTTGTGATGAGCACTGGGTAATGTAGGTCAGTCATGAATCACTACATTGTACGCCTGAAACTAATATTACACTGTATGTTAACTCACTGCAATTAAAATAAAAACTAAAAAAAAAAAAAAAAGCTTGTTTTTAGTGGGGTGAGTAGGTAGAAATGTTTTCCAATTGAATGTTTAAAAAGTATTTTGACCTATCCCTTTTCATGGTCACAACCAACACCAATGAAATTGGAAGGATCATTAGAAACTTTTAGCAACAGATTTATGCCAATAAATTAAGCAATCTGGAAGAGATGGAGGCCTTCCTGGAAACCTATAAACTACCAAGACTGAAACAGGAAGAAATTGATTTTTTAAACAGGCCAATTAATTATGAAGAGATTGAAACAGTGATAAACAACCTTCCAAAAAACAAAACTCCAGGCCCGGACGGTTTTCCTGGGGAATTCTACCAAACATTCAAAGAAGAAATAATACCTATTCTCCTAAAGCTATTTCAAAAAATAGAAACAGAAGGAAAGCTACCAAACTCATTCTATGAGGCCAATATTACCTTGATCCCCAAACCAGGCAAAGACCCCATCAAAAAGGAGAATTACAGACCGATTTCCCTAATGAATATGGACGCCAAAATCCTCAACAAAAATTCTCAACAAGATCCTGGCTAATAGAATCCAACAGTACATTAAAAGGATTATCCATCATGACCAAGTGGGATTCATCCCTGGGATGCAAGGGTGGTTCAACATTTGCAAAACTATCAGTGGCATAAATTTTATCCAGAAGGAAAAAGTCAAAAATCATGTGATTCTCTCAATAGATGTAGAAAAAGCATTTGACAAAATACAGCATCCTTTCCTGATTAAAACCCTTCAGAGTGTAGGGATAGAGGGTACATGCCTCAATCTCATAAAAACCATCTATGAAAAGCCTACAGCAAATATCATTCTCAATGGGGAAAAGCTGGAAGCCTTTCCCTTAAGATCAGGAACACGACAAGGATGCCCACTCTCGCCACTATTATTCAACATAGTACTAGAAGTCCTTGCAACAGCAATCAGACAACAAAAAGGGATAAAAGCTATCCAAATCAGCAAAAAAGAAGTCAAACTGTCTCTCTTCGCAGATGACATGATACTCTATATGGAAAACCCAAAAGAATCCACTCCCAAACTATTAGAAGTTATAGAGCAATTCAGTAATGTGGCGGGATACAAAATCAATGCTCAGAAATCAGTTGCATTTCTATACACGAATAATGAGACTGAAGAAAGAGAAATTAGGGAATCCATCCCATTTACAATAGCACCAAAAACCATACGTTACCTTGGAATTAACTTAACCAGAGACGTAAAGGACCTATATTCTAGAAACTATAAATCACTCTTGAAAGACATTGAGGAAGACACAAAAAGATGGAAAAATATTCCATGCTCATGGATTGGAAGAATTAACATAGTTAAAATGTCCATGCTACCCAGAGCAATCTACACTTTCAATGCTATCCCGATCAAAATACCAAGGACATTTTTCAAAGAACTGGAACAAACAGTCCTTAAATTTGTATGGAAACAGAAAAGGCCCCGAATCTCCAAGGAACTGTTGAAAAGGAAAAACAAAGCTGGGGGCATCACAATGCCGGATTTCGAGCTGTACTACAAAGCTGTGATCACAAAGACAGCATGGTACTGGCACAAAAACAGACACATAGACCAATGGAACAGAATAGAGAACCCAGAAATGGACCCTCGGCTCTTTGGGCAACTAATCTTTGATAAAGCAGGAAAAAACATCCGGTGGGAAAAAGACAGTCTCTTCAATAAATGGTGCTGGGAAAATTGGACAGCTACATGCAAAAGAATGAAACTTGACCACTCTCTCACACCATACACAAAAATAAACTCCAAATGGATGAAAGACCTCGATGTGAGACAGGAATCCATCAAAATTCTAGAGGAGAACATAGGCAGCAACCTCTACGACATCGGCCAAAGCAACCTTTTTCATGACACATCCCCAAAGGCAAGAGAAACAAAAGATAAAATGAATTTATGGGACTTCATCAAGATTAAAAGTTTCTGCACAGCCAAGGAAACAGTCAGAAAAACTAAGAGGCAGCCCACGGAATGGGAGAAGATATTTGCAAATGACACTACAGATAAAGGACTGGTATCCAAGATCTACAAAGAACTTCTCAAACTCAATACACGAGAAACAAATAAACAAATCAAAAAATGGGCAGAAGATATGAACAGACACTTTTCCAATGAAGACATACAAATGGCTAACAGACACATGAAAAAATGTTCAAAATCATTAGCCATCAAGGAAATTCAAATCAAAACCACACTGAGATACCACCTTACGCCAGTTAGAATGGCAAAAATAGACAAGGCAAGAAACAACAATTGTTGGAGAGGATGTGGAGAAAGGGGATCCCTCCTACATTGTTGGTGGGAATGCAAGTTGGTACAGCCACTCTGGAAAACAGTGTGGAGATCCCTTAAAAAGTTAAAAATTGAGGGGCGCCTGGGTGGCACAGCGGTTAAGCGTCTGCCTTCGGCTCAGGGCGTGATCCCAGCGTTATGGGATCGAGCCCCACATCAGGCTCCTCCACTATGAGCCTGCTTCTTCCTCTCCCACTCCCCCTGCTTGTGTTCCCTCTCTCGCTGGCTGTCTCTATCTCTGTCAAATAAATAAATAAAATCTGTTAAAAAAAAGTTAAAAATTGAGCTACCCTATGATCCAGCCATTGCACTACTGGGTATTTACCCCAAAGATACAGACGTAGTGAAGAGAAGGGCCATATGCACCCCAACGTTCATAGCAGCATTGTCCATAATAGCCAAATCGTGGAAGGAACCGAGATGCCCTTCAACAGATGACTGGATTAAGAAGTTGTGGTCCATATGTACAATGGAATATTATTCAGCTATCAGAAAGAACGATTTCTCAACATTTGCTGCAGCATGGACGGCACTGGAGGAGATAATGCTAAGTGAAATAAGTCAAGCAGAGAAATACAATTATCATATGGTTTCTCTCATCTGTGGAACATAAGAACCAGGAAGATGGGTAGGAGAAGAAGGGGATAAAGAAAGGGGGGGTAATCAGAAGGGGGAATGAAGCATGAGAGACTATGGACTCTGAGAAACAAACTGAGGGCTTTAGACGGGAGGGGGGTGGGGGAATGGGATAGACTGGAGATGGGTAGTAAGGAGGGCACGTATTGCATGGTGCACTGGGTGTTATACGCAACTAATGAATCATCGACGTTTACATCAAAAACCAGGGATGTACCGTATGGTGACTAACATAATATAATAAAAAATACTAAAAAAAATAAAAAGTATTTTGAGCCTAGCAGAATAGATCAGTGTTACCTTAAACTCTTGATAAAGTTATCTGTCCAACGATAGGTTTGTAAAGGTCCTCAATAGAAACATTTCAATCAGTAGCTCAGACCCTCAAAATATAAAAGGAAAGGGAGGGACGCTTTTAGATTCAACAAATCTTTGTTGCGGGTGTATACGGCCAGCTGAAGACATTGAAGGAACAGGGTACCCGAGCTGCTCTCGATTTTACACAATTCCAGAGGACTCTGTTAATCACACTGCTACTTTGCCAAACATACTCAGCAACACAGACTTCTTAAAGATGAAATTGGGCTCTTCAAAATCTTTTTTTAAAAAATTCACGAAAGGGCTATTTTATGACGTAGTTTCTTTATTAAGTAATAACGTATGGAACGTCTTGTCTTCAGTGCCTGGCAGCTGCCAAGACCTGAATGTATCAAACCCAACAGATCACGGCCATCCGGGAGTTCTATTAATAGCAAGATAATTTTCAAATCCACTGTACCGAGTAGCGTTTTGTTTTTTTGGTTAGGCATATAATACATTCCATATCACGTCTGGTGAGTTGTGTTTTGAGGTTGCATTTTTAAAAATAAATCAGGCTTGTTTTAAATTAGGGAAACAATAAATCCATCATTGTTTGGTATTTTGGCTTGGGATATTGTGGTACCATGGCTAATATCTAGGTTTGTGGAGCCTAAATTAAAACACACTTGTCTCTTTTATGTTCTTGTACTGTGTTTCTTGGTGTTTATCAGGAATCACAGAAGTGTAAGAAAATAGCTCTCTGGCAAGGACGCAAGTTCCAATGATCCCTTGAAGCATATTCTCTAATACGGGTTCTGGTCTATTTGGGGCATCTCAAATGAGGACCAAGAACTGCACAACATTTTCCCCTGGTTCAAACCATTTACCAAATCTCTCTCTCTCTCTTTTTCTCTCTCTCTTTCTCTCTTTGTGTGTGTGGTTTAAAAATCCTTTCCTACCACAGGGTCATAAAGCTACTGTCTGCAGTGGTTAATTTTCTCTGTCAACTCGGCTAAGCTATTGTGCTCAGTTGTTTGACCAAACGCCAGTCTAGATGTTGCTGTGAAGGTATTTTATAGTTGTGATTAGCATTTACATCAGTAGACTTGGACAAAGCAGATTACCATCCAGAGTGTATGTGGGCCTTACCCAGTCAGTTGAAGGCCTTGAGAGAAAAGTCTGAGGTCCCCAGAAGGGGAAGGAATTCTGCCTCCAAACTTCCTTCGGACTCAAGATATCAACTTCTTGCTGGAATTTCCACCCTGTCAGCCTGCCCTGCAGATTTAGGACTTTTTACCACCTGCAATCAGATGAGGAAATTCCTTAAAATCTCTCTCTCTCTCCCTCTCTCTCTCTCTCTCTCTCTCTCTCTATATATATATATATATATACGCACACACAATATATTCTTATTGGTTCTGTTTCTTTAGAAAACTGTAAAACAGATATCAGATATTCTCCTACATGTTCTTCTGTAAGTTAAGTTTGGGATTTCATAACTAACTTTTTAACCCATCTGGAATTGATTTTGTAGATATACTCTTAATTTATTATTTCTTAAGTCAATTTCACGTGCTTTGAGAAGAAGAGCTAAATGTGTCTGTTTACCAGTCCTCTTGGACTGTAAGTTTGTGTATCTCTTTAAAAGCATAAACATTTAGTTCTCACTATAGAAATCCTGATTCAATAGGTCTGAGTTGGGGCCTAAGTATGTATATTTTGTTAACACAGCAATTCTGAAGTTCTATATAGAAGAAAATAAAGATGAATATTTTTATATCTTTCTGATAGGGAACATCTGAGAATGCTATTAGAGACAAAACCATTAAGAAAACAGCTTGAGATATTTGACCATTTCAAATATTTTTAAACTGTATAAAATTATCAGTCCTAAGACAAATAAGTTCTAAGTCTCTAACGTATAACATGGTGACTATAGTTTATAATACTGCATTATATAATTAAAATTTGCTGAAAGTAGAACTTAAGTGTTCTCACCAAAAAAAAAAAAAAAAGGAAATATGTGGGGTGATGAGAATTTTTCCACGATGCACATGGGTATCAAATCATCATGGTGTGCACTTTAGATACGTGACAATTTTATTTGTCAATTAAACCTCAAACTGAAAAAAATTCATACAGAAAAGTGCATCTGTAGGATTTTTAAACTCCTATACAGCAAGCAATGCCATAAGGAAAGTTAAAAGTAGGACAAAGTAGGAAAAACGTACAAGATGTATTAAAACAATGAATATCCATATGTAAAAAGCTCTTATAAGTAAACACTGCAGTAGCAAGAGAATAGGTCAGAATGATTAAGAACGTCAGTCACAGGATCTGCTGTCTGGATTCGAGTGTTGGCCCCAGCACTTACGTACAAGATCCTGGTGGGCACATTACTGAATCTGCCTCTATTTTCACATTTCTAAAATGGGAATCATAACTCTACAAGGTCACAGTGAATGTTGAAATAGGTAATGCCTATTAAGGGCTTAGCGTAGTGACACAATGTAAGGCATCAATAAATATTAGCTTTTTAATGAAAAGAATAACACCCCCCCCCAAATGGGCAGAGGACATAAACGGGCAATTCATCAAAAGCAACAATAACAACCCAAAACCAGTAGTGATGAAACATAAAAAAGTGCCCTTGCTTATGGTTAGAAAAATACAAAATAAAAGATGGTATTATTTTTGTTGTTACCATGGATCAGATTGGCAAAGATTAAAAAAAAAAAAAAAAGACAACACCTCCGGTTGGGGAGGGTGATGGAAAACAGATTGCGCACATTTCTCCATGGCTGAGATTTAGTACCCTTGTACAGGGAAATAAGATAGCCCCCCACCACCACTTTTGAGAACCACTCACTGCCCCGGCTGCTGGCCCTCTCTCCTGTCTCCTGGACATCTGAATCCAGCAATGAAAGGGTTACCTTGGGGACTCTGCTCTATGCTGAGGTCAGTATCCATTCTGTTGCTGAATATTTTGAATATCCTCTCTGGATAGACTCTTTCTGTAGAGTATTCTTGCTATATGTCAGGGGTTGAAACATGAACACCAAGGAACTAATTAGAAAAATGCATAAAAGTCTACATATTCAGAAGTTTACTGCAAAATTGGAAACACCCTATAAGGCCTACAAGACACTTTGTTTAAATTTGTCATGGTAAATCCATACAATGTAATATTATGCACATCTTAAAATGAGGACATTAAAATGCCCCAGGATGTAATTAATGGGAAAAAAACACAAGGTACAAAATACCATGTTTAATAGCATCACTTAAAAAAATATCTAGAAATAATAAAAAAACAATCACTTTTGTTTGGGTGTATGTTTTTTCATGTAAAAAATATATATGTATATGTATACATATATACACACATATACACACACATATGTATTTATATATATGTTATTTTTTAAAAGATTATTTATTTGAGAGAGAGAGTTGGGGGTGGGGGAGGGGCTGAGGGAGAGGGAGAGAATCCCGAGCAGACTCCCCGCTGAGCGTGGAGCCCATGCAGAGCTAGGTCCCACAACTCTGAAATCATGACCTGAGCCGAAATCAAGAGTCGGACGCTCAACCAACTGAGCCACCCAGGCGCCCCTATAGATACATCATTTTTAACAGTATTTACCTGTGCTGAATTGCAAAAAATCAGCACAAATTACTCCTATCTCTATCTCTGCCCTTTTGCATTGTGACTTTGGGTCTCCTCAGATCAAAAGGTGAAGTCTGTCTCTTGACCACTTAAATCTATGCTTAGCCATGTAACTGGTTTGGCCAATGAGACATTCGCAGATGTGGTACTAGCAGAGGGGCAAAAAATGCTTGGGCTTTGCTGCTTTGCCTCTTGTTGCTGCCCTTGGAACCCTGAGGCCACCATGTGAAGAGGTGAAGAGCCTGTTCTCCAGCAAGTGAAGAGCCTGCTGGAAAGGTCATGTGGAGGAAAACTGAGGTGTTCTGGTCAACATTCTGCCAACTGCCAGCTATGAATAAGGTCATGCTCAAGCACCCAGCCCCAGCCAACCATCCAGAAGACTGCAGAGATACACTGAACCCAACCTGCCAACCACAGAATGATGAAGTAATGATCATTGCTTCCAGCCACTAACTTCTGGATTGTTCCATATATTATCTCAGGCCAGTAAAATTTGGATACTTAAAAGTTCAAAAGCAATTTTGTATAACTCTGCAGTTTCTAAACATTCACAAAGAATGTGCATTACTTTTTTTTAATTTCAATTAGCCAACATATAGTACATCATTAGTTTCAGATGAACACGCATTACTTTTTAAATCAGAAAAAAATTGCTTTTTCTATTAAAAATTTTTTTAATTACCTAAAAAATTCTTAATTAAAAAAAAACCTGAAAACCCCTACCAGATTTAAGCTGTTTGGCAGAATAATAATATTAATAACTAACAACTAAATACCACTTACTATGTCCCAGACACTGTGTTTTTACATATATTATCTTAATCTCCACAATAATTAAATTGCAAAGAATACTATCATCATTCCCTTTTTCCAGTTGAGGAAATGAAGGCCAAGAAAGGTTTAATGACTTGTCCAAGGTCACACAGCTAGTAAAATGGCAGCTCTGGGGTTGATCCCAAGCAGTGTGCTTCCCGAGTCTGTGCCTTTAACTGACCTAAGACGGACGCAAAACTATACGGAAATGTAAAAGGTAATTTCTCAAGGATTTGGTATCTGAAAGTCATAGCTGTGAGATATGAAGGATGCTCTCTCTTGGGCTCCCTAACTTCATATGACTTCATCAAGTAAATCAATTTCAGGGGTGGTTATGGTGGAGATGTGCTAGGACTCCAAATGTTCCATTTTGTTGCTTGTTATCAACTCTTACAGAGATCTGTTGAGGGAGGTGGAGGGTGTTAAACTTCTAACTAAAAGCAGGTTTGTCCATTGACAAAGTTCTTCTAATTTATGCTTTCCCTCTCCACCAAGGCTGCCAACTAGAGAGAGCTATTTATAAGGTTGTTTATCCCACTTTCTATTGTGCAAGCGGCATTTTTATGCCACACTTCCAGCACAGTTCTGCCCACACTACGGTGAGTGCTCAACAAAAGTGTAGATGATGATGACGATGCTCAGACATACCCAGCAAGTTCCCAGCAGGGGGTGGGGTGGCGGAGTACTTAAGAGCAGAACTTCAGAATCAGACCTGGGTTCAAATCCTGATGCCATCATTTATAAGTCATTGGTCCTTGAGCAAGTTAGTTAATTTCTTGATGCCTCTGTTTTTTCCTGTGTCAAAGAGAGATAAGAGGGTGGCTGTAAGGATTAAATGATATGCTTCCTGTCAAGAACTTGGCAAGAGCTCCTACTCTATCATCAGCATCAGCATCATCATCTCACCTTAAAAATAAAAAGTTTAGAAAAAACTATGACTTGATCAAATTCTATATAGTCTGTAGACTTCAGTGCCATCCAAAGCAAAAGTAGCACATCTTAACTACAGGTGACAAAACTGAAAGCCTAAAATTCTTAGTGAAAATCCTTCTTGTGGTGTTGATAGTATAAAGTCAGCACAAGATGGTGGCCTTAAGTGGTCAAACGGAATCAAGATTGGTATTCCCATCTGGAGTCACTTGATGATCCTTGCCATTTGCTGAGAGAAATTGCCCCCAAATACTGTTAGGACTTGAAGATGTGAGACCCTTTACAACTCACCATGGCCATAGCCATAGACTGTCAATGTCTGAAAACGACAGAAAGCACGCCTGGGACTGTCTGCCTTTCCTGACTGCCTCCTACGGTCATTATTACCCAACATGACGGGCTTTTGCTCTTCCAACAGACAGAGTTAATATGTCCAGTCTTAGATAATAATTCGAAGTCTGCAACAGTTAAATTGTAAACATGACAGAGTCATGTTGAGAAAAACCAAGAAACAGATTTTGTTAAATAAAAACAAATGGAATTGAAGGAAAGGTCATAGTTTTTGTATTTCTGTAACAAATGCAATCTAATGATAATCCATATCTGCTAGAATTCCTGGGTTTTTTTAAGGTTATAATTAAATTTCTCCTTGAATAATCATCTTGCACACTTTCCCTAGGGGAAACTATTTACATTTCATCATATCTTTGAAAATGTAATAGATCTCTATTTTAATCAGCCTTTCGTATTTGGATCATTCCTTGAAAAGACTGATGAACAGGTTTTTTTAAAAATACAATTCAGCAATGAATTTGACTGGTACCAGAGGTGCCGTAAGTCAGAGAAGTTTTAGAGATAGTTTTGATAATGAATGGTTATGACTCCAGAAATACCTTTGGCAGATTGATTCAGTAATGGCTCCTGATTTGTTCAATCTCCCTATAGCCATACCCTTGTGTAGTCTCCTTCTACACTGACTCCAGATTTGGCCATGTGATCTATTTGACCAATAGGATAACAAATGTGATAGAAGCAAAGATCTGAAAAGCACTTGCACGTTGGGGCTAGCCCTCTCTTGCTATTCTGGCTTTTGTTTTTTAAAGATTTATTTATTTATTAGAGAGAAAGAGAGAGAGAGAGAGAGTGTGTGTGTGTGTGTGTGTGTGTGTGTGTGTGCGCGTCTGTGCACGGGGGTAAGGGGCAGAGGGAGAGGGAGAATCTCAAGCAGACTCCTGGCTGAGCGGGGAGCCAGATGCAGGGCTCAATCCCAGGACCCTGAGATCATGACCTGAGATCACGACCTGAGTTGAAATCAAGAGTCCAACACTTAAGCCACTGAGCCACCCAGGCGCCCCTCTTGCTATTCTTAGGACTCTTATTAGAGCTGCCATGTGAACAAGCCCATCCAGGGCTACGTGACAGATGATGAGAGAAATCCATGTCTGGAACTAAAATGGCTGCTTCCAATATCCTAGCTAACTGCCGGCCAGTGTCCTAGCTAGCCCAGCAGTGGCTTGTGGACACGAGTGACACCCAGTTAAGACCAGCAGAAGACTCCATCTGACCCTAGCCCAAATTTCCAGAGCACAGAATTGTGGTTGTCATCTTAAGCCACTTTTGGGGGTGGTTATACAATGAAAGCGAACTGACCTAGTGTCCCAGTGAGAGCAGAGTTACAGCACTGGCATTAGGGCAGATGTGGGATCCCATCAGAATGATTTGCTCATAACTTGGGAGAAGCATAAAACAAGAAGTAAGCAAATATGGGTTGCTCCATCCATCCACAAACAATTATCAATGTAACGACTAAGAAAACTGGAACAAACATGGCAGAAAGTATGGGTATGCGTGGGGGCTGGCCCCTCACTACTCATTATTTGGGATCAATTGAATAATCACCTGAAATTATGAAAATTTTAAGAATAGTGAGGGCCTCCAGTTCAGCACAACTTAAAACTTAATTTGCTTGCTACTTTGCGTTTTATGCTTTGCATAAAGGTCTTGAAGCCCTTGGTAGCACCAGATCAACAGGCTCGTAAAAATGGGACTTTCTGTGTGTTTTTTCCCATCACTTTTCTTAAGTATATACCCTTTAAAATGTCCCTCAGGAAAAGGGCTCTGTGGTCACACAACTCAGTGCATACTCTTGATTCCTCTCGGAATGTCACAACATACCCTTATTTATTCCGGGGCTGCAACGTATTCGACCATGGAATCCTTTCTGTGAGTAACATAGTAAAACCTCATTAACCAATGTTTCTCAGAGCATACTTGGAGAAAACTTTTTCCTAAACTTTCTTAAAATGAAATACAACACACAAATGGAAAGGTACGAGAAGTACAAACATGTAGCATAACGAATTATTATAGACCAAACACTCCTGTAACTACCACCCAAGTCAAGAAATAGAACCCTACCAACCTCTCCACTAGACTCCTGTGTCCTCCTGGCCCATTACAAATTTCTCCCTTCATTTCCCTGACTTTACGGGAACGACTTCCTTGCAGAGTTTTATTGCTTTGCCACCTACGTATGCATACCTAAATTATACGCTTGTTTTGTCTGTTTTTGAAAGCTACATAAATGGAATTATACAGTATGTATTGGAGGGACATAGGGTAGAGCTATCTTCAACTTCAACAGGTAACGACAAACTCTTTCTCAAATTGAGGACACTAATGGACACTCCTCCCAACAGTGTGTGAGAGCTCCGGTTACTCTACGTTCTAGGTCATACTTGGTAAAGTCAGATGTTTTAATTTTTGCCAATCTATTCGATGTATAGTGGCGATTTTAATTTGCATTGCTCTGATTAGTAATGAGGTTGAGCACATTTTATTATGTTTATTGATCATTTGGATATCCTCTTTTGTGCAGCTCATGTTCAAGCCTTTTGCTCCTTTCTCTACTGAGTTTCTATTTCTTTCTCAATTTGTGGGAGTTTTTTAGTCTATTCTGGATGAAAGTTCATTGTTGGGTATAGGAGTGAGTTGCTAATATCTTCTCTTGCTCTATGGCTTGCTTTTTCTCCTTCTTAACACGGTCTTTTGTTGAACAAAATTTCTTCATGTAAATGTCATCAAATCTATCAATTGTTTTACTTTCATGCTCAGTGCGTGGTGTGTCTCCTTTAATCACACCTATCTCCCTGTCCAGCAGAGTTCTGGGGAGCTGGACTTTGAATGGTAAAGTCTTTTCTTTAGTCATTGGTACTGCTGAAAGCCCTAAAATGCAGGCCCAAAGAGAAAAGGGGAGTGGGTGGGAAGGGGAAGGGCAGAAGGCCAGGGGAGGAACACTAGGGATTGGCAGGAAGGTGACAGGGGCCCTGCAGGTAGCAAGAGGCTAGAACTGAAAACAAATTAAAGGTCACATTCACCATCCAGCTCCTCACACACGTGAAGGAAGCTGGCAGTATCGTCAGAAAGCAAGGAGACTCAATCAAGATTTGTGGGGAGAGTGGTGCACATATCGACATTGAGAAAGGAATTGTGCTGAGAATTACCACTTCGGCTGGGCCCGCCAATCCTACCTTTAAGTCCTTAGCCATGATGATTTTGACAGACTGGAAGAGGACATCAGCACAATAGCACAGCTGGCAGTAGACGCTGGTCGCCCTGAGCCTGATGGTTCCTGCTCTCAGGGTGGCTCTCTCACTGGGAAAGGTAGCTTCAAGATCAAGGAAATTCTACAGAGAGTGCAGGGGCCCAGGGCCGAGTGGCTGGCAGTATGCTTCCCAATTCAACTGAGCAGGCCGTGACAACTGCTGGCATTTGGCAACCATCACTGAGTGTGTCAGACAGACCTATCTGGTCATGGTGGAGTCACCCCAACCCCGAAGGTCATCCACCTCTCTGGTCATCCTTGCAGGCGGTCAGGAGAGGCAAAACACAGGCAGCAATCGTGGGAGCTTTGCTCACATGCGCCCATCCCTGTGCCTCGACCCTGAGCTGGAGGCACTCCCTCCAGAGCCCCATACCATTCAAGGACAGCGTGCCATTCCGCGGCCACATGGACCAAGCTGCCCCTGCTGGCAAAGCAACAGTCTCGTTTTCCTCTGATGCGTGGCCACCCTGGGTTCAGTGACACTGAATCCACTCGCCAGAGGTGAAAGGCTATTGAACAGGTTTGGATGCATCTACCGAGATGGCTCACGAACTTCCCATTCCAAGCGTTTTAGTTGGCTGCAGGATGGGGTGTCAGGGTGCCAGAATCACTAAGATACACCAGATGTCTTGGGTATAGATCAAAATTGCAAGCCCAGTGAAAGGATCTACCAACGGGCAAGCTACCACCACTGGGCCTGCTGCCAGCACTAGCCTGGTTCAGTACCTAAGCGCCAGTCTCCCCTCAGAGGTGGGTAGCATGGGAAGTGGCTAAAACAATGCAGATTCATCTAGAAGCCTTTTTGGCTGTTCACCCCTCTTGATCCATCTGGGTAGTTTCTGAACAGTCAGCAATTTCAGTTTTTAAATAGTCTGTAAATTTTGTTTCTTTACACTTTACCATAAACGTGGGATTTTTAAATTATTTTAATTCCTTTCTCCATTCAGCTGTTAGAGCTCAGTTCCATATTTAGTTTTATACGCTTCTCTGTGTTTTGTTTTATTTTGGGGTTTTTTTGCTCATGAATTTTTTTTTGTTTGCCATAGTAGAATACAAGAGTAGAATGTTAATACAATTCAGTTTAATCTGTAACGTCAGAATTTTTAAAATAAATAGTGAAAAAGTGGACTGGAAAAAAAATTTTAACCAGGTAAGGAAAACCTTTCTCATAGTTATCTTTACCATTGTTTTGTAATTACAGAAAGCTCTCGGATCTTGATACATTCTTGCTCTGGGTATCTGTTCGTTTTATTCTCCCGCGACAAAAGCTACAAGGACAGGAACATTACGTTGTACTGGTAGAGGCTGGGAATGGCCTACTGGAGGTCAAAGAACTATTTCCTGGTCTGCTACTGTACACCGGGCGCTGTGCCGCGCTGTTGACTTACGTTACATAGTTAATCCTCTTAACAGTTCTGGAGGGCAATATCATTATCCCTCTTTAAAAGTGGGGAAACTGAGGTTCACTGAGGCAAAATAACTTGAGCAAGGTCACAGAAGTCAGTCAGCCAGTCAATGGCAAAGGCAGGATCTGAACTCAGGGTTCATGGCTTTCCCACTGTAAAATGCTGCCATCCAGACTTGGCAAAGTTGCTCTGTGAAAGGGAATTATAAAGTGTTGCCTCTGCTTCATGGTAATTGGTAGGGGAAAAAAATCTTTACATTCACTTTTGTCTTGCTGTGGGTTACCCTAGAAGCAGAACCTAAGAGAAGGATTTTTGAGAACTCTTCATTTCTTTGGGTGGCAATTGGAGGAAACAGCAGCGGAGGGGAGTGGGACAGGAAGGGAAGGCCGCCAGTAAAGGGGACGTTATGGAACCCTAGGGGTCACCGGAGCTCAGTTCTGCTGGGGAACTCCCAGAGCCCATTGTTGCCGCAGACCCCAGAGCTACTCCACCCCAGAGCTGCTCCAATGGAGGGGAGAGGCAGCTGGGTATTTATCCACTACTCGCATCCATCATTAGATGAGGACAGCTGTGGAGGGATTAGGCCTCCAGTACTTCGGGCTTGCCCTGAGGGCGGGCCCAGATGCTCCTAGGGCTAGAAAAATTCCCGCTGGCGCTGGTGGAGCTTTGCAGGTGTTTGCAGTAAAGAGCCTTTGGCACAGAGGTGCATACCAAGGGGATGTGGCAGAAAACCAATACTGTCTGCTACACCCTCTACTAATAAAAGCCAACAAAAAATAGAAATCAACATGAGCTCTGGTAAAAGCGAGAAGGCTATAGAAGAGCTTAAAATCCCTCCAAAGGGCTATGCAATGTAATATTCCTGAGACGTGCGCCCTGGCACCTCCAAATCTAATTTGCCACACTAAGGAAATGACAGCCCCACACTACGGTTTAATAATTTAGCTATTATTTGAGAGCGATCCCATTAACAGTCCATTCGTTTTCTCCAGGGCAGTTCAGTCATTGAAATTCACCCACTATGTCTTGTGACTATTAGTGATACTCTGGGTAGTATTATTTATGAGTGTGTACAAAAAAAGATTTGACAAAGATTTCACGTGCAACCTGATACGAAAGACAAGATTTCCAAATGTGCCCAGGGGAGCGGGGGGGTGGGGGAATGGGCTGGGCTGGGTTTAGTCTCAGACCTGTTATAGTTGGAGTCCGTGCCCCCCTCCCCAGTCACCGTCTGGGGGGAGGGGTGGAGAGTGGTGGTGGTATTTAGAGATTTTAAATACCCTCTAAATAAAGGGTCTTTTTAATGCAAATTAACCCACTTAATCCCTTTCAGAGGCTAGCACTTTCACCACAGCTTTTAAAATAGAAGAAAAATGTTATAATGCGGAGGAGGGTTGACTACTGAAGGAAGCAACAACTGAAGTTAACTCCTCGTATAGAAGGCTGTGATGCTGGCCAGATTCGGAGAGCAAGCGTTGAAAAGGAAAACTGCGAAATGGAAATAATTTTCAGTTTCAGGTCCTCGTTCCATGTACATCTAGTGTTCCGCCTTGTACAAAGGTGCTGCAATTTAATTCATCTACTCTGGCACAAGTAGTTTTACACTCAGGAAGAAAAGTAAAAATAGGCTAAGTGGTTATCAGAAACAGTCGCTCCGGTGGAGGACGTTGCTAGTTGGGGAGACTGTGGCTGTGTGGGGGGGGGGGGGGGGGGGGG
>NW_024423319.1:111480939-111525568 GCF_017311325.1 Ursus maritimus
TTGAGCAAGGTCACAGAAGTCAGTCAGCCAGTCAATGGCAAAGGCAGGATCTGAACTCAGGGTTCATGGCTTTCCCACTGTAAAATGCTGCCATCCAGACTTGGCAAAGTTGCTCTGTGAAAGGGAATTATAAAGTGTTGCCTCTGCTTCATGGTAATTGGTAGGGGAAAAAAATCTTTACATTCACTTTTGTCTTGCTGTGGGTTACCCTAGAAGCAGAACCTAAGAGAAGGATTTTTGAGAACTCTTCATTTCTTTGGGTGGCAATTGGAGGAAACAGCAGCGGAGGGGAGTGGGACAGGAAGGGAAGGCCGCCAGTAAAGGGGACGTTATGGAACCCTAGGGGTCACCGGAGCTCAGTTCTGCTGGGGAACTCCCAGAGCCCATTGTTGCCGCAGACCCCAGAGCTACTCCACCCCAGAGCTGCTCCAATGGAGGGGAGAGGCAGCTGGGTATTTATCCACTACTCGCATCCATCATTAGATGAGGACAGCTGTGGAGGGATTAGGCCTCCAGTACTTCGGGCTTGCCCTGAGGGCGGGCCCAGATGCTCCTAGGGCTAGAAAAATTCCCGCTGGCGCTGGTGGAGCTTTGCAGGTGTTTGCAGTAAAGAGCCTTTGGCACAGAGGTGCATACCAAGGGGATGTGGCAGAAAACCAATACTGTCTGCTACACCCTCTACTAATAAAAGCCAACAAAAAATAGAAATCAACATGAGCTCTGGTAAAAGCGAGAAGGCTATAGAAGAGCTTAAAATCCCTCCAAAGGGCTATGCAATGTAATATTCCTGAGACGTGCGCCCTGGCACCTCCAAATCTAATTTGCCACACTAAGGAAATGACAGCCCCACACTACGGTTTAATAATTTAGCTATTATTTGAGAGCGATCCCATTAACAGTCCATTCGTTTTCTCCAGGGCAGTTCAGTCATTGAAATTCACCCACTATGTCTTGTGACTATTAGTGATACTCTGGGTAGTATTATTTATGAGTGTGTACAAAAAAAGATTTGACAAAGATTTCACGTGCAACCTGATACGAAAGACAAGATTTCCAAATGTGCCCAGGGGAGCGGGGGGGTGGGGGAATGGGCTGGGCTGGGTTTAGTCTCAGACCTGTTATAGTTGGAGTCCGTGCCCCCCTCCCCAGTCACCGTCTGGGGGGAGGGGTGGAGAGTGGTGGTGGTATTTAGAGATTTTAAATACCCTCTAAATAAAGGGTCTTTTTAATGCAAATTAACCCACTTAATCCCTTTCAGAGGCTAGCACTTTCACCACAGCTTTTAAAATAGAAGAAAAATGTTATAATGCGGAGGAGGGTTGACTACTGAAGGAAGCAACAACTGAAGTTAACTCCTCGTATAGAAGGCTGTGATGCTGGCCAGATTCGGAGAGCAAGCGTTGAAAAGGAAAACTGCGAAATGGAAATAATTTTCAGTTTCAGGTCCTCGTTCCATGTACATCTAGTGTTCCGCCTTGTACAAAGGTGCTGCAATTTAATTCATCTACTCTGGCACAAGTAGTTTTACACTCAGGAAGAAAAGTAAAAATAGGCTAAGTGGTTATCAGAAACAGTCGCTCCGGTGTGTGAACCTCAAAGTGCTCTAAAAATAAAGTCTCAAATTTAAAAACAGATACATTTTCTAATGCTTTCCAATTTTTTAAACCTTTGCATAAAAGTTGTGAGGAAATAGGACAGATATAGTATCTTCATATTACAGACTAGAAAAGCTTCGAGTAGTTCAAGTTCAACTAACAAGTGCAAGACCCTTCTGATTTTAAGTTCAGTATGTCTTCTGTGGCATGAAGTCCTGGGGAAGCTGAGGAAGAAGGCAAAGAGAACTTTTCCTGTTTTGCATGTTTTGTCCCTGATACAAACAGGAGTGGACCCTACTTAATTCTGGCCAACAAAGTGCGTCCCAGTAGGAGGGTGAGGGGGTGTGTGTAGGGGAGTCAGCTTCACGTGATCACTCTCTATAACTCTCCTCCCAGAACTCTTACGTGTTAAGGTGGCTGTACCTTGAGAGACCCTCGTTATATTCTACCCCCACCCCCTTCCACACACCTGCCTTCGCTGGTTGCCCAAGGGCACAGCGGTTTACCAGCATGCCCCATGCAGAACTGCGGACCGTGGCAGCCAAAGCTCAACGGTGGCCTGGAGCACTCTCAGCGTGCCAACTTCAGAACCTCTCCGGCAATCCTTTCCCTCTGCCTGAAAAATCTCCTTTCTCGCCTCTACCCCTGCCTGACTAATCTTCCTCTTTAGGGCCTCAATCTAAAGATTACTTCCGCCAGAGATGCCTTCTCTGGCCCTCAATATAAATTAGGTTTCTCCCATTATTCTTTCCCCTGTGTGTTGTTTTTTCTTCAGAGAGCTTATCAAAATGTAGGATTGTTTAGACATTTGCCAATCTGTTTTCTCACTAGAGCGCCTCTCTATAGACTATAAGGTTCATGAGAACTGAAACATCATTTACCATCACTAACCCAGCATTCAGCACAGGCCCTGACATGGAGGTCATACTAAATGTGTGTCGGATAAGTGAATGCATGAATAAATGAATTAAATAAATTAAATGAATGAAACTAGTCATCCCTTCTAACCTCACCTAACAGCCTTCTCTACCTCCAACCAGACTATGAATATCAAGATACCAGAGAGACAGTAAAGGACTGGGGCATCAGGACAGATTTTCCAGATGGTTCTAAGGACTTGAGCTTATATTCTGATTAATAGGGGAAGGCACTGAAGGGTTTGAGACATCTTTTATTCTGCCCTCTACTTCACCCAGCACTCCCTCCCATCCCTAGTGACTGCTAGAAGGCACTCAATAAATTTGTTGAATAAATGCCTGAGTGCATGCATGCATGAATGAATGAATAAAAATATCATCTCTATCCCTAAAGAACTTAATGAGCATTGTGATAGGATACAACGCATATTCATGGAATTATTGGAGAATTCCAGGAATGGGAAGGGGTGAAAATCACATGCCAGGCTTCAACCAAGTATCTGGTGAAAGAAAGTTGGTAATCATGTTTCTATATTTCAAATTGGTTCACTGTCTGCCTAGTCGTCACTATTTCAATTATAAACAGCTTCAGAGCAGTGCCCAAGTGATTCACATCCCTGGGGGCCTAGCACAGAGCCCAAGGGCATGAGGTTTGCCAAAAATAGTCTTCCAGTTCACATGATGCTTCAGCAGGTTGGATTAATTTGTAATGCAGTGCATTTCACACACCAGCCCTCTGGCTAGACCCTGGGTAATCCCTCTTGGGTAGCTATCAACTGTGGTTCTCATCGTCTTGTGCAGCCAGGAGACAGCTCTGAAGATTCTAGTCTTTCCCTTGGTTGTCCTGACTCTCCAGGACTCCCTGGTGATGAGGGTGGGAACAATGGTTGTTGGTCTGGAATCACTGGTTCTTCTGTACAAAGACCAGGGGTGGTGCTCCGGGGTTGTGGGAAAAGCAATGAACTTGTTTCTAGATTCAGCTCACTATCGATGTGTCTATAGATCCATCATTTCATCTCTCTGTGCCTCAGTGCTCCTCACTCATACAATTAGAGGGTGTAGGGTGGATAAGAGAATTCCTAAGATCCTTTCCTGTTCTTCTAGGACTCTAATTCCTGATGTGACATGAGAAAATGATTCCTTAAATGTCCACAATCCATCTTCTAACTTCCAGAACATTCCTAAGCCATATATTTGCTGTATCTCTGGACCATTTCCAGAGAGCTCAAATTCTGCTCATCCTAGAGGCTCTCTTATTTCCGAAATGCCAGACCCTGATCAGTTTAGTAACTGGAGTTTATTTTTATTTTTTGGCCTTGGATTTCTGACATCTGGAACAACTTCCTGTCAGATCCCAGAAGGTTCCCTCCCAGAGTGTCTTCAACAGCAGCAAACAATTTACACCCACCCAGGACCCATCATGCCTAAGATGTCTCAGGGCATCTTATTGCAATTAGGAGAAAATGAAACCAGGAGCTCAGTCTGATGAAAACTGAGGTTGGAAACTAGCATTAAAATAGAAGTCATTAATGCAAGTGAAACGTAGCTCAAAGTGCCAATTCATGTGAGGGAGCGTGTTTGGGAGGGCAAGGAGAGATTGCCAGTAGTCATGTCTACAGTCCCGTGGAATGGGAGAGACTCAAGAACAACATTAAGCATCTACTAGTTGGTTAATGTGCCAGAGATTCTGATGGGCTGATAAAACAGGAAAAGCCACTGAAAGGCTCCTGGGATGGTGCCCTTAGACATCATTACCTTATTGGGCTAGGGGCTCACTATTTTAGGTTGCATCTACCCAGATGCGGACTCTAAGAAAAGGATAGAACTATAGTAGTTTACTTAGGAAGTGATTCCAGCAAGCAAGGTAGGGGAATGGGGAAATGAGACAGGGAAGGGAAGGAAGCCAATAAATGGAGTATTAGTGAGCAGGGTACCATTGTGGGTGCTGAGGCTCAATCCTGATGGGGACCTCTCGGAAACTGTGTAGAACTTGGCCTAAAGTGTGCCGCCCGGGTGGCATGGAAACTGAGGGGTTTACCCTCCAACTCAGTGCAGGCTTCTCCTACAGGCATTGCTGGCCTCCCCTCCTGCAGGTTGACAGAGAACCCTAAGGAGAAGAGCTGGCATGCCTTCAGGTGTACTAGAATAATAAGTGCTGAGGGGATGTGAGTGCAGCGCTGACTGTGCTTGCTACATTAACCTTGACCATGGTTCACATTGCTCGGTAGTCAATTCACAGTGCATCAGGTGTCAGGGGGAATCACAGTGTCTTTGAGATGAATGCACCTTAACAATCTTTGGCCTATCCCCTTCATTTTCCAGATAAGAAAGGTTATTCTAAAGGTTTAGAATAGCACTGTCCAAAAAATATATAATGCAAACTACATATGCAATTTAAAAATTTTTTAGCACAATAGAAAAATAAAATGAAACAGGTGAATTGATTTTAATAGCATATTTTGTTTAATCCAATATGTTCAAACTATTATATTTTTTTACTCTTTGTTCCAACTGTTGTATTTTTAACATAGAATCAACATAAAAATTATCACTGCGATACTCTGCATTTTTTTTTTTGTACTATGGCTTTGAAATTTTCCACTTACAGCATATCCCATTCTGACTGGCCACATTTTAAGTGCTCAGTAGCCACTTGTGGCTAATTCAGAGCATTTCTATCATTGCAGAAAATTCTAATGCACAGTGCTAGTCTAGTTAGTTTGTGTCATTTGTCCCATGGTAGACAGTTGTGGGTAGTAGAGGTGGTTGATGGGAAGCCAGAAGAGAAGGCTAGGATCCCTGGGTAGGCTGGAACTCTGAGCCTTAAATCTTCCAAAAAACAGGAGGAGGGGAGGAGTTCTTATGGGGTCTCAAGCTGTGGAGTTCCAAGAGCAACTTGACTGGTTGCTCAACATCCCAGATGTAAGAAGACCTGAGGTCAAGCTCAGGCAGCCCTTCTGAGGGAAAGCACCAGGTCTCTCTTGTTCATTACTGCATCCCCAGCCCAGGACCTGGCCCATAGGAGGCCCTCAAGAGAGCTCTGTTCAATATCGATTAGAAGCATGCTTTGGGTGGCTGTCATAGAGTCATCAGCAGGTGAGGGCTGTGGAACAGCTGTGAGGTAGTCATGAGCACGGTTACCATTTTGGAGGTTACCTGGGTGAAGAAGTCACAAGCAAACAAGTAAAGGGGAAGATGGGCCAAGAGAATCTCTAAAAGAGAATCAAGTATGTTCCCACTCACCAATCCTTACTCAACATGCCATTCTACAGCGAGCAACAGAGACACAGAGTAGTTGAGAAAATTTTCCAGCAAGACCACTGTGTTTGCCTGGAGTGAACTGCTTTGACCTTGGGGCCAACACACACATTTAACAAGAGGCTATCTGCCCAGGGTTTTATTCCCACAATAAATCTTATCATTTTCTGCTCCTTACACTGCCTGTCTTCTCTGCTCTGCATTACACTACCAGGCCCCTCTCCCAGCAGCAGTGGTAATAAATGGTGTGCTCACAATGTAGAAGTTAAGGTTTCAAGGTGAAGCCTTTGGAAGCGATTCCTTTGTAATTTCATTTATGGCCATGCCATATTTTATGGCGCAACTCACTAACTCTGTGGGTGGCTTTGTGTGTGTTCCAGAGAAAGCGAGAGTGAGAAGCATCCCCACCCTCCAATCCTCACATACCCCTCCCAGTGGAATTTGGAAGTTAAAGCACCTCCCAGGTTTTTAAGGGGGAGATTTTAACCTCTCCTGGTGTTCTTGCTGAGATGCTTGCTATCCAGCCAGCCATGACAAGAAGTGTTGGAAATGTGGCTGCTCCAGGAAGCTTCTTCTCATCCCTTTGGTCCACCATGAAATCCTACAGCACTAATTGTCAAGCCAGACCTCTGTCTTCCATCCACAATTAGACAGACATTTCTCTTGAGAGTGACAACCACAGAAGAGATGTTACCTTTCTGCCCCCTTCCCTGCTCCATACACACATCCCAAACCCACTGGAGCACTGGGAATTGGTTAACTGACTAATGAATGATTGGCAACCTCTCTCTTTAGTGTACAAAAACCATTCAATTAGTATGGCCTTTTTAGGGGGCAAACAACGCAACATGACTGCTCCACATCTTCCAAGAAGAGGCCAAGAGCCCTGAAAGGAGGGGAGAAACTCAATATATATGGTTGGGGTCTAGATCAGTTTCCAGTTCTGTCTAAAGCCAAAGCATAGACTCACATCACACACACACACACACACACACACACAACCACACACGATGAGAGATCCTTTAGGACTTCTTGAGGATACAGTCAATATATTCTTTATCTGGTACACAGTGGATGCTCAATAAATACTTGTTAAATAAAATCAGTGAAGGTGACCACCATGACTTTGCTTATCTTGGAGAGGCTGCATGATCAAGTGAGAGAAGCATGAGCAACAGACCAGAGTTTAAATCCTGCCCCTGCTCCAAGCTATCTGAATGGCCTTGATCAAATGCCTTAACCTCGCAGAGTCTGAATTTCCTCATCTGTAAAGTGGAAATAATAATACCTAGAGTTGTTTTGATGATTAGATGAGATGTTCTCAATCAAACTTCTAGGTACCTCCTAAATACATGGGAAACATCGGTTACTTTCCCCTCTGTCTGGAAGAGGCAACTACTATTGCACTTCTCAGCCCAGACTGCAATAATTTGGGACATTGCTCTCTATCCTGGAGGTCAAGACCAACCTTCCACCATCTTATATCCTCATTGCTTAGCATACTGCCTGGAATGTAGCAGGCACTCAATAAAAACTTTCTTTTCCATGTAGGAAAAGAGATTAAGAAGGACACATACCAAAATGTAACTGTAGTTATCGCCGGTTGGTGAAATTACGGGCAGTTTTCCTCTTTTGGGGCGGGGCTCATCTATATTTTTAAAATGTTTTTCCCTACAAGGGTCATGTTTTATTTGAATTACAAAATGATTCTGTAAAAATACATGTATACCCAACAAGAAGATGGATAAGTAGATGGATGGATGGATGGACAGATGGAAGGATAGGTGTATTCAATAAATGTAAATAGTTTCCATTCCTCTAGGTTCTCAGTATCTGGGTCTAAGGTTGAGTTTGCTGCAGGGTGAGAAAAGGTATTTCCACTCCCCATGAGCCTGCTGCCTATATCCTGCCAAAGAACTTGAAGCTCTACTCCTGTCTACTTTGAAGCTCTACTCCTGTCCAAACACACATTTTCTGAATACCCAAACCAGGAAGGAAAAATCACCCCCCACTTCCACCTTGGTCTATGCCAGGACTCAGCAAACTCTGTATATAAAGATCCAAATAGTAAATATTTTAGTCTTCAGGGACCATATAGTTTCAGGTCACAATTTCTCAGTTCTACCCTTGTAGCATGAAAGCAGCCATCAATAACACATAAATGAAGAACATGGCTGTGTTCTAATCAAACCTTATTTACAAAAACGCGGCAGGCCAGATTCAGCCCAAGGGCCATATAGTTTGCAATCCCTGGCCTATTACTTTGCCAATGTTGTTCCCCTTCCCCGATGGCCCTGAAGGCCCCTGCCTGCCTACTTAGATTCTGTTCATCCTCTGTCTTCCAACCAGAGCATTACTACTTATCATCTGTGGTGTTAGCCTGCTGTTATTACACTGTAATTACATGTATAGTAGTAGATGCTAGAACCATTTGCTGAGAAGCTTTCTACTTTGGGGGAGATTTTTTAAAGGGTTATGTGTCGGAATTATGCTTGAGAAGAACTGGAATGGGAGGATGCAAATAATAAATATTCATAATAATAGTATACAGGGCATTAACCTTATAATGATGTGGTCAGCCTAGTGATTCCCACCTTGGAAGAAAAAGACATACCAAAAAAAAAAAAAAAAAAAAAAAAAAAAAAAAAAAAGGAAGGCAGCTCTACAATGACCTAATGGCAAGCGACAGGCGAGCCAGGTCCTATGACTCAATGTCTCATTCCTTAAGAATTGTCTTTATTTCTAAAATCTACAACTAAAATAATAGAAATTTCTGTTGGGGAATTTAAGATTCGTACAAAGGAGCTTTTAGTGTCTTTGGACAAGCTGGGGATGATGAATCTAGTGCCACCACTAGAGATGTTGCAATTTCCCTTCTAAATTAGCCACCACACAGCCGTCTGTGCAGAACTCTGGCTGCAGCTTTTGGCTTTCCTTTTTTTTTTCTGCTCTCCTGAATGCTGAGCCTGTGCTCTCAGCTGAGATGGGCTAAGGTTTACGCTTAGGATCACGTGGCAGCCCCAGCAGCTCTCCGCAAATGCGACTGAGTAGTCCATAAATGGTCCTTGTTTGGTGGCAAAATGCTTGGCGCCCTCTCCCTAAAAAGGAAATTATAAAGAAAATGTACAGTACGGTTGCCATGCCGCCAATAACACAATTTCCTGGCTTTCAGACCACTTGCTGACAGAGCAGACCCTTGGAGAGCAGAGATGCAAAGCCTGCTGCTTCACACCTTGGGGCTTTTCTGACACTGGACGACCTGGTCCTCGCAGCCGACGCAGCGCTTTTTGCGAGCGCCCACCACCTGGCCCCCGAGGCCCTGCGACTAAATGAAGGGAATGCCATGGAATAGAGCTTTGACCTGGGGCTTTAAGACACGCCTCCTATGGCTTCCTTTGGAATTCTAGACTTAATGACTTCTCCTTTCCTTCCCCTCAAGCCATGCCAACCATACCACATCTTTCTACACAAAGCTGGTGTAGTCAGCCGAGGACGGTCACCCATCTCCTCGCTCATTCATTCAGGAAGTCAGCACCTATGAGCACCGTGCAGACGGCAGCACTTCAGACACAGCACTCTGAGAGTCAGACACGGTCCCCACCCTCCCGGAAATTATAGTTGAGTACACAACACAGACATTAACCATTTTCAGTTAATGGTGGGGAAGGTTACGTGTGGGACGCTACGGTGCTATGGGTAAGATGAGCACGTCATCGGCCATCCCAATCTGGGTGCTTTCGAGAGTAAAAGGAGGTGCTATTAACAACTATTCCAAAACAGCAGGTTGAGCTAGTATTGTCCTGAGCCAGCCGAGTCCTAGGGTTCCTCTAGCTTTGGCCATGCAGCAGGGGACCTCAGATCATAGGCTCACTTCCCCCTCTCCCTTTGTTGCTCTGCTCCTATCTTCCCCTGCTCTCCTCCTGCTGCGGCTCCTTTATAGTAGCAGAAGCGGGGGGCACGAGTGTCAGAGCCCCTCCATGGCAGTGCTTTCAATCTAGCGCTTGGCAGTGTTGCAGGGTATGGGTCTGTCGTCGCTTCCTCCTACTCCGGGTCACTCGGTAAGAGCCTTCACCAAACAGAGGCTCTAAATCCTGACTCCTGCCTTTGATTCCAGCCCCCTTCCCACAGGTCAAGAATGCAGCTGGGCCTCTGACTATTATTTAGCAAAATCACAGGGCTGACCTGTGATGGCATATTCTTTAGCAGTATTAGGAATAGGCTGTCTTTGTCTTTTGGAAGCCCCTTCTACAGAGATGAGGAGCTTCCCAAAGCCCAAAGCTCAGTGGTATAGCCGTCACCTAGAGGGCATCTCACCAACAACCTACCATTTTGCTCCTCCCATAAATCTGAGCTAACAAAGAGTTCTCTTTTCATTATCAAGGATGGACCAGCAAAACTGTATCTAATGCCAGCCTTGGGGCACGTGGCAGATGCTCTGCCCCCTACCCCTAGGACCACCTCTGAGTTCACCTACAGCCACATTGGATACTTCCCAGCAGGCTGGTAGCTTCTCACCACAAATACAAACCCTCTGCCTAAAGCTTTACCAGCCCCTCCTCGAGCTTGCTCAACCCACACAAGGCAACCCTCAACCAAAGAGGGACAAGGAGACAATGGGTGGGTGGTCAAGCTCCAAGATGACCCCAATGGTCCTTGACTCCTGGTATGCATGCCTTTGTATAGTCTTCTCCCACAATGGATACTGCTGACATTTGTAACTAATATAGTAGAGTGGAAATGATGGGGCATGACTTCTCAGGCTAGATCGTAAAGGGCATTGCTGCCTCTATCTTGTTCTCTTTTGGATCACTTGCTCTAGGGGAAGCCAGCTGCCATGTTATGAGGACACTCAAGTAGCCTTATGGAAAGGGACATTTGGGGAGGAACTGAGGCCTCTTGCCAACAGCCAGCACTGAGCTGTCAGCCAGGTGAGGGAGCTGTCTTAGAAGTGGATCCTCCAGCCCCAGTTAAGTACTCGGATGACCACAACCCGGCCAACATCTCTACTGCAGCCTTACGAGAGACCCCAAGCTGACCGCTCAGCTAAATCAACCTCAAATTCCTAATCCTTAGAACTATGAGAGATAATAAATGTTAATCACTGCTTTAAACTGCTGAGTTTAGGGTAACTTGTTACACAGTATTAGATAACTAATATGGAGGATAAATGCTCCAGTTCCCCCAGAAGCACATTCCACATGGTTCCTCAGGCAATCCCCACAATTCTCACTGTGTGCTTTCCCTTTTCTTTTCTTTAGTATTTTTTCTTGTATTTTTTCTCTCAGTGTTTCAATCTCCCCCACTCCCTCACCTCTGCTTCCTGTGGTCATGTCCCAAATAAACTATCTGCCCCCAAGTCCTTGCCTTGGCATCTGCTTTGAGGGGACACAAACCAAGATAGGGCATCTTGTTCATATTCATAGATCAACTTTTCAAAGAAAGACTAGCTTTTAGGGGCGCCTGGGTGGCTCAGTCAGTTAAGCGTCTGACTCTTGATTTTGGCTCAGGTCATGATCTCTGGGTCATGAGATCGAGCCCCATGTTGGGCTCTGCACTGGGTGTGTAGCCTGCTTAAGATTCTCCCTCCCTCTCCCTCTGCTCTCTCATCCCTATCCACTGTGCTCTCTCTCTCTCAAAAAAACCCTCTACCATATATTGTATGATTCCATTGATACAAAATGTCCAGGACAGGAAAATCTACAGAGACAGAAAGTGGATTAGTGGTTGCCTTGGACTGAGGGTCGGGGTGGGTACTGACCACAAATGGACATGAGGGACCTTTTGGAGGTGATGGAAATGTCCTGAAACTGGATTGTAATGATAGCTGCATAACTCTATATACTTACTGAACATCACTGAATTATTCATTTTAAGCAGGTAAATTTTATAGTATATAAATTATGCCCCAATAAAGCTATTTTTTAAAAAAAACTGATTTTCATAGCTGAAACATGTATAGAAATGAGAAAAGAAGAAAGAAGTAGGACAGAGGAAAATGTGAAGGAAAGGATCCCTACTGGCAGTCACATTAGACCCCCAAGAACTATTGCTATGTTCTCTTCCAAAATAAGACCAACATATTTGATACAGGACGAGTAATAATTAGGCCAACTATTCCACTCAAATATGGAAAACTAATATTAAAGACAGAATCTCCTGTGGGCTTTGTCTAACCAAAGAAGATTCCCCCCAGAAATGCCACATCTGTGGTTTTAGGAACCAATACCCATGTCTGATTTAGAAGGACACCCCTAGAGAACTTGTCTTGGGAAAGCCATCAGCAACAACCAATCCTTGGGGAATGTGAGCTATGGTGGGGGAGTCTGTGAGATTCTGGAATCTCAACCCCATGACAAGAAGGAGGAAAGCGCCAATGGTTTTCCATTTCCTTACAATGAGAAGAACGTAGGCGCATACATGTCTTCCTTAATCCTTCTTGCTGGGGCTGCCAGGGAGAAGCAACATTCCCAGGAAAATGAGCGATGTGGCCCATTCTAGGTACCTCCTTCCTTCAGTTTGGCCAGGTTTCTGCCTGGCCAAGGTTCAAGTTCAGGAGTCTGGCACAGGAAAGGGATGAGAGGGAAAAGAAGAAGGATCACTTATTCCTCTATGTGTTCATTTATGGAGCTTAGAGTTTCTAAAGAGCATCCAAGAAAAGGCCTTACCTGGACTGTACTGATTTCAGAGTATGTTGGGAACATCTGTAATTGATATGGGGGACACACATACAGACACACATGGACAGAAACACGCACGTGCGTGCACACACACACATATGTGTACCAGCTACTTGGTTGTGTCAGTCAGGTTTTGCTATATAACAAACCACCCTAAAACTTAGTGCCTCAAAACAGCCACCATTTATTTAGATCATGATTCTGAGGTTTGTCCAGGTAGTTCTTTTGGTCTAAGCTCAGACTTCTCATTTGCCTGCAGTCAGCTAGTGAGCTATCTAGAGGCTGGGTGCTAGGATGGTCACACTCATGTGCCTTATTGGCAAGACATTGGCTGGGGCAATGGGGACAACTACATGTCTCTCATCATCCAGCGGGCAGTCCTGGGTCTCAGGGTCCCAGGACCCACAAAAGAACAAGCCCAAGTACACAAGCACGTTTCAAGTCTCTGCTCACTCCATGTTTGCTAATGTCCCATTGGACAAAGCAGGTCACAGAGCCCGACTAGACTCAAGGGCTGAAGAAACAGATTTCAGCTCTTTTTTTTTTTTAAACAAATTCCACCTCTTGATGGGAAGATCTGTGATGCCACAGGCAGGTGAAGTATTTGGGACCATCATTCCTATAACCTACCACACCTGTTTGTTTTGTTTTTTTTTTAAAATTCTCTTCTCATTTGAGATCTGCAGGTTGTCATTCTTCTCACTTGCTGGAGAATGTGCTTTGTTCAACAGCTATTCTAGCAGCTAGAAAATATAATTTATTTTGAGATGAACCATTTTGCTCTGAGATTAATTAATCTCTAGCTCTTTCTCTTGAAGAGAAAATTCCCTGTTGCCCTAATCAGCTATTGACTACCATGTAGATGCCCCCAGAGTCTGGTGACAAGCCAAATACAGGATGCCATTCCAGGGAACCTACTGACAGTGTGGATTTGGTTCACAGGTCATGGTGGGCCTGAGTAAAGAAAAATGGCAGTGTCAAAGTCATGAAGGAGGAGACGGGGAGAGGGGGTAAGAAAGTGAGAGGAGAGAAAATGCTCAATTAATAGAACTGGCCTTGGTGTCACCATGAAGGAACACCCAAGCATATACCACTCAGTACCTCAGGAGGAATTTGTAGTCTGCAGACTAGCCACATCTTTTTAAGGGTGATTCAAGTGCATCTGGGGTAAAGTTTGGCTAATCACAGTGGAGGGGAAATGCTGTGTTCAATTACATACTGTCATAGCCAGTCAACACTGTTGGAATCTGTGAAGGACAAGGGGAGAGAAAAAGATTGTTGGGTAATGGAGATAGATGGGGAAGGGTACATCTGGATTGGGAGGATTTTCCAGGAAAAGAGAGAGATTTGAGACTTCAGTTTCAGCTTCCCACTGTGAGACACACATGCAGGGGAAGGAACAGGGCCCTTCAAGTCACTTCCCTCCTGCTTTACTCAGCTCCTGAAACACAATCAGCTCTGGCTTAACTTGGTGTCAGGCAAGGGTTCAACAACTAGTAAATAACAGTTCCACCCAAAGCTCATCAGGCCATGGTATAAGTACACTCACAAACACACACACACACACACACACACACACACACACGGCAGATGCAGGATAGGCCAGAGCAGGAAAAACTCTCAGTGCGACCTGGAAAATATTGTTCTTCCCCCAAAGCATGGAAGAACAGTTCCCTAAGCAGCCCCTTGGGGGGTCTGAGGGCTTGCTCTTCAGGGTGAAGCCTGCCAGCTGTCCATTAGAATCCACTTTTCCCTTCTTATTGGGCACATAGCTTGACTGCCTTTCCCAGACTCCCTTGTAATGAGGTTTGATCGTGTGATTGAATTCTGGCCAGTAGGATGTGAGAGAAAGCAACTTAAGCCACTTCCAGAACGAGAATGTAAGATAGTAGACATGTCTCCTCCAAGTTATCTTTCTCCTTCCCACTACCTGGAACCCATCACAATCTAGTTTCAACCATACAGATAACAACAATACCTAGAGGATGGCAGAGACACACAATAAAATGAACTTGGGTTTCTGACTAACTGTGGAGCAGAGCTGTTTCGCCAATCTGAACCATGTACTCTGAATTATTATCTGAAAGACAAATAAACCTCTTGGTTCTGTAGGCTATACTGAGTTGTTAGGTCTCTTTGTTACAGCAACTTAGCCTTTTACCCTAATACTTTCATTCATTCAACCTAAAAGTTGTAGGTCCCCTTGGGGAGATTCTCCTGTATCTTTAGGTTACCACGAAGCCAGTCTTAAACACCAATAAATAAACAAAATCAAAATATATATCCAACTCTAAAAAGACTGTAGAATAATGGATGCATTCCCTGAAAGTTTCTTGGGGAGAGGATGTGGAAGATGTGTTGACGTCGCACACGACTCAGTAAAACCGCTTCAGAACACCTTTTTTTTCTCCCCAAAGTTAATTCCCTATGGCAATTAACATCTTTTGTGTGCATGTTTCTTGTTCTTTCTCTTGCTCTTATGCTATACACACACACACGCGCGCGCGCGCACGCACATGCATGCACGCACACACTCCTCCTCCTCTTGAGCCTCTTTCTCCCTTCTGCTCTTTGCGCTACTTCTGCAGCCTCCTCCTTCTAGTCTTGTCTCTCTTGGCTCCCCCCTTTGTAGCCCTAATGACCATCCAGGTCATAAAAAATATATATCATCCTTAGCATCTACTCTTATTAGAAGGCAGGAAAATCAGTGAAATAGTAACTATTTTCATGTTTTTGAAGTCAGGAGGAATATAAATCATTTAATATTTTTCTCTGTCCTGCATAGGAAAACAAATTCTAATTGAGCATCTACTACGAACTCACAAGACAGACATAGAACCATCTGGAAGGAATCTTGAAGAGTAACCAAAGAGAAAAACCAAAGTTCAGAAAATTACTTGCCTGGATATTATTAGTGGAAGAACTAAGACTAGACCCTGGTCTCTTAACCACTCATGCTCAACTTCTAGTCCCAAGCTCTTTCCTGACATTATCCTCACTCCTTACTTGGAAACTTAGAGGAAAGTAACTGAGGCCTCTCCACATAATGCTTGATGGAACTTGCATACACTAGACCCACCAGAGGGGTAGGAAGGCAGGTCAGTCAGAGGGCTGGGGAAACTGAGCCAGTCACAGAGGCAACCAGACCAAAGACTTCACACCTATCCTGTGATCTACCAATTTCACTCCTACATATTTACTCAAGAGAAATGAAAATACATGTATGTAAGAATACTTGTGCATAAATGCTCATGGAAGCTTTGTTCATAATATATAAAAGAGGAAATAATGCAAATATCCAACATGATGAGGACTGATGAATAAATTATACTGTAGTCATACAATGAAATGGGATCCAGCAATAAAAAAGGAATGAGGGGCGCCTGGGTGGCTCAGTCGTTAAGCGTCTGCCTTCAGCTCAGGGTGTGATCCCTGCGTTCTGGGATCGAGCCCCACATCAGGCTCCTCTGCTATGAGCCTGCTTCTTCCTCTCCCACTCCCCTGCTTGTGTTCCCTCTCTCGCTGACTGTCTCTCTCTGTCAAGTAAATAAATAAAATCTTTTAAAAAAAAAAGAATGAAATGCTGATATATACAACAACATGGATAATCTGAAAAGCATTATATTGAGTGAAAGAAGTAAGACATAAAAGAGTACATACTGAATGACTTCATTTTTGTGTAGTTCTAGAACATTAGACTAATAGACAATGATAGAAATCATAGCAGTGATTGCCTCTGGCGGGGGCAGGGGATTGGCTGCAAAGGGGCACAAGGGAACAATCTGGGGTGACTGAAATGCTCTATATCTCAATTTGTAAGGTTAGGGTTGGGTGTATACATTTGTCAAGCTCACTGAATAGTACATTGAAGAAATGTGCATTTAACTATATATAAATTATAACACAGACACACACACATGCACACAAATAGTATTGGGGAAAAAAAGACTATTATAAGAAAAATGGATACATTCAACTTGTAGCTTTTGTTTCTTGCCATATAATGTTACAAAGCAGATCTCTCCCCAGTGCCATTGCTCACTCTTATCTCTTGGCTTCATCTATTCTTCATCTTCAATCCATCCCTGATAATCATATCAAAAGGTCTCCCCATATCCATCAAAACCATCATGCCAAATGTATGGGATGCAAACATACAGCTTCGGCCTGGGACCAAGCCTATATTAGCACCCTAAGCTCATCCTTGGGTTCTCTGCTTTCAGGTCAGTCACGAATGAAAAACGCAAGGGCAGGGAGGTAATGGAAGCTCTTTACCACATCTTAGAGCTCAATCCTGCTTGGTAACTCTGGGAAACAGTATGGAATGATCCCACCCAAGTGATGAGGAAGCTGGGGAATTTACACACCAACTCCCATCAGTCCCTGTTTGAAGATGTTAATTCGCCAGAACTTGTAGTCTACTGTGTATACAGGCAGGGTGTGATCTGGCAGCTAGGGAAAGCCCTCAGGCAAAGGAATGTGTAAGTTGGCCGCTGGAAGTCAGACAGATTTGTATGGAAATGGTAAGTCCTGAAGGGCTAAGGGTGGGGCATTACAACTGTCTGCTACAAGGCCTAAACACAGAGGACCGAGGTTTGTTCCCTGATTGGGTTAGCTTTTGCTGTGTAACGAACTACCCCAAACCATAGTGACTTAAAACAATAAATATTTTATTTAGCCCATAACTCTGTGGGTTGACCAGGTAATTCTTCTGATTTGGGCCAGCTCAGATCAGCTCATCTCTGCTCAGCTCTCTTACATGTCCGTAGACGTGAGTTAAATGAATGGTTGTTGTAAGCCACTAAATTTTAGGATGGTTACATGGCAAAAGCTAATTGATATGTGGGGTAAAGGAGTGAAGTTAAATATTGGGTGATCAGGTAAAGTGAAGGGGACATTTAATCTGAGACTTAAAAGATGTCAGGGAGATGGTGATGGTAAGAGGGGGGTAAGGCATTCAAGGTACAGAGAACAGCAAATGCAAAGGTCATGACAGGAAAGGGCTTGCTGCATTGAGGGAACTGAAAGAAGATGAAGAAATGCTGGTAGGACTGAAGACAAGAGTGAGAGAGAGAGAGAGAGAGAAGGAGGGGGAGGGGAGGGGAATGGTGGGGAGAGACGTAAGAAGACTGAAGGGCACAGGGAAAATCCTCTGACTCATAAGAGGAAAGGAGTCATAAGAAGATGTTCTTTATTAGTACCCTTCATTAATAGAATCTTAGTCAAAAATACATTCTGAATATGCAGCATTTTTATTATATATATTATTCATACAGAATATGCTAATAAAAATTATTCATATTCTTTATACAGTCTTCTCATGCTCTTCACTCTCCCCTTTCTCTTCTCCCTAGGCTCAGCTACAGGACGAGGGAGCTGTGGCAGAGGCAAATGGGATAGGCCTAACATGAAGACAAAACGAAAACCCATTGTCTAAACAAGGAATTCACAAAAGCAAGACAGTGGTGTGAGTTGGCCATTCAGCAAATTGGCCATTTGGCAAACTGGATTCTGGAAAATTGGCTCCCAGCTTTGCAACCCTGAAAACTTCCAGTCCTTCCTTCTTTGTGCTTTAGTCTTCTCAGAAAATAGACTGGATGAAGCCGAAGTCCCTTCCAGCTCTAGTGTGATGAGGTTTTATGGGACCCATGAGTTCCATGGGGTTGTGTGTGGGTGTACATATGAGTAAGTAGAAATTAATTAATCTCAGATGCCTGAAAAGTATTAAAATAGAAAGGGAGTGAGGGACCTTGGAGGTTGAAGAAGGGGGGGGGGAGGCGTTCACTTGGTCGTCTTGAATTGCACCAGATTTTAGTTCAACAATAAACTAGTCCCCTAATTTCAAAGTCTAATGCTTGGGCACGAATGTGTTATAACAGGGGAATGGATGTGGAAATAGACCAGCCTTGTCTCAACAATCAATTAAATTCAGGCAAATCCCCAAATAAGCCTTCTTTAGTTTTGTTTTCTTCAGTGAAGGAAGGAAACTATACTGTATCTGGCATAGAAGCAGACTTTCAAACAAAAAGGGGGGCAAATGTGGAAAGAAAATTAAAAAATACATCGTGCTTGACGTACTAATCAGGAGACCAAGGACATAGACCTGATTCTGCTATCAACTGTGTAACATGGAGAAAATCACATCATCCTTCTGTGCTACAGTTTCCTCTTATGAAGACATGACTGGATCACAGATGGCAAAAACCTAGCATGCATGATACCACCATCTCTGTCCAGGCCAGTGACAGATATCAATAATCAGTCATAGCAATCTTTCCAGGAATATCTAGAGATGCCCTCAGAATCCACTCAACACAGTGCTTCCAGGAACCACTGACAAATTAACAGCACTGGCTCTCAAAGTTAAACTTATCTACTTTTCTGAACTAGCCCACTGGTTCCCAACCTGTGGGCTGCAGACTTCTGGGATGCTATGAGGTTACTGAAAAATGTCTGTTAAGTCATATGCTCACCAAGCCTCATGTGTAGTTTCAATAAAGCACTACCTTATCAGTATCTTCATTCCAAAAAGAAATTGGGAATATCTGGCCAAGGGCATTTCAAACTCTTTTTCTGCCCTGGCATTTCTATTCCAAGGCCGATTTTATTTCTATCTTAAACCCACTTCTCTTCTACTTCCTTCCCCTTACCCAAGATCTTCTAACACTAACATGGACTCTGGTCAGGATGGAATTTCCCAATGCTCTCTGATAAGGGAAAGAACCAGGCAGCATAGGTCAGCAGATGAGTCACAACAATCATCATTGCTTTGTCCTTGACACGAGCTGTGACCAACTTGAGGGTCATCTGCCCAAACTGGCTCTGGACTTCACCCTTTTATTTCAGGTCATAAGGCCAGGGTCTTTCTTTTCCTATCATTTCCAAGACTTTTCTGAATATTTAATACCATCTCAGATTCGAGTTTAGCTTCTCCTTCAGCATTTTAGGGTAAAAAGCTAAGACCCAGGGTGATATGGAGTACCAGCTTGGGTACCATCCGTTACTAGTTAAACAACCTTCAGTAGTTTTCTTCATGTCTTTGAGTCTCAGTTCCCTCATCTGTAAAGTGGGATAGTTGTGGTGATTAAATAAGACAATGTATGTAAATTGTCTAGTAAAGAGCCTGCCATGTAGGCGTTCAATAAATGATAATGATGATGATGACAGATAAGTTTATTGGACACTTAGTATAATGTCAGGTACTCTGTTGAGCATGTTACAGACAACCCGTTTAACCAAATACATTTCTTTTTTGTGATGGGTAGTAAAAAAGGCCACAGTTTTTCGCAGCTTCTATATCTCCACTCTTTGATTCTGGGTACAGGCCAATATAATGTAACAGAAACTATGCTGTGTGAGTTCTGAGCCTGGGCCTCACCAGACTCTGCAGACCTCTGCTCTTGCCCCACTGGAGGGTGAGAGACAAATGGAACAAAGACATGATTTCCCAGCTAAAGCCATCCTAGACCAACCAGTCCCCAGCCCACACAGCAGCTGGCCTTATTTGCATGAGTGAGCCCAGTCAGCTGATCAGGTAAGCTTGACTTAGATCAGCACAACTGCCCAGCAGATCCCATCCCAAATTGCTGTCCCACAGAATGGTGAACTAAATAAAGGATTGTTGTTTTAAACCACTAAGTTTTGTGATGGCTTGTAATGCAGCAATAGGTGATACACTTTTCTTCTTGAGTATACACCTAGACTGTATTTCCCATACCCCCTTGCTCCTAGATTGGCCATGTGACTAATTCTTCCCAATTAAATGTGAGTGAAAAGTGGCATGTGTCACTTTCATGTCAAAGTGGTTCAGAAGCTAGTGTGTCTTCTTACTTTTTCTCCCTGTGTCTGTCAACTGGATGCAGAGGTTCCAGCGGAGGCTTCAAGGCCTTAGGGGATGTCAAGCCAGAATATAAGCCAGAAAGAACTTGGGTCCCCGAGTCACCACCACACGGAGGAGAGCCATCCACCAAAGGAGAACATCCACTTGGACTTTACATGATCAAGTAATAAACTTCAATTGTGTTAAGCCATTGAAATATGAACATGTCTCTGCTATACTAATTAGCATTATCTTAATTAGTACACAGAAATTATATAATTAAATTATCCCCATTTACTGATGAAGAAACTGAGGTATAAAAAGAAATCAAACCAATAAGAGTTGGAATATGAACCCAGACTGCCTGATTCATAGCAACTCCACATCTTATCTTCCCAAGGCAGTTGTAATAGTCATTATTATTAATATTCCTTGAGGTTTTAATTTACTTGAATGATGAGTTACTATGTAGAGACACAACAATGCATGCCTTTGCCATTTCTTCCCCTTCCCTCATTCCCCAAACTGTTTAGGCTTTGAGGTTGTTGTGGAGGGACGAATTCATATTGGTGTCCCCGTCTCTTCTGACTCCAGCTGCCCAGTCTGTCTGTCACAAAGAGAATGGCCTGAAGTGCTTACACCTATGTGAATTCTCACTAATGAAGGAGCTCCCTTTATCCACAGCTTTCTGCAGAGACTGGGTCCCCAACAAGCTGCATGTTCCTATGCATTTCAGCATTCTCCCTTGGTTCCCCACGCTTCTCACTCTATGCCATAGCCTCTCTTCAGTATTACAAGGATCAGTGCAGCGGGAGGGACAAAGAAATGTTTGTTCCTTGTGCTTTCATTCAACAGCTAGTGAGCACCTTCTATGGGTCATGTGCTGTGCTGGGTAATGGGAGTACAACGACAAATAAAACTGAGAGAATTCCTGCCTTCACCCAGCTTCTATCTGAGGGTTAAAAGGAAAAGGAGTAGTTAGGATGCTGATAGAGGCATGAATCTGCTTAGATGTAAAAGAATATCCAGAACAGATGGGCGATGGTATATATGGTGATTATTTTGCCAACATCTAGGGCGGCAGTTCTTCAATTTAGCTTGTATGAGAATCATCCAAAGAGGCTTTAGTTTAAAAAGCACACTATAGGGCCTTGTCCTCAGGGATTTTGATTTGGAAGATCAGAAGTATGGATTCAGGAATCCACATTTTTAACAAACCCACTGGGAAATTTTAAGTCAGATGGTCCTTTGAGAAACCCTAGTCTATGGCAGGGTATGGCATTTCCACAGAACTTCACAGATGTTGTACCAGAACTCACGGGCAGATCTAGGCAAGGTCTCTGAAGCCAAAAGCTGGGGCACTGGGGAGCAACATGATGGGGCATAAAACTGCTAGCATGTCAGCACCACAGAATGCCCAGAAGAACAGAGAACAAAGGATCCAATTAAATCCATTGAGTCCCCATGAAAAGACAGAGAGAAAGGGCAACTGTCATCACTAAAGTGACAAATAACATGCTGAATGTGAGTACTTTGCCTGAATTAAGTTAGCAGAAGGCTTTCAGGGAAGCAGCTTGTGGGAACACATTAAAATAGCACAAGAGACCGAAGCACTTTATGGGAAACTCAGATTTTTCTTACCTTAAATCAAATATTCATTGAAACAAAGAATTCCTACCCAAAACAAGCAGCACTGAATTGTTTCAAGAAGAGGTGCCAGTTATAGCTGTGCCCCTGGCCAAGGCCCAGCTAGGGAAACAGATCACTGCCCTCTAATAAGAGATTCGGTTTATAAGGACACAACAAGGACAAGTGGGTAGAAATTACAGGAAGGCAGAGTTCAGCTTGCTGTGAGGAAGAACTTCTGAATAACTTAAAAATGGAATAGGCTGCCTTTTGAAGCAGCAAACTGTCTGTCTGAAGAATTCAAGCCAAGCCCAGATGTACTGCTCTGTATTTACCAAGCTGTCTTTGTATCTAGTGATACAAAGAACAAGATTAAGACACAGTCCTTGGCCTCAATGAACTCATGCTTCAGTGGGGGAGGCAGACAAATAAGCCCCCAATTGTAATATGTACAATGACACCATGACTATAGTATACCTGGGTACCGCAAAAGCCTAAGAGAGGAGGTTCTGGCTCAGATGGAAAGGTTGGGGAAGGCCTCCTAGAGGAAGTGACATGGGATTTGCATGCTAAGCCTCTCAGAGAAGGAGAAAGAATGGCATTCTGGGCAGATGGAATGGCATATGTGAGGGCATGGAGGCAAGAAATAGCATTATAGGAAGGAGAAAAGACACAAGTTCATCAGGATCCAGTGTAGGGCACCGGAAGAAGGAGGTAGGACAAAAAGCTGGAGAGGCAGGCACAGACAGATAAGATCATGAGGAATTCTTAGGTTAAGATGAGAGGTTATCTTGAAAATGGTGAAGAGCCATTGGAGGTTGACCTACATGACTTCTGAAGCCCTTTTCAATAAATAATTCTTTGAGTCTAGACAACAATTCACTTCTTCTAAAATTACTTTATAAACTGGTAACATATATATATATAAAATCAATGCCATTTTAGTCACAATCAAACATTTATAGGGTCTTGGTATGTGAATGATGTGGTATTTTAAATCAGTAGAGAAAGAAGACACTATTAATAAACAGTGTTGGAACAACTGGCTAGCCATAAGGCAAAAGATCGATTTAGATCCATCCATCCATACATCATCCACAAGCATAAAACTCCAAATAGACCAGGATCTAAATGTAAATGAAAAAAAGATGAAACCATAGAAGTGCTAGGAGAAAACACAAGCAAATTCCTCCACAATGTGGGTGTGGAAAAGGCTTTTTAACTATCCCTTAAAATCCAGACGCAATAAAAGAAAAGGTTGACAAACTTGATACTTAAAAATAAGCTTTGGGGTGCCTGGGCAGTTCAGTTGGTAGAACATGCGACTTGATCTTGAGGGTTCTAAGTTTGAGCCCCATGTTGAGTGTAGAGATTACTTAAAAATAAAATCCATGAGAGACTATGGACTCTGGGAAACAAACTGAGGGCTTCAGAGGGGAGGGGGTGGAGGGATGGGCTAGCCTGGTGATGGGTAGTAAGGAGGGCACATATTGCATGGTGCACTGGGTGTTATACGCAAATAATGAATCATGGAACACTACATCAAAAACTAAGGATATACTGTATGGTGACTAACATAACATAATAAAAAATTATTTAAAACAAACAAACAAACAAACAAACAAACAAAAACCCCCCAAAAATAAAATCTTTTAAAATATAAAATAAACTTTGCATGTCCAGAAACACTATAAACAAAGTCAAAAGACAATTGACAAATGGAGAGAAAAATTCTGAAATATGCCAAAGAAAAGGCATTAATATTCTTAATATACAAAAAACTATTTAAAATGGAAGGACAAGGGGCTGGGGGAAGGGCAGAATGAAGAGTTATTGCTTTATGGTTATAGACTTTCTGTTTGGGATGATGGAAGTGTTCTGGAAATAGTGATGATGGTTGTACAACGTTGTGGATGTACTTAATACCAGTGAATTGTACACTTAAAAATGGATAAAATGGCAAGTGTTATGTTATATATATACTTTTTTTTACCATCATGAACTTTTTTAAATCTTTGAAAAAAAACGTAAAGGACAAAGGATCAAAAAACCTGAAGAAAAAAATCTGAAAAAGACATGAACAAACAATTCACAAAGAAGTTATAAAAATGGCCCTTAAACATAAGAAATATCATTCATCATTAGACAAATACAAAATAAAGGAACACTACAATACCATCTCTCACCTACCAGATTGGTAAAACTTTAGAAGTATGACAACAAAATGTGCCGGCAAGGTTGTGAGGAAACAGGCACTCTCATACATTATTGGTGGGAATGCAAACTGGTACAACCCTTCTGGAGGGAAGTTTAACAATATGTACAGAATTACATATGCAAGGTATCCTTTGACCCAGCGATACCTCTTTTAGGAAATACATCTAACAATACAATTATACATGTGCACAAGATTATTTATTGTGGCATCATTTATAATTGTAAAATGTTGGAAACAACCTAATGTTGATAATGGGAGAGTGGCTGAATAAATAAATGGAGCATCTACACAATGGAGTATGACATGCAGGTGTAAAGAAACAACAAGGAAGATATCTATGAACTGATAGGGAGTGAATTCTAAGACATGATGCCAAGTGAAAAAAAAAAAGTGCAAAAGATTACCCATAGTATGCTCCCCTTCATGTGAGAAACAAGGGGATATGAGAAAACACATATGTATCTGTTCAGTCATACAAAAGAAATCTAAAAAGGATAAACTAGAAATTGAGAAGAATAGGTAACTATAGGGGACGAATGGGAATGGAGTGGAAAAAATGGGGAAAGGGAACGGGGTAGTAGAGATGAGCAGCAAGTAACATTTTTATGAGTATACATTTTTGTTTAGTTCTGGCTTTTAGAACTGTGTGAATGCTTCTATTACCCTAAAAAAATAACAATGATTAAATCCAGGATATGAAGAGTGCTCAGGATGATATATAATCAGTAACAAATGAGTCTAACTGTATTACAAGTGAACAATATAACCACACTGAAAGGAAAATAACTAACCTAAGTAAATTTGTTAAACAATAGTCTGTACACCATAAGGTTAAAGACATAAAGAACTGTATACTGTTCTCTAGTTAGTAAACTGTTTTTCACAGGGGTTTAGTTTAGCAATCCTGAAACCACTTTATGTGTGTACTAGGATGGAGCAAATACATTATTTACCATGGATAATGAGAACCAGGTTTTTCAGTGTTGGGGAAAGAAATTGAAAATAAGGAAAAGAGGAAGGCTAAGAATGAACTCCGTAGTGTAGGACTGCAGGAAGTATCAAAATGCATTCATGGTTTTTAAAACATATGTACATAGGGAGAGGCAGAGAAATAAATACAAGTGTGTGTTATCCATGTGTGAGTGTCCATGCATATATTCCCTAGCTCTGTTTACTGAGAGCACCAGAAAGTAATGACACTCCAGCAGCAATGAGCACACCTAGCCCCCATATCTTGGTTTCTAAATACCATTCTCCATTGAAAGGAACCAGGGCTCCTCAGAGAAATGGTCACTTCATGTTCAGGACTGGGAAAGGAAAATGTAAGATAAGCCTGGCACATCTTGTGGAGACAGAAAGCAAGGAAGTGTTCGAAAAATGATGGCTCATGTTGAAAGGACACAGAACGAACACAAAGCAGCTCCCAGTGGTCAAATCTGGAGCAATTTTAACAATAAAATAATGATAGTAATGGATTATAACCCATAGGGGAAAATGTCTATACAGGCATACCTCCTTTTATTGTGCTTCACAGATAGCATTTTTTACAAATTGAAGGTTTGTAGCAACCCTGTGTCAAGCAAGTCTATCGGCACCATTTTTCCAATAGCATTGCTCACCTCATATCTGTGTCACATTTTTGTAATTCGCACAATATTTCAAAGCTTTATTATTATTATATTGGTTATGGTGCTCTGCAATCAGTGATTATAACTCACTGAAAGCTTAGATGATGGTTAGTATTTGTTAGCAATAAATTATTTTTTAATAAGGTGTGATGGTTAGTATTTCTAAGCAATAAAGTATTTTTTAATTAAGGTATGCACATTGTTTTTTTAGACATAATGCTATTGCACACTTAATAGACTAAGTATAGTATAAACATAACTTTTCTATGCACTGGGAAACCAAAAAATTCATTTGATTTGTTTTGTTGTGATATTTGCTTTATTGCAGTGCTCTACAACCAAACCCACAATATCTCTGAGGTATGCTTGTACTGATAATAAATAAATAAGTAAGTAAGTAAATAAATAAGCATGCAGATAAGTAAATAAGTTAAACAGCAGCTCTCCTTTCCAAGAGATTCTAACTAATAAAGGTAGAAGAAATGATGGAAATTAAAAAACACATTTGGCAAAACCATGGTAACAGTTGTTGGAAGAAAGAATTATTGATGGATGCTGTTATGGACTGAATTATGTACCCCCAAATTCATATGTTGAAGCCCTACCCCCAACATGACTTTATTTGTAGATAAGGCCTTTAAGGAGGTAACACTGCACAAAACTTGGAACGGTACACATTTGTGAAGCTGACAGCCTCCTCTGTACCCCATTCTACCTGTTCAGTGCTTCTGTAATCATGTTGAGTGCTGATTAATTTCTGATACCTGTCTTTCCACCAGACCATGGGCCCCTCCAAGGCAGGAATGTCTTGTTCATCTGTGTACCCCCAGTGCCAGGACCACAGCAAGTACTCAAGTTCTTTTTTGAATTGGCTAGAATTGACACTGAAAAGGAGTAAATTAGCACATCATCTGTTGCTGGCTCCCTTCTAGAGAAAATTCTTTGGCTTTGTTTCCAGTTAGTGGATGCCACGTTGTGCCTCCTCAGTCCTCCCTTCAGAATGAAGTAGTCATTCCCCCAGCTGACTGGAGTGTTGGCAGCCAAGTGCTCTCCGCTTGATGAGAGAGAGCTGCCTCAGCAAGGGTGTGCCCCTTTAGTGGGGGCACCCACATCTAATGACTGATCGATGCAGAGCTATGAAGACCTGGGCCCTCATCCTCACCCCAGACAACTCTGCAAGGTTATCCCAGCTCCAGACCTCCCCACAGGATCAACGGAGGCCTTTGTTGGTACCACACTGTAGCTCAAATGATGCCTTGTCCAATCCTGCTACTTCCTCTTCTTTCACAGGTGTTGAGCCTACAAGCACCCCTAATAAACCCAGCGAATGAATCTTTCCGCAGTCTGCTTCCCAGGGAGCACAGCAGGCAACACTCTGTAACCTCTGTCTTAGGTGTGCCCTTCTCGGGCCTGATCTGGAATATGCTGAACGCCCGTTACAGCCCAGATCCACTCGTGGGCTAAATTTTCACTAAAAGATGCCTGGAAGGTAAGGAGACAGGACCACGGTCTCACTCACAAGACACTACTCTGTTCCCCTGCCCCCCCTTCCCACCACTCTACAAATGCTTCTGCATCCCTTCTCAGAGATCCTGATACGATCCACACAGACAAAAATTCTCTCTTTGGGTCTGAAGTAACTGTAAACTGAACACCGTTTAGTTGAAACTCAATCCCTTTACAGGAAGTGTCTGCTTCCAATATCTTTTAACAACTGAGCACATCCCAAGTTCAAATCCCAGCCTCCCTGCCGAGAGGCTGTCCTGCCTCCCGCAGCAAAACCCTCAGCTCAGCAGAGGCACCCCTGGCACAGAGCAGCTGTGGAGCTGCTGCCGCTCAGCTCTTCCCCACCTGGAAGTCCTTGCCGCTGTGGATGGCTTTTGGATTCCTATGAAGGAGATGGTTCCCACTGCCCCTTAGTGGATCTCAGCCTGGAGCTTTCCCAGGCTCCACGAGTCCCAAGCCAACCAGCGATGAGAATCATTTAGAGGAGTAAGAAAATGATGGGAACAATCAAACACAGATTTGACCTGACTGGTCTTGAGCTGACAGCTAATCAAGTAAGTCCGTTCATTTCTGCCCTGGAGCTACCTGCTATCTTGTTGGCATCAGATGCCCACAGCAGATGCTGGACCTCGGTCACACAATTAGCTGGACATTGCATTGCAAATGTCTCTTTACTGGCAATATAGACCTTTTCATCTATTTTCCCCTCCACCTGGGAAACATTCTCTCATGTCCACAAAAAAGGAAGGCACCTCAGCAGGCTCTAACATTCCTCTGTCAACCATCCCCCTCCCCAGCAGTACAGTTTTTTCTTTGTATTTGATAGAATCAAAATCAGATGCGTTGCCATCAGGATATGATAAACTGTACTCTTGGTGTTTCATCATAATAGTAGGGTTAGGACTAAAGCCAAACAGTGGCAATTTCTTCCCTTCAAAGAAAAATTGCTTTTAAGAATTAAATAAAATCCTTCTTCTTCACACCATCCTCAACAGACCCTTCCCCAACCCATGGTACAATATCTGATGAGGAAGACTTTGTTTATAGAGTATCTAGAATATTTCCATATTTCAAATCAATACATTCGATGCCTCGGACAAAAATAAATAAATAAAGTTGAGGCTTTAGCAAAACATTTCAGAGTCACAGGCCAGATAAAATGAAGGTGAAATCTGGTCTTAAAAAGGAAGGTTTAAAAAACAACGACAACAACCAGAGGTAGAAGAAAAACTACACTGCCTTGCTCTGTAAGCAGAATTGATCTGAAGTGGAGGTTTGATGGACTTTAATCTTACCCTGGTATTTGGGGGCCTTCCAGCACCCACACATTTTTGTCAGGCAGTGTTTACAAAGAACAAGAGAAGCAGGAGCAATTCAGAAAAAGATTTTGTTTCAGGATGGAAAAGATTAATCATGAAGTCACGTGGTCTATTATTATGCAACAAGGAGTAATGGACTTGTAAGTAAGTGGTGAAAGAAATGACTTAGTAAACAACCTCTTTTCCCTGCAAGAGGATAAGAGGAAGAAGAGCTAGAGACAATTTCAGCCGACTCAGGAGGTGAAATTCAAGGTCTGATCATTTCTGCAGACCTCCAAAAGACGGGGTAGCATTTCTAAAGCTGTAGCAAATATTGATTGTATAATTGCTATAGATTTTCTCTGGGGCTCTTAAGAGAAATAATTTTCTCAGATTGAGGCTTTTCCCTTGCAGCTAGCCCACTAGGAGAAAATGATCATTTCTTCTGCTTCCTGTACCACAATGAGTTTATTGAGAGTTGTGTGCGATCAGTATTTCTGTCCAGCATCATCGAGTAGAGATAAGGGTGACAGTGATGGTGATGGCAGGAAGGAGAAGGATGAGGGGACCAGTAGTAGACATGGCATGATCATGGCGGTGGTTATGGTGGTCATGGTGTTGGAGGTGCCATGTGGTATGCGGTAGAGGAAGTGATGGTGCCGGTAGTGATAATGGTGGTGGGATAGAGGTGATGATGGCATAAGAGTGATGGCGGCAGTGATGGTGTGGTAGAGATGGTGGTGATGCTGATGCTGACGTGGTAGAGGGGGTGATAGGAATGGTAGTGATAATGATGGTAATGGTGATGGTAGTGGTGACACTGATGGAGGTGATAGTGGTGACAGATTATAAAGGTCCTGGTGGTGTTGGTGGTACTGGTAACATGAGGATGATGGTGATGACCATGGTAGTGATGGTAATAGTGCTGATGATCATAGTCGTCATGGTGATATGGTAGATATAGCGATAAAGCCAGTCTGTTGCAGGGATTATGTCCCTATTGAGGAGGGGGCAAGATTCTACTAAAATTCATTTCTGAACTTCCTTGAATTGAGTCTCTACAACAATAGGGGGACTTACTCATTCTTTCAAAAAGTATTTACTCAGCATCCACTCTGTTCCGGGCACTGTTCAAGGTAGTGATGATACAGCAGTAAACAAAGCAAACAGAACTCTGTGCTCTCAAAGAGCCGCCACTGTAGCCAATGAGACAAAGTAGATAAGTAAAACATGTCATTATGTAGGGTGATGATAAGCCCTAAAGAGAAAAGGCACAGGAGATGAAATAGGGAGTGCTAGCAGGGGTGGTGTGTGTGTGTGTGATCATTTAGATGACTGTTCAGCAAATATTCTCTCTCTTCTCCTTCCCCTCCCCCAGTGTGGGCAGAGTATACTTCCCTAACTCTTTAATGTTGAGTTTGGTCACATGATTTCCTTTGACCAATAGAATGTTTGTGGAGTGTGATGCAAAGAGAGATCTGAAATTGCTTATGTTGTTTGGCTTGGCTCTTGTGCTCTGATGATATACCATGACAAAAGCATGCCCTGGGTAGCCAGTTCTGGCCTCAACATAAGTACACATGGACCAGATCTGAACCCAGCCTGCAGCCTAAAGCAGAGTTGACAAGTCAAGACCATCCTAGAGCAGTTCAGCTGCAGCCAAACCCATCACTGGAGACAAATGCTTGTTGTAAGCCACTGAATTGGGGGTGGTTTATTATGTAGCCTAATTATGGCAATAGCTGACTAACACAGAGTAGGCACAATTTTAAATAAGGTGAGCAAGGAAGGCCTCATTGGGAAGATGGCGTCTGAGAAAACAGCCAGAAGAGGTGAAACAACAGGGCATAATGCAGGTAACTCGTGACAAATCATTCCAGGCAGAGGGAAGAGCAAGCTCAAAAGCTCTAAGGCAGAACAGCAGTGACATGTTTGAGCAAGGAGACCAGTATGTCTGGAACAGAGTAAGAGAGGAGAAGACTAATAGGAGGTGAGGTTACTGAAGTAACCCAAGTGTGGGGCAGATTGTGTAGGGCCCTGTGAGCCATAGTAAGAACATTAGGAAGCCATCAGAGTGTTTTGAGCAGAAGAGTGACACAATTTAACTTGTGTTTTGAGAAGATCACTCTGGTTTCAGTGTGGGTGAACAGTGAGCTCTAGGGAGGTAAGAGTGAAAGCAAGGAAGGCAACTGCTAAAGCTCCAGTGAAAGATGATGGTGGCTTGGATGGGGGAAGGGGCGTGACTTACTGTCTCGGACCATCTCCATGGGATGGCCCAGACTCTTCATCATCCCAGCCCAGCAGCTAAGGAAACTGAGGCCGTTGGGGTTGGCCTCAGTGGTAGTTACCAGTAAAGGAGCCCGGATGAAAGCTCCCACTCCCATGTCTCCAATCTGTCGCTCAGCACAGGGAGCGTCGCCACTCCATCCCGCTATTGTCTGGGCTGGGGGTCCTCAGTGACTCAGGAAAGGAGGATCTTTTCAGAACAGCTCAGGCGGACACAGATGCAGCCTGACAGTCCAGCCACAGGCTCTTGTATGCGTGCATCCTCCACTTTGTCTCAGTTGGCAACACACCTTTGATTCCAGCCTCAGATGAAGAGCTCGCCTGCGTTCTGGGGGCCCTGGCTGCTCTTACTGTTTCACGGTGGCGACCTAACAGGCTGGGGTGCCTGCATCCCAAACCTCCTTATTCTCATAGGCTCCACTGCAAATGAGTTTGCCTGGCTCAGGGACTCCAATAACTTGCCACCTCCCCCATGGGACCACATTGTCCTTAACCAACTGCTTCTCTCCTTGGCCTGGACCTCTGTGGAGTAATCAAAAAGGCAGACTTAGTCGGGCATTTTCCAAACTCTGGAGGGGACAACACTCTTTTCTTCAAGTTCATTTGATTGTGTGGGAAGGTAGCTAAGGCTGTGTGTGTGCGGTTGTGTGTACATAAGTGTGCTAGGATGAGATACCACTCAGAATATTTATTTGAGTGTTTCATTTGATTATTTTTGTCTAAATATTATTAGTTATTTAAGCTTGTGTCCCCTGCCTTTTTTTTTTTCCTGGCTCAAGTTCAAACAGGCACAGAGTGTGTTTTAGAAGAAAAGATCACTTTTTTCCAAATCAAAAGATAGCCTAAGATAAATGCATCTATCTGTAAGAATAACAAAAAATGTTAGCAAATTGAACCAAATTGGCCCCAGTCCGCTCTTACTTAGTCAAGTTACCTCTAAGAAAAAAGGGGAAAACTTGTGAAAAGTTATCAGAGTTGCTAAAATACTTTGTTTCCTTGTAGCAAATCATCAGGTTCAGAGAAATACTCTGTCCCGTCCTTCTGTGGCCATGTGTGTGAGTCCATTTGGCTGGACCTGGTGTTGCCCTCGGAACCTGTGGCTGCAGGTTCCCACAACAACAAGCTCCACCCCAGCGAAGGAAGAGGGAGGAGGTTTTCAAGAAGAGAACAACGCCAGGCGTCACAGCTGGGAGAGGCCTGCAGAGAGGACTCTGGGAGCATCCGTTAGTCACCCCATTTTACAGATGCGGAAACCGAGGCTCAGTGTTGGTTGCCAGATCTGATCCACGGTACTGTCCTTGGAAGGTGCTTTCTAATGCAGTTCAGTCGCAAACATAAATGGCTGATCAGAAGTGTAGAAAAACTGCTCACTGAGGAAATTATATTACTGTAAAAGCCTGCTGTGGAGTATCAGCCTGGTCTTCTATTCACAGAGCGTGAGGACTGGATTCAGTGTTGAAGCAGGGCCACTGCTCTATTCGGATGCCCTTCAAGGACTGTATTTGAGGAGGCACCAAAAGCAGAAAGCTGGCTGAAAAGGAAACAGTAATCGAGTGGTGCCTACCAGCTGATGGCGGTCTGCGTGCACGCACAGTCCTTCCCTGACTCAGCTCTCCCAGCGTGACTTCCCAGGCGAGGCTGTGGACTTCCTACCTTCATGGTTTCTTACCTCCCCTCCAGCCATATTTGTCCAGCTAGGTGGCCTTCAATTAACTGCTGTCATTGTGACTGACCCTGCGATTTTCACGTATTCTCTCATTCTAATCACTTCACAAAATGAGTTTCAGGGAGAGACAAGTTCAGTGATTTGCCCAAGGTCACATATCTTGTAAGTAACAGAATCAGGTGTCTGGGACGACGAGTCCACTGCTTTCTCCACCAACCAGGCCCTTCCCCCATCAGCAAAATGTAACACATTGCTAATTGGATGGCACCACTCAATGCTAGAAATTGGTTAACAAGTAGATATGCCACAAAAATGCATAGGTGAGGGCAATCTGTAAGACAAGTGAGGAAAATAATTGGCAGAAGCTAGGAGAGAGACCAAACTATCAACAAAAGGAAAAAATTAAAAGCGACTTGATTTTCTGGAAAGGCAGGCAACAAAAGGAGAACACTGAGTGGGGCCAACCTCAACTGCTGTTAGATTACAAATCTACGGTGGTAAAGCAGAGTCAAATGCTGAAATAAGTAGAGAATTTTGTAAGGGAATGACTTGACCTACAAAAGACGAAATAAAATGCATGAATTTGAAATGGGCCTCTTCTATGAAAAAAAATTATATATATATATGAATCTGAGCAAGAGAAAAAACTCTGATTATCTTACGCAAATGGGGGAATTCATTAGTGGGCTATCAAGGGCTAACACAGTCAGTGAGAAGCTGGAGGTGAAGGCTTGGGACAACCAGCAGGACCCAAGGGTGCCACTGAAGTAGCAGAAACAACAGCCCAATTGCCAGGGACAACATTTTCCTCAAGTTTCTGCTACCACTGCTATATACCAGATTCTGAACTTGCCCTTTGTCTTTGTGCCCCTTGTTTAAGATTTAGTATCCTAGCAGCAAGAGTCGACTTGGCTATCTAAACCTTGGCTATTCCAGGGGTAGAAAGAAGGGGGAACTGGACCCCTTTGCCTTCCATAATGGGAACATCAGCAGGAGGCTGACATGGCTATGGCCCTCCTACTAACAGCAGGCATGATGGGGATGTATGAATTAAGGCAATGTTAATTGTGGTAACAACCCCAAGGTTTAATGACCTAACGCAATAGAAATGTATTCCTAGGCATGTAACTGTCTGATACAGATATTCCCAGTTGGCAGTCAACCTTCCACAGGATTATTCACAACTCAGCCTCTTTCCATATTGTCGCTCCACCCTCCTCTTGGGCCTTGGAGTCCTCTCCATTCAACTGGAGGATGGATAAAGAAGGTAAAGGTACACCCACTGCTAAAGCTTTCTGACCCAGCATGACGTACATCACAACCCCTCCTGTTCCATTGGCGAAAACCAGTCCTGTGGCCTCACCTACATGTAAGGAGGCAGGGGAAATGGAGCTCTTGGCAGGCAGATGCTTTCAATCAATGATTCTACACTCTGCAAGAGAGAGTCCACATTTTCTAGGGACAAAAAGTTGTTTTTGGTATGGGAAACTTCCTACATAGAGATGGGGGCCAACGGGGAGGGAGTGGGTAAGATGTATGATGGCCAAAAGCCAGCATAAGTCTGTTACAAAATGTATTTCCAGACACTTGCAAGGAAGCCTACAGTTAAATTTTCATGAAGCTGCTGTACCTCCTTCACCAGAGTTTATAACTCTCAAGGTCAGATATTGCCCTGAGAGGTCCACCTGCTACCCAGGCTAGAGTTTCCCTCTGGCATCCCTGATGACAAGGCAGCATTCAACCTGTATTCCCAAACCTCCTCAGGAGTGGAGTATTAACCAGGAGGTTTTAAGCTGGATGTAATAGAAACCCTACCTCGAGGTGGAATCCAGACGTACAGGCGTCATCAGGCATAGGATGATCAGCAGCTTAATGGACAGCTTCCTTCTATCTCTTTGCTCTGCAAACCTCAGTAATGATTTCATCTTAAGGCTGGTTCCCCTCATGGCCACAAGATGATTGCCAGTGAGTGTCGAGACTAATGAGTCCTGATGCAGGTCGAGCAGGAGAAAGGGAAAAATATCTTCCCCCACCATGGAACACGAGAGCTTCCTTCAAGTCTGACTGGGCCAGCTCAGGGTAAATACCAACGTCTGGACCACAAAGAACTACTAAGAGAATACCATGTGCTAAATGGCTTGGACTAATCAAGAGCCATCCCTGGAGCTGGGGATGCGATCCCTCTCCCATAATCACATGAAGGTCATACTTCAACAAAATTGGGGTTCTGTAGTCAAAAGCAGGGGATGGGAGGAAGGAGAATGAATATGAGTGGTCCATCAACAGCATCCACTGAAGATGGAGAAAAGGCTTTACCTGGTAAGAAAGGTCACTGCACTTTGGGGCAGTGCTACTTATTAGAAAGCTCTCTATATTGAGCCCAAAACTTGCTCCTAGCTTTGCTCTCTGAAACTTCACAGCAGAAGTCTAAACATTTCCCATGACATACTTTCAAAACTTTAAAGAGAGATATTGTATATTCTTACTCTATACCAAAGTTTTCTTTAGGCTGAACCCCCTTGCTTTTATCCTTCTCAATATACCATTTCCCACCTCCTCATGACTCTTGTATTTCATTTATATACACGTTCCAGTTTGACAAAGTCTCTCTTACAGGGTAACGTCCGGGAAAGAACAGCAAAACTACACCCTTCTTTGTTCTTCCTACCATCCCTCTATTAATGCAGCCAATAACTATATATTTAATTAAGGTAACAAAAGCTATGCTACCAGGGAAACCCAAATATCATATTGCCTTTTCATAATAAAGGTTTATTTCTCACTCACGCATAGTCCTGATTAACCGGTGGCTCTCTTCCAGGCAGTGGTGAGCCATGCCTCTTCCATCTTGTGATTCTGCTGTATTCAACACACAGCTTCCAAAGTCACCGTTTTTGCCTGTGTCAAGCTAGAATGGGAAAAAAAACATGAAAGATCATGTGGGGGCAGTATTTATAGGCCAAAGCTGGAAACAGAGCACCTTGCATTCTGTTGGTCAGGACTCGGTCACATGGCCACACCTAAGTGCAAGGGAAGCTAGAAAGTGTAGTCCAACTATTTCTGCCACAGATATTTAGCCATTGAGAGCCTGCATCACATGGATGGTTCTTGTTGAGCCTGCTGTTGCCCAAACTCCACCAGATTTTATCTTAACGAGTTACTGCTAGGATAGCCTCACTGTCGTCCTACAGTCATAGAATTCATCTTTTGAACCTATGGGTAGGGCTCCTCAATGCTCCCACTCACAACCCATTGAGGCCTCTCATTCTGTTCGCTGCCTCTACTACTTTCCTACCCTTTAGGAATGTATCTTTGGGCACAATACGACTAAAACCTACCTGGAGACAAGCAATTCTTCACTAAGTGCAATCAATCAATTTTGTATAAGTCAGGCAATGGTGCTGACTTGTTTCAAGGATATCAAGGGCCCCTAGGGAGTTACTGATTAATACCTCCAGTGAACATCACAGGTTAACACTGTCCCTTCCTACATCCTTTTTGCCACTGTGGGGTTGTTATTGTTTTTTCTGGATTGGCAAGTAGATTTCCAGATCCTCTGTTGGTTCATTCTTCTGTGTCTTCAGTGCCACGTGAAAAAGAAGAAAAAATGTATGGCTGGCTCTGCTCTGCCATGCTGGGAATTTTGAAAATGACCTTGAAGTCTGTTGCTTTCATTGCTTTTTGAGGCTTTGTGGGGCCAGAGCATTTGCTGTGTATCTATTTCCAACCCGTAATGCAAGACATGTAATTAGTGGTGCCTCCGCCTCTCCCTGCAAGCTCAATCAGGCAGAGCCTGTCCACATGTCCTCCATAGACTCCCCTTCCACAGCAAACCAAGGCAGATGTTTCTTACTCCAAAACACCACTTTCAAACAATTCTCCAGCCAAAAAATCATCATTGGGATGTCACTAAATGGTATTTGCTCTGGAGCAGCTCACATTAATCCACAGGGTTATTAAATATTGGACATAGGGTTGTATGTGGCTAGAATTCTGTCACAATAAAACTTCAAAGGAGTTAGTACCACATAGGCCAAAAAATATCTTAAAATACCCTTTCCAAAAAGCCAGTATGTGGTTCATCTTCATGGTGACACAGTTGTTTTTGTTTTTTGTTTTTTGTTTTGACCTGGAAGAAAGACATTCATTCATTCATTCATTCATTCAAGGATTTACTAAGCATCTACTGTGTGCCAGGCACTAGAGTAGGTGATAGGGATAGAGATGAATCTTTGGCTAGAGAAGCTTCCGGGACAGTAGGAAAGACAGACAAACCAGCAATATGATATGATAATACAATAAATTTATAGAAAATTCAGTGGAAAGGTATTAGACGTGGATGAGGTCACACAGATCATCCAATGCAGTCTTTCTTAACCTTTTAGAATCAATACCCCCCAATATCTATCTCCCTTTATATAAAACCAAAAATCTCTAGGCCACCTCTCAGGAAACTACAATATCATCCCTCGCTCTCAGGAGAAGGGAATCTTTTAGGAACATGGAGTTGTCTTCTGTGGATCTTGGCCAGCTCAGAAGATTTCTTCCTACTTTGCTTTTCTGTAGTACTATTTTTAAAAATCACAATGTTTTCTAAATATTAAAATGCTATTTAAAAACTCTTCCATCCTTTCCTCCCCTCATCCACCACTCCAGTTAGCTCATCTAATCCAGGCCCCACCCCTCTTTTTGAAGATGAAGACATTGAGGTCCAGAGAGCCGAAGACAAAAGCTCAGGGACCCCGGGACTTCCAATGTTGTTTGGGGTTAATGATGATGTGGGATGATGAAAGAAAGAGCAGGACTGGTTTAAAGAACAGTGTAATATTACTCAGCCATCAAAAACAACGATTACACAACATTTGCAGCAACATGGACGAGACTGGAGGAGATAATGTTAAGCGAAATAAGTCAAGCAGAGAAAGACAATTATCACATGGTTTCACTCATTTATGGAACATAAGAAGTAGGAAGATTGGCAGGAGAAGAAAGGGAAGAAGGAAGGGGGGGTAAACAGAGGGGGAATGAACCACGAGAGACTGTGGACTCTGGGAAACAAACTGAGGGCTTCAGAGGGGAGGGGGGTGGGGGAATGGGATAGGCTGGTGATGGGTAGTAAGGAGGGCACGTATTGCATGGTGCACTGGGTGTTATATGCAACTAATGAATCATGGAACTTTACATCAAAAACTTGGGATGTACTGTATGGTGACTAACATAACATAATAAAAAATTATTAAAAAAAATAAAGAACAGTGTAGTCTTTGCTTCTCGAAATGTGATTTGCAGATCAGCAGCATCAGCATCACCCAGGAGCTTGTTAAAAATGCAGAATCTCAGATGCCACCCAAGACCTACATGATCAGAATCTGCCTTTTAGCAAGCCCCCCAGGTGATGTGTGTGTACACTGGCACCCGAGAAGCAGTGCTGTAGCAGTCACTGTTGGGGCCCCCACGCCGTATCTCGCCCACCCACCTGAGTTCATCAGCAGATATGGTAGTTTCCAACATGCCAATAGCTTCTTACTTCACATGCCTGCATTCTGACTCCTTATTAAGTATGGTGGAGTTAATGCCCCAGGGTAAACCCTCGACCCGTGAGGGACTGAAGCCACTGGATAAATGCCCTATTCTCCCCATCTTCCCACCAGGGGGTTGACTCATCCTTAGCTGGTATGATTTGTCCAGTGATGCAAACATCTCATCAAAAAGAACACAAAATAATCCTGAAAGATGTTGTCCCAAAACTGAGTAGAGGATCACACTGACTCTTATCAAGATCTACTTTGTTCAGGTGATTGTTTGGTTTTCCCTGGCTCCTTGCCATTCCTCCACCTCCTAGTCATCTCCCATGACTTAGGATTACCCCAGGCATGGGAAAATAGCACCCAGTAATTTCTTGCAAACAGACTCCACCTTCTTCTCTCATACAGGTTCCCCGCGTTGCTTTGGGAATTCATTCAACAGCCTCTGCTTTTCAAAGCCTTGAATCAGACACCAATCTGACTGAGGCTGGAATTTCAGGGCACTGATTTCTTTATTTGGACTGGGTTTTAATCATAGGTTTGCCTTCTCATGTCACACTGACCGTAGTCCCTCGGGGTCTCTAGCTTACTTCTTTTACTAACTATGAGGCACGCCTTCCGTGGATGATGAATGTTGATATTCTGCCACCTAGTGGAGGAACTGGATCTGCAGGGATGGAGCCTAAAGGCTGAAAAGAAGGGATTCATAATTTAACACCCACCATGTTCTTATCGAAATTTATTATGTAGGGACCACTCTATACATAGGAGCTCCTTTATTTTTTTAATGTTTTTAATTAAGTAGGCTCCATGCCGAGGGTGGGGCTTGAACTCACAACCCTGAGATCTAGAGTCGCATGCTTCACCAACTGAGTCAGCCAGATGTCCCACATTCATTTGTTTTTATATTTACGACTCTATTTTTTTGTAGCCTCAAGTTTTTATTTAAACCCCAGTTAGTTAACATATAGTGTAATATTGGTTTCAGGGGTAGAATTTAGTGATTCATCACTTACGTATAACACCCAGTGCCACAGGAGCTCATTTAATCTTCATAACAACCCAATGATGAAGATGTGATCCTGATTTCACAGCCTTAAGAAAATTAAGCAACTTCGCAATAGTGACATGGGGAAAGGATAAACTCAATAAATGAGCTCGTTAATGAATGGGTTACAGCTCTGGGCAACTGAGGCTCAACTCTGCTGGGGATCCTCTGATAAACTATGTGGAACATGCCTCAGAATCATCCCCTTAGGAGACGGAGAGGTTGCAGCATTTGTACTGATTCCTATTCCTCATTCGTTGCGGCTTCCCCCATGGATGGCAACTCACCCACAACTCTGGGTTGCACCTTCTCGTGGCAGAGAATGCTCACAGGAAATAAATGGAGACGCAGGCTCTTGAGGTGGGAAGCTGCTAGCGTGCTGGAAACTGAGAAATTGGTAGAATAAGATTCTAGTCCAGGCATGTCTGGCTCTAAAATCCATCTCCTAACCTGTCCATCATTAGTCTCAATAGCTCAGCTGCGTATGAATTCTATCACTTGTCAAGTTCTTGCCTGTAAAATTCTTCCACATAGTCAGAGCTCGAGGCAATGGTCAGCCAGACCTTGAGTTCTCATATCAGTTCTGGTTTGGGCTGTACTATGAAGCCAGTGTCCATGTTTTCTATGGATTCCTGATTCACCGTGGATGATTATGATCTTTGATCCACTTCATTTCACCATGCTCACGAGTAGGTATGTTGCATCAGCTTTTCGAGTTTTAGCCTGGAAAGGGCTGATCATTGGAAATCTGAAAGTGACCAGCTGCCACCTAGGGCAGGTTGTGGACGTGTGGTGCAGCAGCCCCATAATCCTTGGCTTTACCCGGGCCCTCCAGTCTTTGCATTTGTGTCATGTTCAAAATTACTAAGGTACCAATTGTTACTAGGGAAAGAGCATGGGCTTGCACCAGACAGACCCAGATTTCAATCTGGGCTATGCCATTTACCAGCTGAACAAACTTGGGAAGATCACTCAACCTGCCTGAGTCTGTTACCTCATCTATCACCGGGGGGCTCATAATACCAACCACCCTGGGGGGTGTTGTAGTGATTGGACAAGACAATGTGTATAGAGCAGACCGTGATACCAGGCTTCGAGCGCAACTAGTTTATTTGGGAAGTGCAGACAAGACTGGTAGGGAGGTAGGAGAAGTGAAGCAGAGAGAGGGGCCGCCAATAAAGGGAGCATTGTTAACCTGGCTGCCATGGTGGGCAACTGGAACCTCATCCTGCAGGAAAACTCTGCGAAACAGTGTAAAGTCCTCAGCTCAGAATTATTCCAAACAAAGGTTGAGGGGACTGGGTATTTTTTTTTTTAATTTTAATTTATTTTATTTGTTTAAAGATTTTAGTTATTTATTTTAGAGAGAGAGAGAGCACACCATGTGTGAGCTGAGTAGGGGGAGGGGGAGTAGGCAGAGGCAGAGGGAGAAGCAGACTCCCCACTGAGCAGGGAGCCCCATGCAGGGCTCGATCCCAGGACCCTGGGATCATGACCTGAGCTGAAGGCAGGCGCCCCAGAACTATGGTATTTACATAGCAATTCTTGAGAGTCATTAGTTGAGGGCTACTCCAGGAGGGTGTTAATTCCCCCATCTTTCCACAGTCATGGGGACAGGAGGGGGCAGGAATGAGCCCTCGGGCATGTACACGCAGACACACAGTTAGAAGTAGGCCAGAGCATCCTGAAAGGACCGTGGACCATAAGCAGAGCATCACAGCATCTGCTCTAAGCAGGCAGCCCATGCCAGGCACAGAGTTGCTGCTCCATATGTGGGCCCTGCTCTCTTGCCCCTTCACATCCCCTCTCCCCTTCCAAGCCTTCTTCTGCCATTTTGCTGAATACAACATGTGAGACACTTGCCATTCTCTTCCTCTATAATCATGTTCTTATTTAATCCTTATGCTTCATGCTAAGGCTCTTTTCTGCAGTACATTCACCCTTCCTCCCAGCCTATATTACTACCCTCTTCTACAGACTGTCTTTTGCTCAAGTCCCTCGTTTGAGCCATTATTCTTTGTTTCCCCCTCTCTGGCCACCATCACCTTCTATGCCAACTGTTCCGTAGGCAGCCTTTGTGGTATCTCAGAAGTCCCTTCTCCCATGACTTACGTTAGCAAAAGCATTTCCTTCTCTCCTGCTCCATAAAAGGAGTAAGGTTACCCTTTCAAAATGAGTATTATGGAAAAGAGTAGTGCAGCTGGCACTGTTGACTGCCAAGCCAATGGCGGTTTGATCCTCTTCTTCTTCTTACCAAGAACACATTTTTTTCTTTTCTTTTTTCTTTTTATCATTCGAGAAGAAGCCATGTCTTTCAGAGGAGGCCAAGACCAAAGGAGAAATATTTTTTGGTCTAAGTCAATCAGGGCACTAGCATTTCCCTTGCAAGTGACCAGTTCAGACATTGTCAGGTTAGGTGCTGGCCAATGAGATCTAGCGAATGCCCAATGCAGGTCTCTGGCAAGGTTTGCCTTACTTATACAAAGGGGTCTTTCTTGCTTCTGCATCAGATCATTGTCACCCGTGTGTGACACCCAGAATTGCCACAGTCCTCTTGGAACCATGAGGGAAATACGAGAGAATATTATAGAAGTGAAACTAGAGGCACCATGTCATTGGTCACTGACTCCATCAACCCTACAGCAAACCTATCTGATTGTTTAAGCCCATTTTAGCTGAGTCATAGGTCAGTCACAACCAAAAGCATCCTGAAATGATATGACAAAATCTTTAGACTTTAGAACTTGGATTTTAGAAAATAATTACAAGAGAATGATTTTTAATACACAGATGATCTGTTCACAAATGTTCATAATGGCCAATAAATTTTCACTGGGCTTGCCACGTTCTCCAACACAGTGCCATTATGTATGTAAGGTCTATAAGAATCAACCTGAACAGACAGAGGAGCACATCTAAATGAACCCATCTGGCCTTTAATTAATGCCACTCTTGAAAAGTCGGGTGGAACTTGAATTTTTCCTGCATTGAAGAGCAAGCTAACTAAATTGAGTAATGTTTCGGGAAGCGTTCTGGATAAACCTGAGGTAGTGGTAGCTTATAAATCACTTTAAACAATAAGATTTCCTTTAAATAAGCAAGTCCGTGGCGAATCCTTTTGGGTTCGGAGGAATTCTTTTACAAAAGTATATATTCTCCCTGTGATGAAAGGTTCCTCAACTTGGGGTTTGCCTTCGGGGAATTTGTGAATCCCATGAAATTATAAGCAACGTTCTATGTCTATGTGTAAATGTGAATTTCTCTGGGGAGAAGGTTTAAAGCTTTCATTGGCTTCTGAAAGGAGTTTGTAACTACCCTCCTAACTCCAAAAAAAGGAGTTAAGAGCCCCTGCTAATGTAGGTGTTTTCAAAGCCTGGATTATCTTAAAGAAGCATATGCTTATATTTGAAGGCAATCCAATAAAGGGTTTGTTATTATTTTCATGAGGGCTCTCAGGCCCTATGGGAAAAATGTGTGAAGGGGACTTTGGATCTAGTTGCCATGCACTACATTCTCAGGAGATGCAGTGATTGCTAGAGTAATGGCCCCCAATTTTTTTTCTTATGCCTCTGAATCCAGCCCTTGGACAGTCACCTCCCATCCTGACTTTGAGGTTGGCCATGTGACTTGCTTTGGCCAAAGGAATAATGTGATTGTGACAGAAGCAGAGACTTGTAAAATATTCAAATATTGGGGATTTCTTTCTTTCACACTTACTCGAGTCCCTGCCACCTTCTCCATATGAAGAAGCCTGGGCTAGCCTGATGAATGATCAGGGACATATGATCCAGTTTCCCACCTCATCCCAGCCTACAGCTGGTTAATCCTCAGAAGCAGAACCACGTATGTGGGTGACAGCGGATGCAGGCCCATAAGTGAATCCTATTGAGAGAGCAGTAGAACCACCCAGCTGAGCCCAGCCCAAACTACCAACCTTGTAAGCTAAGTAAATAGTTTGTTGTTTTAAGTCACAACATTTGGGGGTGGTTTGTTAGGAAGCAAAAGCTAACTGATACAGGAGGGAAGAGAATAGCTGTTCTTCCCAGGCAGCAGCATCAGGTGTGGGTGTGCATGGTGGAAATAGAAGGGAAGGGGACCAGAGCTGCTGTGATAGCCCCAAACCATAGGCAGGCTCAGTGGCAGCCCCTAAGGTGGCAGTTAGTGGGCCAGTCTGAGCACGATGGGGGCCAGTGAGCAGAGAGGAGAGAGGATCCTTAGACTGGGTCTTCACTGACCATGGCCTAGCTGGAGTTATCTGGGCCCCAGAAAGAAGAGACCTACTGGGTTCCTTCCTTCAGCCACTCTATCTCCCACCAAAGGAGGGCCTGAAAGGTGGAAGTTAGAAAAAGGTTTTTAAGGGTTACTCAGGCCCTTGTTTTTTCCCATGCTTGGTGAAATGAGACGGCAAAGTGATCTGGCAAAATGAGAGATATAGGAGATTAAGCAGGAAATAGGAACATCAGGAACTGAGTGTCAGAAAAAGGGAATGGGAATCAAAGAATGAAGGAAAGAGAAAAATATGAGAGAAAATACCAAAGAGAAAGAAGAGATGTCAACTATCCCCCAGGCCTGATCATAAAGAGCAAGAAGGCAAACAAATCATTATTATTTTCAGGGGCTTGCATGTCCAATAAGCTGTTTAGCCTTCCTAACTATCCTGGCAAACTGAGGCTCATACAGGTTATGTGAGGCACTCTAAGATTACGCTGACCCAAAGTGACAGAACCAGGACTTGAGCCAGCACTTGCCCCACTAAGAAAAGAAGGCTTGATGTGGAAAACGATAACAGACGACACTTTTGCGGTGCTTACTGTGTGCTACACGTTATTCTAAGTATTTTACCTGGTTAACGAGTTTGACACTCAGGACGGCTAGGCAGCATGATGCTCATCATCCCCATTTCACAGAGGAGGAAACAAAGACACAAAGAGGCTGAGTAACATGCCCAAGATGACCTAGCTAGTAAGTGGTGACGCACGGACGGGAACCCACATTGTCTGGCTCCGGAATTGGCACTTTTAGCAACTACACTTATGTAATGCCTATCAGAACGCTACCAGATTCCAAATCCATTGCTGTCGCTGCCACTCTTGGGGCTCCCACGTGGCCCAGGGAGGGGCTCGTGGTCCCAGACAGGCCCCAGATGAGGACCGATCACAATGTGGAGATCTGTGAAGGCAGAAAACTTCACAAGGGGTTCAAGAGAAACCTCCCACATTTTAAATAGAAGCAAGAAATCTGGGGACAAGGCCTGGCTGCCTTCTGCTCTTCCCAGAGCCAAGCACACCTCTGGGGTACAAACACAAGGAGCACGCGATCTGAAGCACACCGAACTGCATGGGAAAGAGCCAGGAAAGGCTTCTTCTCGTTTTGATGTCCGGGCCTTTGGAAGCTGGAAAGAGACTTTGCTGGAAACTCTTTGAAGAATAAGGGCTTGCAAGGCAGAAGTGAAGGCAGAGAGACAATACTGGAAAGACAGGCAGAGGGGAAGGGAGCCGTAAAAGAGGAGGTGCTCGCCGGGGGCGGGGGGGGGGGGGGGGGGTTTCTGTATTACTGCCTGCA
>NW_024423319.1:111525578-111607893 GCF_017311325.1 Ursus maritimus
GGGGGGGGGGGAGGTGGTTTCTGTATTACTGCCTGCATAGCTTGTAAATTTATTTTAAGTCCCTTGGGATCCACAGGTGTACCCCAGGTGTACCCAACATGAGTCTGTTTCAGAACTTGATTCCCTAGAAGTCTCTTGTGATTTAGATCTTAGCCAATAATCCCCAAAGAAGAAAGGGTGGAAGGTTTTAGAAAGTAAAATTTCATTTAGCAATCTTTCGTTTTTGAAGTTCCTCCCAGTCTCCACTAGCCTTCCTCTTTTCTTCACTAACACATTTAAGGAACTGCAAGGACAAACACATCAGCAGTAAGTTCAGCATGGAGACTCATTTCTAAAAAGAAGAAAAAGAAAAGAGGCAAGAAAAGGATTTGGTGATGGTGGCAATGCTCATTTTTCTGGTATGAATCCAATTGGAATAAGGAGACCACGGCTTCGGCAACCTGGGAAATCATTTTGTCTTTTTTTTTTTTTTAAATCTCTGGATCTCTGGGCTTCAGGGGTTTCGGCATCAAATCATACAGCCCCATTCCACATATAACAGAAGAAAAGGAATGTGAAGTCCTTGATTTTTTTTTCCCTCCGTGGTTTGAAGTGTTTCTAGGGAGAGTGTTAACACTCTCGAGAACCCTAAGGTGTGTATTTAAATTTCTGAGATGGAAGTTAAAGGTAAGGAAAGAACACAAGGTTTCCAAAGGGAGAATTCCAGAAGAAGTAACCATGGAAACCGTTCCAAGGTCTTCAGAGTAGTGTCACATTGAGCCGAGAGACAGCAAGCCCTATTAGTGGGAAACGAAACCCTAAAGCAGAGCTGAGCAAAGGAGTGAAATGAATTGAAAATGAATGAAGCCATTTTTAATAACCAAGTAAATCAGACTCAGTAAGCAGTGAAAATCAAGGTAGCAGAAATCATCTGCCTCTGTAAATGAGAGATGAAAACAGAGGTATGATATTAGGAGCCTTCTTCCTGTGGGCTATATTCCAATCGTATTCATAACCCTGGGCTTTTACAAACGTACCAGGGCCAGATTTCAAGACTTTATACATTCTCATACATTTATTCATCAGCTCACTCTTTCATTCAACAGCTGTTATAATGTATTTGATGCCACATTTATTCACCCATTCATTCAATATTTATTGAGTACCTACTATGTGCCAGACACTCTACTAGGTACTAAAGATACTACTGTAAACAAGACAGCCATATGACCTGTCTTTACAGAGCTTACCATCTAGCTTACACTGTGCTCAGCAATATGAAGGATTCAGAGAAGCAAAAAACTGAGTTCGCTAACCTCAAGGAACCCACAGTTTCCTTAGGAGAAAAAAATATAAGCGTAGTAAGAATTAAATATTTATACAAGAGCTAGATCAGAATTCCAGGCAAGAATACAAGCAATGTCACAGGCAATATATTTCCATTTTCCATTTCATCACTGCCCAAGCTCATTCCCAACTTTGTCTCCAGCTACTTAATACATTGTGAAGTTCCTTTGTGAGGCGAATCCTTAAAAAGGTGAATGTCTTTTTTTCGATGTTTCAAGTTTTTATTTAAGTTCTAGTTAGTTAACATATAGTGTAATACTGGTTTCAGGAGTAGAATTTAGTGATTCATTACTTGCATATAACACCCAGAGCTCATTACAGCAAGTGCCCTCCTTAATCCCCACCACCCATTCAGCCCATCCCCTGCCCACCTCCCCTCCAGCAATCCTCAGTTTGTTCTCTATTGTTAAGAGTCTCTTATGGTTTGCCTCCCTCTCTCTTTTTTTCCCTTCCTCTATGTTCGGCTGTTTTGTTTCTCAAATTCCACATACGGGTGAAGTCATATGGTATTTGTCTTTCTCTCACTGACTTATTTTGTTTAGCATAGTATACTCTAGCTCCATCCATGTCATTGAAAATGACAAGATTTCATTCTTTTTGATGGCTGAGTACTATTCCATTGTAGAGATATACCACCTCTTCTTTATCCATTCATCAGTTGAAGGACATGTGGGCTCTCTCCGTAGTTTGGGTACTGTTGATAATGCTGCAATAAACAATGGGATGCATGTGCCCCTTCGAATCACTGTTTTTGTATCCTTTGGGTAAATACCTAGTGGTGCAATTGCTCGGTCATAGGATAGCTCTGTTTTCAACTTTTTGAGGAACCTTCATAGTGTTTTCCAGAGTGGCTGCACCAGTTTGCATTCCCACGACTAGTGTAAGAGGTTTCCTCTTTCTCCGCATCCTCGCCAACATCTGTTGTTTCCCGTGTTGTTAATTTTAGTCATTCTGACAGTTGTGAGGTTGTATCTCATTGTAGTTTTGATTTGCATTTCCCTGATGATGAGTCATGTTGAGCATCTTCTCATGTGTCTGTTGGCCATCTTGATGTCTTCTTTGGAAAAATGTCTATTCATGTCTTCTGCACATTTCTTAATTGGATTATTGGGGGGGTGTTGAGTTTAATAAATTCTTTATAGATTTTGGATATTAACCCTTTATCAGATATGTCATTTGCAAATATCTTCTTCCATTCCATAGGTTGCCTTTTAGTTTTGTTGATTGTTTCCTTTGCTGGATAGAAACTTTATATCTTGATGAAGTCCCAATAGCTCATTTTTGCTTTTGTTTCCCTTACCTCCGGAAACATGTCTACTAAGAAGTTGCTAAGACTGATGTCAAAGAGGTTGCTGCCTGTGTCCTCCTCTAGGATTTTGATGGACTCCTGTCTCACATTTAGGTCTTTCATCCATTTTGAATTTATTTTTGTGTATGGTATAAGAAAGTGGTCCAGGTTCATTCTTCAGCACATTGCTCTCCAGTTTTCCCAACACCATTTGCTGGAGGGACTGCCTTTTTTCCATTGGATAGTCTTTCTTGCTTTTTTGAAGATTAGTTGACCACATAGTTGTGGGTCCATTTCTGGATTCTCTATTCTGTTCCATTGATCTGTGTGTCTGTTTTTGTGCCAGTACCATACTGTCTTGATGACTATAGCTTTGTAATATAGCTTGAAGTCCAGAATTGTGATGCTTCCAGCTTTTCTGTCTTTTTCGAGATTGCTTTGGCTATTTGGGGTCTTTTGTAGTTCCACACAAATTTTAGGATTATTTGTTCTAGCTCTGTAAAAAATTCTGGTGGTATTTTGATAGAGACCACATTAAATGTGTAGATTGCCTTGAGTAGTACAGACATTTTAACAATATTTGTTCTTCAATCCATGAGCATGAAATGTTTTTCCATTTCATTGTGTCATGTTCAATTTCTTTCATATGTGTTCTATAGTTTTCAGAGTACAGATCTTTTACTTCTTTGGTTAGATTTATTCCTAGGTATCTTATGGTTTTTGGTAGAAATGTAAATGGACTCAGTTCCTTGATTTCTCTTTCTGCTGCCTCGTTATTGGTGTGCAGAAATGCAACAGATTTCTGTATGTTGATTTTGTATCCTGCAATTTTACTGAATTTGTGTATCAGTTGTAGCAATTCTTTTGTGGAGTCTTTCGGGTTTTCTACATAATGTCATGTGTGAATCATGAAAGTTTGACTTCTCCTTTGAAGATTTGGATGTGTTGTATTTCTTTTTGTTGTCTGATTGCTGAGGCTAGGACTTCTAGTACTATGTTAAATAACAATGGTGAGAGTGGACATCTCTGTCTTGTTCCTGACGGTAGAGGAAAAGCTCTCAGTTTTTCCCCACTGAGAATATTAGCTGTGGGTCTTTCATATATGGCCTTTATGATGTTAAGTTATGTTCTTTCTATCCCTACTTTGTTGAGGGTTTTTATCAAGAATCGATGCTGTACTTTGTCAAATGCTTTTTCCGCATCTATTGAGAGGATCATATGGTTCTTATCCTTTCTTTTATTAATGTGGTATATCACATTGATTGATTTGTGAATATTGAATCACCCTTGCAGCCCAGGAATAAATCCCACTTGATTGTGGTGAATAATTCTTTTAATGTAGTGTTGCATTCGATATGCTAGTATCTTGTTGAGAATTCCTGCACCCATGTTCATCAGGGATAGTGGCCTGTAATCCTTTTTAGTGGGGTCTTTGGTTTTGGGATCAAGGTAATGCTGACCTTGTAGAATGAGTTTGGAAGTTTTCCTTCCATCTCTATTTTTTGGAACAGTTTGAGAAGAATAGGTATTAACTCTTCTTTAAATGTTTGGTAGAATTCCCCTAGGAAGCCATCTGGCCCTGGATTTTTGTTCATTGGGAGATTTTTGATTACTGCTTCAATTTCTTTGCTGGTTGTTGGTCTGTTCAAATTTTCTATTTCTTCCTGTTTTACTTTTGTTGTTTCTAGGAATTTATCCATTTCTTCCAGATTGCCCAATTTGTTGGCATATAATTTTTCATAATATTCTCTTATAATTGATTGTATTTGTGTGGTGTTGGTTGTGATCTCTCCTTTCTCATTCGTGATTTTACTTATTTGGTTCCTTTCTCTTTTTGATAAGTCTGGCTAGGGGTTTGTCAATTTTATTAATTTTTTTGAAGAACCAGCTCCTACTTTCATTGATCTGTTTTGCTGGGGTTTTTTGCTTGTTTGTTTCTATATCATTTATTTCTGCTCTAATCTTTTTATTATATCCCTTTTGCTGCCTTTAGGCTTCATCTGCTATTCCTTTTCTAGCTCCTGTAAGGTTAGGTTGTGTACTTGAGATTTTTCTTCCTTCTTGAGGTAGGCCTGTATTGCTATATACTTCCAAAGAGACGAATATCTTGAAGTAAATCCACCCAATGCCTGTTTACATTTCATTCATTCCTTAATCTATATCTCCAAAGACAATTTGGTATGTAGGTGACCTTATCAATGTACCTGATGGAGCGGTAGGGTGAGAAGAAACAGATTTTGAGTATAGCTACTTTGAGGGCACCGTTAAGTGGCTCGTCTGCTTTGAAACATGACCCCGAGCCAGCTCTCAGCCTTTAGAGACTACCAAAGGAGTCTTCACTCTCACCTTTGGGGTTGGGCCAGTACTAGACAACTCAGCAGTATTCAGAACAAAACCTTAGGTTCCTGCTTTCTAGAAGACCAGGAAAATGTGTGAGTCTTATGAGAAGAGAAAAAATGGAATATGAGTATCAACCTTGACCATGGATCTCACACTGGTGAGATGTGAGAATGGGGCAAAGTCAGTGCACGTGGAAGTTAGCCCTACCCTCCTTCCTCTCACCTGGCACCTGGCATGGTCCCCTCCCCTTTTTGAATGACACAAGATGACTCATTCCACTTAGGAAGACCACTGTGCTTACTCCAAGAAAGTGACCACTGGGTTGTAGAAGAGACTTTTTTGTATCTTTGGCCATATAATTATCAAGATGAGCCAGTGGGGAAAACTATGTGATAGGTGAGAGAGATTATGTGGGGAGAGAATATTCCCATGGGGTGTGCTTCTCTTCTGTCTCTAGTTTATTTATCACTGGCAGAGAAACAGAACTTAGTGAACAAAACAAAATGATGTTCCTGGCCTATCACGGATCCAAGGATGGCTAAACTTGAAGAAAATAGGGGGTGAGTTCCAAAAGTCTATGGCAAGGCAGATTGATGGACTGTTCTCAGGCAAAACTGTGGTGGTCTTGATGAAGAAAGCATGCAGACTCCGGTTCATTTCAATTTCCTTAAATTTCTTAATCAAAATCATTTTCACTTCATTGAGTTTTGATAGTAATTGGGTGATGAGCTACTCATTTGTCACAGTTTTCTAATTAGAATGGAAAGTAAAAGAATCTTCAACATTGCTTGTCTTGTTTGCCTTCCTCTAAGGCAGAGGTCATAAATTTATGTAGGTGGCTACCTTCATCATGGTTTTTTTTTTTTAAGATTTTATTTATTTATTTGACAGAGACAGAGACAGTCAGCGAGAGAGGGAACACAAGCAGGGGGAGTGGGAGAGGAAGAAGCAGGCTCATAGCGGAGGAGCCTGATGTGGGGCTCGATCCCATAACGCCGGGATCACGCCCTGAGCCGAAGGCAGACGCTTAACCGCTGTGCCACCCAGGCGCCCCTTCATCATGGTTTTTTGTTTTTGTTTTTATTTTACTTGGTAGAGCGAAGGCAGGGAATGAGGGCTCCAGTTCTAACCCAGGCTCACAACTTTATACCTGCCTAATTCTTACCATTCCAAAATTTAACAGTTTAAAACAATAATCACTTGTTAGCTTATGATTCCATGGGTCAGCAATCTGGCCCGGGATCAGCTGGACAGTTCTTCCAGTGGTCTCACCTGACTTATGCATACAACTGCAGTTAGCTGGAAGATTCATTAGAGTCTGGTCAGTCTAGGGTGGCCTCACTCACACGTCTGATGGTCAGTGCTGGCTATTGGTTGGGACAATGTGGATAATTGGGCTACACATCTTCAGCAGGCCAGCTGAAGTTTATTCACATAATAGGGTTCTCAGGTTTCCCAGGAGCAGCAAAAGAGGACAAGCCCAGTGCAGAAGCTTGTCTTAAGTCTCTGTTTCCATCATGCTTTATAATAACCCACTGGTTAAAACAAGTCACATGGCCAAAACCAGATTCAAGGGATGGAGAAATAGGTTCCATATCATGATGGGAATTTTTGCAAAGTCACATTATAAAGGGGGGGGGGTGCATGCAGAAAGGACAGGAGTTATTGTGGCCACTTTTGCAAATGATCTACCATACCCTTGTTGCCATTTGAGATAGCAACCCATGCAAGGACTCTCTTGCATCTGGCGGGCAGTGTTACAGGTTTGGTTGAACTCCATGTTTCATGTTTTTCCTGTGGTAAAATGAAATGGTTTTGAGGAAACAAAGGAAAAGATGTGAAGTGTTTAAAGTTGCCAGAGGGTATTGTTTCAATTACATTTCCATATCTCTACAAGAACAAAATCACACACATATGTATATTTGATATATGTGTATATACACACAAATTATGTATATGCACATACAAACTATGTTCTTTGGGTAACTATGCATGCTAGTACAGAGTCTGGGCATCTTTTTTTTTTTGTCAAAGCATTGTTGATCATGTCTAGTCAAATAAATAAATAATCCCAATCTTGATTTACTCATTTGATAGAAATAGAAAGTTTTCACATCAGTTTGTAAACTGATCCATATAATCTATAAAATACACACACAATCATTATAATTTCAAGCTAAACAATAAATATTTACAAGTGGTAAGATTTTCTTTTTACTTACTTACTTTCATGACATCTATTGATCCACTCCTGTCATTTTGTGTAAGGAGCATATGCTGGAGATTACAAAAATGATAGTAATGTGGGTGTGAGAGGTACTGTATAATTCATCCAGGTAGGAATACTATACATAGTATATATATGTAAACTATGTTTAACCTACAGGGACATAAATTAATGGTTGAACATGTATTTCAACTGTTGAATCAACTTTACCATGGAAAGCAAACAAAGGAATTATATAGCCCCTGTAGCAGTCAGGGTTTTGTCTGAAAATCAGAAACTAGGTGTTCCAAGAACAAAAAGATTTAGTTCAGAAAATTAGATGCTTACAAAACCATTGGAGGGGCTCGGGAATGAAGGTCAGGAAAAGCTGCCCCTAGCTTTTAAGAAATGAGGAACTTTCAGGAATTATAGAAAGCTGCCATTAATAGTCTCAGCTGCCTGCCTCCCTGAACTGGGTAATTTACAAGAGAATGCCTGCAAGCTGCTGAAAAACCTCACACCTACTGTCTGGGAAGCCCACACACCTTCCTGCTGCTGTCTTAATGGCCTCAGCTTCTCTTCTGCTTTTCAAATCTTGCAAAGGTGCCTCTCATCAGAGGACTCTATCCTGGAAGCTGGCTGACAAGAGTTTCTAGGAGATGTAGCTTCTAGGCTTCTAACCCCTCAGTAAAAGGGAGATCATAAAAAGAAATGGGGATGAATCTTGTCAAAATTAAACCATCCAGCACAGACCCCCAACTCCTTTTAACCTTATAGTATCTAGGGTTCTGAGACTGTGGCCCCACATTGTACAAATATGTTTTAACAAAATGCCACCCATCTATACATACTAGTTTTGTGATCTTTTTTCCTAACCTGAATTTATTGATGTATCCATATAACTATCAAACCCATAAACTGATGATTTTTGTGGCAATGATACATTTCTTTAATATATTTAAGCACCCTTGAGCTCCTATGCAAGTAAATTTCTAATATTTTTCCTCTGTTATAAAAAGTGGCTACTTTATACAAATAGCTATTGTTTCCCTTTTTGAGTTAATTTCTTAAGTGTTACTCCCCAAATGAATTAATGAGTCAAAATGCATAAGCAGTTCCTTAAAAATTATTGTCTTGTTAAACTAATGTAGAATAGTAAATTGTACTAACAAACATTATACAGTGTAATTTTACACCATATGGCATTAATCAATCTGTTACTAGCTTTTGTTTTCTTCCGGGTATATAAGGGATTAAACAGTACAGCTTCACACTAAGACATCTGGCTTCAAAACAATTTAAGTCACAAAGAAATATATATTTTTTGCTTTCTCGCCATTTTCCCCTGACTCTTACAATCCCGCTCTTGGAATTTCTGGCTAATCCCTCCCCAAAAGTCCACCTGCCAAACTTTTGATTACTCCTTGCCTTCCATAATTTATCCAGTGTAACCCCACATTGAACTTTCTATCACAGAATGGGAAGGTTCTCTGGACAGTATAGGCCACATCTCAGGGGTCCCTGAGAGGCCCTGGGAGTCAGCCCACACTCCAAAATGGCCTTCTGCCTGAATGTGGGCCAGCCCTCCCTACTCCAGCACCTCTCAGGGGAGTGATTAGGTCACCACTACGTCTCAACTTCTCCATGGAGCTCTCTTCCTTCAACTCTTGACATTCTTCAACTCTCTCTCCTAGCTCTTCAGAAGGTCAAGACTGTGGTCATGATTCAAAGCTATACTTGAAGTCCACCTCCTCTAAGAGACCTCCCTGATTTCCCCAATAAAAGAGATCTCATTGCAGAACTGCCATGACACTTCATCTGTACTAGTTTTTATATAACTTTAATTCTTTTCTCATTTGTGAAGTGATCTGTGCTCGTTGTAGAAAAGTTGAGAAATATGGAAAAGATTAAAGAAAAACATCACTCATTCCCACAACACAGAGAGATAATCATTGTTAACATTTTCCCATGTTATCCCCTTAGCCTTTCTGATGATTAAAAAAAAAACATAATTGAGAGCATACCATGGATACAGTTATTTTTTTACTTAACATTTTATCATGAGCATATTTTCATGTTGTTAATTTTTTGATGTCTTATTTCAACATGAACATAAATTTCATTGTGCAGATGTACTATAATTAACAATTCTCAGTTGTTCAATATCTGGGTTGTTTCCAATTTTATACTATAATACATAATGCTACAATAAACACCCTTAATAATAAATCTTTGTCTACATGTCTATTTCCTTAAGATAGGTTTCTAGAAGTGGGAGTACTGTAGTGAATTCATCAATGCTTTTATTTCAGAATTAGAAAAAATTAACGATCCTCTCCTGAGAATAATGTAAGCAAACATATAACCACACTTTTGCATACACTTTTAGGAAATTTACCTGAAGCTCACGTGTGGATTTCCTAGGAGGCCAAGGATCCCTAGGTTGAATATATTTGAATTACTAGTTCACAGATATGAAAAAAATTAAGGATACTGATAAATATTCCTAATTTTTCTACAGAAACATCTTCTGTCCCACTTTATGGTATAGATACTACTTTATACCTTTTACCATTATTATTTATGTCTTATCACCTCTACTAGACTATAAGCTCTTAGAGGAAAGGGTCATGTCTGATTTGTCTATGAATTTTCCACAGGACCAAGAAAAGTACGAAACCCACAATAGATGCTCAGTAAAGGGTCACTGAGTCAACAACTCAATTTCAAAGTGAACGAGTCCAAGGAAAAGAAAGTTCCAAATATGATCATCTGGAAAGTGATTTGGAGTATGCTTCATACTCATGATGAATGCCATTAGGAGATGGTCACTGGAGCTTTTACTAAACCTGGTAAGCACAATGGGCATGCCACTTTGGATAGCTAAAGGGACAATGCTGCAGACAGATCTTCATATTTCAAAGCAAGTGCCAAATGCTCCATTCTCTGCAGTGTGGAGGGTGTCTGTTACTGCCTGTCTCTGAGATACTGAGGACTCAGCACCAGCAACCGGCCACCAGTCACTTGCCAGTGAAGTAATTTTTTTTTGTCAGTGAAGTATTTTCAAGAACCAATGACATATTAACTCTATAATTAAAATTATATATCAGTCATACCAACCTCAGTTACCTCTTTGCATAACACACACTTTCCAAACAACATGGAAGGGAACAGATACCTTGTGGCAGACACGCTTAGTGGCCCGTCCAATAACCACCCCCCTTTTCTGTGAGAAGATACTCACTCTAATTTGGTTTGGGTTGGCAATGTGCCCAGGCTTAAAGGGTGACTATGATAAATGAGAAACCAACTGAGACAATTCCATTCCCCCTTTCCAGGTACAGAATTTACTCACATAACAATTGTACAGTTGATGACTTTTTGTCATAATGGCTCTTGAAAAGTTATAGCACTTTTTGAACAATGACTCCCTTTTCCCCCAATATATTGACTTTTTCACCCCCAAAACATACTAAACAAATATGCTATGAGAAGCGATATGACATCATTTCAGTTTCAGGCTAAGTCACACTCACCAATTTTACTCAACACACATTTACTCATTGGAGCAGATCATATGGAACAAATTTGAATTGAGCATCATGCTTGAATGAGCCCCAAATGTTCTGCTTTGCATATGGACACCAAGTGAGAGTGATGAGGAGCTATCATCTACGTCTCTGTAGTCTTTGTGCATGTGCAATTTTACACATTACAAAACATTCTCCTGTTTATCTTTTATTTTGTCCTAGAGGGAATAACTAGGCTATAGCTTTATATTTAAATGCAGTTAGAGTACAAAATAACCATGAACCCTCTTTCCAAAGTTGGAAAGCTGGTGGAACAAGGGGTGTAGACAAAAAAAATTCACCTTTCAAAGCATGACTCTCTCACCCTCTCGGCCACAGTTCCTATTGAGTCTATTCTTCCCACATTACATTTTGTGTACACATTGTATTTATGTACTTTCAAATTGTGCTTCATTTCCTATACAAACTTGTTTTCATTCTTTACTTGATATATTTTCTTGTCTGTGAAAATTATTTGGGTATCTGGGATTGGCACAGAACATATTATAAATTTTCCCACTAAAATTAATGGAATTTTAAAAAATTAACAGCGTTCCACTTTAGTGGCAGGGCTTTCAAGAACGAATTAAAGCCATTCAGTGCGGGAATGGGGGACTCACTTCTCAATGCACTTTGTGGCTAAGGATAGAAATGAGAGTCACTTCCAGCCAAAGAGAGGTCAAGTCTCCTGGGAAAGATTCTTCTCCCCATTATAAGGAGATCGGTTTTCTCTATTCCTCATCTTGCTACCCTGAATTTTGCAGTATTTTATGGAGTAGTTTGCATAGGGCTATGGCAGCCTTCATGTGAACTTGAGGGAGAAAACAACCAGAGAATCACACCAGAGAATCATGTCAACCCAGTACCCTGACCTGGTAGAGTTAAAGAAACAAACCTAGAACCATTCACCGAAGACATCTGTGTATAAAGCGGACTTTACTTAAGGATTGAGTATATATCACAACAAAGCCAAACAACTCAAAATTGACTATCAGACATTTTTATCTTTATAAAATATTTAGGCTACCCCTCCATGTTCCTTAGCCATGCCACTTGTCTTCTAAAACTCCTTGCTTACCACTCCCACTCCCTCACCATGTGATGCAAGGTTTTATAGTGCTCTACACCTCTACCCAGGTAGGCAGCCACTTCTGCACATTGTTATTCCAGATTTTGTTACAAAATGGGCCAAACACTCCACGGGCAGAGGTTTTGAACTATCCATCCCTGCCTCCTCTCTCACTCCACAGTCCCTCTGATGAAGGAAGCAGAGATTTAGTTCACTGTGGTGAATTATGGCACTACTTTAGAAGGCAGAGGTGGAGACAATCAATTTGGGTTTTAAATAGTAATTTTTTTCCGTTTCAAAATGTTAGGGTTGGAAAGGACATTGTGCTTGTGTATTTGAAAGAGCATAGGACTGGAACTTGGAAGACCGACATTTCAATCTAACTGAGCTATTTATAAGCATCTCGGGGTCCCAATGGCCTTAATGTGAAAACATGAGAAAGGGACACACTAAAGAATATCTGAGGTCCCACCCTGCTTTAGCAGTGTCTACATGAGGAATCTGGGGCCTTAGAAACCAGGTGACATCATATTCAACTTACCATGTGTGATCAGGAGCCTTTCAGTTTTTACTTCTGAGGCTTGAATTATCAATTTTTACTCGATATTTATTCAGATGCTCTATTTCCTTCTCTTGTTTCCAAAGTTATATTGATCTTAGTACCGAAACTGCAGGCAAAAGGAGGAAATGACAGGTTATGAATTAAACTCAGTGAACAGATATACTTACACATGAAGGGAAAGTATGTATAGAGCTGTTCATTGTAGCTTTATTTGTAATAGCAAGAGAGTGGAAACAATGTAAATGTCCATCACTAGAAGACCGGTTTACAAAATTATGCCATTTTCCTAAGGTAGAATATTAGGCAACCATTAAAAAGAACGAGACAGATCTTCATGTACCGATATGAAAGGTTCTCCAAGATGGAGAGATAGACATACAGACATCTATGTCTTTGTCTATGCATATTGCGTATATATTTGTAGAGAGAGGGGTGTGTGTTATGGTGCTCAATAACATGTATATTATGCTGTCATTTATGAAAAAATAAATATATTTGCTTGACTATATATCGAGTATTTCTGGAAGTATATACAAAACAAATGATAAGAGTGGTTGCCTTCTGGGATGGGAAATAAGAATCTGGGGGATAAAGATAGGAAGGAAACTTTATTGTTTATTTTTTGCATCTTTTAAACTTTGTACTATGTGCATGCATTGTCTGTTAAAATATAAGTTAAATCATTTTTTTAAAAGATCAAACAATCTTCTAAAGAGAACTGAAGAGTTAAATGGGGTATGGGCATTATTGGTGGGTTTCAATTGTTCACACTTTTCCTATTCTAAACTGCTAACAGTCCTCTATGTCTACCTGGGCCTCAATTAGATTCTGTGACCTGAAGCTGTGATGATGAGTGGAATCCTGCTTTGGAACCCTGCCTGAGTCTCACCTTTCCCACAGGCACTCATCAGACCTTGGGTACTGACTTTTGAGCTCATTAGAGAAGAGCCTGTATTCCCTCCTTGGGACCAGCAGCCATCATTGGGCAATTGCTCCTGGACATCTCTGACTTTTTCTGGCCTAAGTGAGAAGCAGCCCTGGATTCATGGCAGCAAGGGCATTGGTATTGGAGTCAGACAGACCTGGGCTGGATCACTAGATCCACCTCGTAATAGTCAATGTTACCTTATGTTCCCAAGCCTCTCGCTCCTCGTCTACACAACAGGGTGATGGTTACCTCTTCACAAGGTTGCTGTGACACTTTAATGACATTAGCAACATGTACGGTTGGGGCCAAATAAACATCCATCCTTCTTCTCCCTACCTTTTCACTTGCTTCACTGTCACCCATTCATCATCACCCTCCTCTGTTTTCATAGTGGCATCCCAGCTGGTGTTTCCTGAACAGTTTTTATAAAATGGTGGTTTTCATTCAGAAGCAATTGTGCCTCTAGGGGACATTTGACAGTGTCTGGAGACATTCTGTTGTCACAATGGGAGGATGGTTGCCACTGGCATCTGTGAGCTGAGACCAGAAATGCTGTTCAACATCCTTCAATGCACAGTCCAAAATGCCAATAGTACTGAGGTGGAGAAATCCTGTTTTAAAGGTTTTTATAAAGCTCAATGGCAGCATGTTTGTATAAATTGGCAGGATACTGCATCTAAAAAATAATTTGATTTTAGAGTAGCCTATATATAAGTTTGATAAGGAAATTTTCAGCAGTTTCTACCAATGTTCTGCGTTCAAGAACCTGAGTCTACCTTTAAGCAAAGGAGAATGGAAAATTGGAGGTAAATAATTGCTACATCTTTTATTCCAGCAACTTGAGAAACTTGCCTATGTCCTCTAAGACAATGAACTGGGGTAGCTGGGGTATCACTTATCTATTGCTATATAGCATACCACCCAAAATGTAGTGACAACAACCAGTATAGAGTTTACATTCTGCTGGACAGTTCTCTGATTTGTGCCAGACTCTGCTAATTTTGCTTAACTCAGATCAGAAAAACCAGTCATATATGGGCCCTGTCCAAATTGCTGACCTGCAGAATCAGGTCCTGCAGGTTCCTGTTTTAACTGCTAAGTTTTGGATTTGTTTGTTATGCAGCAGAAGCTAACTGCTACAATGAGCATTGGGAGCTTTTAAGTCAGTTTGGGGCTCTTGGCAATAGTGCTGCTATGAACATTCTTGTACACAACCTGTCCATATGTTCATGCAGCTCTGTGGAGCATAGGAGTGAAAATGCTGGTAGATCAGCTATACTCTTAAAGTAGCAAATTATTCACACACACACACACACACACACACACACAGAAAAGGCTTCATTTTCTTTTCATAACTTCTCTTTGTTGCATTCAGTTGCAGCAACTGCCAGTAAAGTTCGATGATTCATTAGTTGCGTATAACACCCAGTGCACCATGCAATATGTGCCCTCCTTACTACCCATCACCAGCCTATCCCATTCCCCCACCCCCCTCCCCTCTGAAGCCCTCAGTTTGTTTCTCAGAGTCCATAGTCTCTCGTGCTCCATTCCCCCTTCTGATTACCCCCCTTCTTCATCCCTTTCTTCCCCTACCGATCTCCCTAGTTCTTATGTTCCATAGATGAGAGCAATCATATACTAATTGTCTTTCTCTGCTTGACTTATTTCACTGAGCATTATCAATCATATACTAATTGTCTTTCTCTGCTTGACTTATTTCACTGAGCATTATCTCCTCCAGTGCCGTCCATGTTGCAGCAAATGTTGAGAAATCGTTCTTTTTGATAACTGAGTAATATTCCATTGTATATATGGACCACATCTTCTTAATCCAGTCATCTGTTGAAGGGCATCTCAGCTCCTTCCATGATTTAGCTATTGTGGACAATGCTGCTATGAACATTGGGGTGCATGTGGCCCTTCTCTTCATTATGTCTGTATCTTTGGGGTAAATACCCAGTAGTGCAATGGCTGGATCATAGGGTAGCTCAATTTTTAACTTTTTAAGGGACCTCCACACTGTTTTCCAGAGTGGCTGTACCAACTTGCATTCCCACCAACAATGTAGGAGGGATCCCCTTTCTCCACATCCTCTCCAACAATTGTTGTTTCTTGCCATGAGCCCATTTTTCAAAAAGAAAAGGCAACTGGCAGGAAGCTAGTTCATGATGATTTTCCAAGCCAGGCTGGGAGCTCAAACTCCTGGTGCTCTATCTGCCATCTTTCCCAAAGTGAAAAAACCTTCTTTCATTAAAAAAATACTTTTCTTTTTATCTACACAAAGAACTATTCCCAAACATTTTTGCAAATAAGAAGGAAATGACCAAGGGCACACAATAGGAAAATAATCTCTCAGGCATATGAGAACATAAGAGTGACTGCAGTTTAGAAAAAGCACACTTCAACGAATAGGACAGCAGTTTTGTTTGCTTATGAATCAGGACCTTGAGGCTATATATGGGTAAGAAGTGCTAATTCCTGTAGACAAGATGAATATATGTCAGGAAGAAATGTACTGGTTGCTCATGTAACCAATCAACAAATATTTATTAGCGCAACTGTGTATGGAGTGCTGCACTTCTTGTAACTCCTTTGGACCTTGAGGAAGAAAAGAGAAGGGCCATGAGCTCAGCCTGGTGTTACAAATACTCCAACTTCAGAAACTGGTCCCATCCAGTTCAGGTTTCTGTGATTTCACCTTGGTTAAGTTATTTTCTTCTAGTGTAACTCAGTTTCTTCATCTCAAGAACTGAATATATCTATATATATAGGCTTAGGCAGTCCTACACTTTTGAGGAATTTACTAGATAATATTAAATCCAATTGACATTTTTCCATTCTCCTCTAACTTGACTTCATAAAAGATTTAATCACTGTAGGCCACTCACTACTTTTTAAAATCTTCACTTTTGGGGGCACCTGGGCAGCTCAGTCAAGTGTCCAACTCTTGATCTCAGCTCAGGTCTTGATCTCAGGGTTGTGGGTTCAAGCCCCACATTGGGCTCCATGCTGGGTGTGGATCCTACTTAAAATCTTCACTTCTCTTGGCTTCATGAACCAAAACACTGCTGTTTTTCTTCCTACTTTCCTACTTTTATGGGCTCTCTATCTCTAGGGTAGGTTTGTCTTCTTCTACCAAGCTATTAGATTTTGGAGATCTTCAATATTTTGCCCTTGACCATCTTCCCTTCCCACTCTCCCTAAAAAAATCTCATCATACCTATACCTTAGACATTTATAAGATGATGGTCCACAAACTTCTTCTCCAGCCTAGACCTTTCCTCTGAGCTCTAGACCTCTACCAATGACACCTGCTTGTGGATGGCTCAAGGGTACCCCAAACCAAGCAATTTCAAACCAAACTCATAAGTGTCCGCAAAAAACCTAATTCTTGTTCATGATCTATTCCCTATCTTGCCGAGTTACTCCACCATCATCCAGAGGATGCAGAGTTGAAATCAGTTAGCTATTCTTAGCATCCTTCACTCCTCCCTCTCACTGAAGCCTTGTGACCAAGCATTACCAAGTCTTGTTGAGTTTCCTCCTGTATATGTCTCCCATCCTTCCACTTCTCTCCATTTGTGTCTAGTACAAACCATTATCATTTTTCACCTCAATTACTAGCCCTTCCAGTCCATTCTCCATACTCTCTAGCAGAATTATCTTTTCAGTGTAAATATGAGCATGGCAACTTCCCTGCTTAAAGCCTATCAATGTTTTCCCATGGCTTCAGGGCTTAAGGCAAAATTATTTGACATGGCCTAAAAGGTTGTATATAGTCTAGTCCTTATCTCTCCAGTCTCTTCACATCACACCCTCTCTATAGCTTTTAGGCTCCAGCCACACTGACTTGATTTCTGTCCCTTCTATTTGAGATGCTCTGTCCAATCCCAGGGCTTTTGTACATGTTGTTCCTCCCACTTAGAATGCTCCTATGGTAGACAGCGTATCAGCCCCCCAAATATGTTCATGTCATATCCCCAGAATCTATGAATATGTTACTTACATGGCAAAAGGGACTTTTAGGTGTGATTAAGCTAAATATCTTCAGACAAGGAGAACATCCTGGATTATCTGGGTGAGTTCAATGTAATCACAAGTGTCCTTATAAGGGAAAGAGGCAGGTGGAAGAGCCAGAGAAGGAGATGTGATGATGACAGTAGAGGTCACAGAGGAGAGAGACTGGAAGATGCTATGTTGCTGGCTTTGAAGATGAAGGAAGGGAACAAGGGCCAACGAATGTAATGGAGGTAGCCTCTAGAAGCTGAAAAGGCAAGGAAATGGATTCTCCCCTAGAGCCTCCAGAAGGAATTCAGTCTAGCTGAAAAGTTTGATTTTAGAACTTCTGACCTCCAAACCATAGATAATAGATTTGTGTTGTTTTAAGCTATTAAGTTTGTGGTGATTTGTTTTAGCAACCATAGGAAATTGATATTCCTCTCCTCTTCATCTAATTGATTCCTACTTTCCATCAGATCTGAGCCCCTCAGAGAAAGCTTCTCAACATTCTGACTAGAACAGATCTACCTAATGTAGGCCCTTCTTTTCAGCTTTTGTCACAGTTGTGAGATTGTTGATTACCCCAGCTAAAAGCTCCAGGAGGGTAGGCACCATGTCAAATTTTGCCCATCTAGTTTATCCCCAGAACCTAGCACAGTGCCTGGCATACAATAACCCCTAATAAATGTTTATTGAAAGAAATATAATAGAGCTCTAAGAGTAGTTGTCATAAAATGAGCTTCCCCAAAATGAACAGAAGTGGCAGTACTGGACATTAGGAACAAGTATCAAAATCTCTCAGAACCAGTTTACAACAACAAACTCTCCCTCGGAAAGCTTTCAAATATACCTTTATTTCTTCTGAAAATGGGGGTATTGTTGAAACTTTGGTTATCACACCATCCTTCAGACCAAATTCTGGCACAAGTTTACATAAACAAATCACTGTAAGGTCCTTTACAATTTATAAATGAGTATCACATATATATTTTATTTAATCTTCAAAACAATCCTGTGAGGTAGACTCAACTGAATGTCTTATAGTAGTTTTACACAAGAAAACTGATGCTTACAGGAATTAAGTGAATTGCCCAATGAACCACAACACCCAAGAAAAAAAGCTAGATCTCAAAGCCAGCCTTTTTGCTTCTAAACGCAGCATGAGTCCCATTACATTGTACCCTACACTATGTCCCAGTGAATTTAGAGGTTTCTTCATTCCAGTGTTGAGCATGCTATTTGTGGGTGTTGTTAATCTCTGTTAAGCAACTCTTAAATAAACTGGCCAAAGCCATTCTGCATTAAGGATATTGTGGGTAATTTTTTAATGGCCCAGCTCTACTTTTCACAGAATCAAAACACCTGCTTGGACTTGGTGCCTTGGGAGAACAGAGATTATAAAGGAGATGAAGGAGTTGAAAAAATTCCAGGATATGGCTATGAGAATTTGTGGCTGAGGAGGGGAGAGACAAAACCACTGGAAGAAGGAAAGTCAAAGTACATAAAGGCAGAATACTGGAAAGGTTATTGACATGATATGGAAATCCCCAAGAATCAGGACAGGAGCAGTATTAGAGCAACAGTACAATTTTAGAGGGAAGAGAGAGAATGACATAGGGATGGGAGATGACTGTAACTAGGAAGAGTGGTGGGTGGTATAGTCTGATGACTTGACATTCAAAGATGGGGACGGGGTGGTATTAGTGAGGAACAAGACAACATGATTTGGGAAACTAGAAATAAATAGCAAGGAAAGGTACCTATCCCACCCTCCAGTTTGGGATATGAAGAACACAGGAGAGAACAGAGCCACCATCTGAGAGGGTGGCAGGAAAAGCTATGTCCTCAAGGGAAGTCAGGTTTCGTGTAGAGCAAGAAGGTAAAAGAAACATTCAGAGAAGAGATTTATAATAGAAGGAATTTTGTTGATGACTAAACAAGAATTCCAGAGGGTGCAGTAGAAAAGTTTAAGGAGTTGGGGAAAGGTGGACAAAAAGGTCAGGAAGAGGGTTCTGTAAGCTTGTCTCCAAGGATTCCCCCAAATCCTGTCTTCCCTGTATGCTCATCAAGAGGTAGAGAGCCTATTTCTCCTCCCCCTGAATATCAGTGCTGTCCCTTGACCCTTGGACTACTTACTCCCTTCTGGGACTCAGCTACCATTCTGTGAGAAGTCCAAGCCATACGGACAGGCTACATGGAAGGCAACCAAGGAACTCTGGTCAACTGTCCCCTGGAGTTGTCTGCCAAAAGCCTGCATTAACTGCCAGCCATATCAGCAAGCCAAGTTGGATATTCTAGTGTAACCAAGCCCCCAGATGACTGCTTCCTCAGCTGACATCATGAGCAGAAGAACTATCCAGCTTAGCCCATTCAACCCACTGAATCATGTGAAATAATAAATGGTTGGTGTTTTAAGCCATTAAGTTTTTGAGTAGTTTGGTTATAGCAGATTACTGAAATAGGAATGCAAAGTCATCTAGGGACTAGGGTAAGTAAGTGAGGGATGGCCAAGGAACCCTGAGTTTCTTTTGTGACTGACATCATCAGGGATAAAAGCTTAATGAATTAAACTTCTTTTTTCTCCATTGGAAGAATAGGATTGCCTTGGGAAGTGTGCCTTCTCCCTATAGTCTCTGCACTGAGTCATTGCGATAATGACTTCTTTCCTGCTTTCGGACACAATGTCTGCCACTGAGACATGCACATATGCAAGACACAGAACTCCAACTGCAGAACTGAAGAGGAAGTCTCCAGATGAATTGTGATTTCAGGCTGAATCTTAAAATTTGTTTCTGCTTTGGAGGCGCCTTCATCTAATACCATCACCCTGATCCCTGGGAATTAGGACTCTGCCTCACCCTTCAAGTAGAATTTCCCTCCCCTTGAGGGAGACCCTCTGAGTGGTTTTCAGGTTAATATGAAAGAAGCTTGAAGATGCAAATGAACTGAGTAACCATGACAACAAAGAAGGGAAGAAAACAAAACAAGCCAATTATGCCTCTGCAAATTCCTTCCTGAACCATCAAGGTGAGAGAGAACATGGCTGTCAGCAATAATGCCTAATGGCCAATGACCAATGTAGAATGAGGGCTAGTGGCACCTGTGGGGGCAGTTGTGGTAGGGGAGAAAGCTAGGCCTTCAGAAGTCACTGCTACATGCTCATGTTACCATAATGATATGTTTGTGGGTAGTGTGTGTGTGTGTGTGTGTGTGTGTGTGTGTGTGTGCGCGCTTTAGTGTTTACTGAGCACCTATATATCAATGACTTGCCATAAGGTACATTATATTTTACTTAATTATCCTCAGTTCAGGTCTTCCTGGACTTTTGCTCTAAAAGCATCTTAGACATAGCTCCACTAAAGCCCTTAACTCATCAAAGTCCAATTGGCATAGGGTAGAGCAGTCTTTCTCCAACTGTAATATACATATAAATCACCTGGACATTGTGTTAAAATGCAGATTGTGATTCAGTAGGTCTGGGGGGGGACCAGGATTCTGCACTTCTTTTTTTTTAAGATTATTTATTATTTATTTATTTATTTAAGAGAGAGAGAGAGAGAGAGCGCGTGAGCAGGAGGGTGGGGAGGGGCCGAGGGAGAGGGAGAAGCAGACTCCCTGATGACCAGGGAGCCGATGTGGGGCTCAACCCCAAAACACCGACATTATGACCAAAGCCAAACCACCCAGGTGCCCAGAGTTCTGCACCTCCAACAAGCTACTCCAAGAACCACACCTTGAGAAGTGATGGTGGAAGGTTAAAAGTGGGGTTCTGCATCCAGACCAACTAGGTTCAAATCCTGGCTCTGTATATTAGCTATGCAACCCTAGACAAGCTACCTGGTCTTTCTGTACTTCTCTATTTGTAAAATGGGGATGATAAAAATAGCAAAGAATAGTGTCTATCATTAAGGGCTCTGGGGTGACCTAAATAAGTTTATGCATTTAAAATGTTTAAGCAGGGGCACCTCGATGGCGCAGTTAGTTGAGCAACCAACTCTTGATTTGGGCTCCAGTCATGATCTCAGGGTCAGGGTCGTAGGATAGAGCCTCCTGCCAAGCCCCATGTCTAGCCCTGCAATGAGTTCCACAATGAGCCCCAACATGGCGCTCCATGCTCAGCGGGGAGTCTGCTTGAGATTCTCTCCCTCGGCCCCTCCCACCCCCTGCTCACTCTCTCTCTAAAACAAATAAATATTTAAATAAATAAAATAAAATGTTTAAGCAGTGACTGGCATGCAGTAAACACTCAGTACATATTAACTATTTTAATCCTCTTATGTCTTACTTACCAGTTGAACATTTTCTATATACTGGCAACAATGTACCTTATGCTTTACCTCGACCATAGATATTAATTCTCCAACCCTGTGAGGAAATTGGTCCCACTTGACAAAGAAAAACAGAAGTTTCGTGACGTCACAGAAGCTAGTGGAAGTAGAATTCAATGCCCGGCTCTCTGACTTCAGAACCCACAACATCTATGCTGTGAGTATCATGAAGGAAGAAATTCTAACTATTCATGACTGTACCTAAGGGAGCTCATACAAAACCAGTATGTACTAGGTGCTCAAAAATATTTGTTGAATGAAGTACCTAACTGACATTTTGCCCTGAATTTAGAGAGAAGTGAACTAAAGAATTTTAAAACATGTCCAGTTATACCACAAATGGGAGAATTGGGTTTGAAACTCAGACCTCTTATATATAAAGGCAATGGACTATTTTCATCACAGAAATAATTTTGACTTTATCTACTGGGAGAGATGAAAGTGGGTAAAGAAGACAGGCCAACTAGGGCGCCTGGGTGGCTCAGTCAGTTAAGTGTCTAACTCTTGATTTCAGCTCAGGTCATGATCTCAGTGATGTGAGACTGAGCCCTGCATCCGCCCAGCACGGAGCTGGCTTGGGGCTCTCTCTCTTCCTCTCCCTCTACCCCCACCTCCGCTCGCGCTCTCTCTCTCTAAAAGAAAAAAAAAAAAGGCCAACTGGTGAGCAAGCACTCAAAAACTACCAAAATTAACACGGACTGCTTGACTTGTTTTAAGGATAAGTGATCAACAGAAAGCTAAAATTAATGCATTTCCTCATATGAAACTCTGACAGAGTTTCCCCTTCTCTGTTGGAGCCCGTAAAGGGTATCAGAATCATTAACCTTCCTTGCACTTCCAGCGAATGGGTTAAGGGAAGCTTCCTTAATGGTATTCTATTAACTTTTAGAGGGTATCTTAATATGGGTTCCCCCAAAAGTTCAGTGCAAGTAGTTTACTTGGGAGGTTTTGGGAACATGAACAGGAGAGTGGAAAAGTGATTCAGAGAAGGGAAGGCATCCAGTAAGGAGTACATTATCAAGCCATCTACCCACAATAGATAATTGGAAATTAATCCCATAAGGCAGCTCTGGTGAATGGTATAAAATACAGGTCTCAAGATTTATTCCATATGAGGGGAAAGGGAGCTGAGGTACTCACACCCCTACAACCAAGAGACATTAGTTGAAGGCTGTTCTCAGGGGCGTTAATTCTGTGGCACTATAAATCTGCCACATATAGGAGTTTACTGGCCCCACTGTCCCAGAAAAGGTCATCAGGCACAGAGATGTAGATGCTTCCATTTGGAAGTCAGTGAGATCACTCTGAAATGGCAGAGTTCAAGAGATATGGACAGGGAACCAACAGAGTCTGGTAAAAAGGAGCTCCTTTTGCTGCTTCCCACTATAGCAGCTCACCAAGAGGGGAATTACATGGGGAAAAAAAGTTACCTACTTGTCCAACTGGGGTTGTTGGGAAAGGTAGGTCCTATACTTCACAGGCTAGGCATTGCACAGTCATTTCCAAAAAGGGGGGTGCAGGGGAAATGGATCACATCTATTGGGTCGAGTGGTGATAAGCAGCCCATGTCTGTCCTCTTAAACCCTGAATTCATTCAAATGGATTCATGAATTTGGTTGTGGTAATGGGAAAAAGATCAGTACTTGGGGGTTGGGGGTGGTAAGAGAAGGCTCAGAGGAGGTGTCCTGTATATGTTATTAGATTTGTTCTTAATCCCAGAAGGAAAGAATACATATATTTTCTGAAATATCAGTGTTTTCCAGAATCAGTGAGGTCACGGAAACCATAATCTTTGCCATGTGCTCTCACAGCCACAATTATGCTAATTAAACCAGGGGGCTCTGGTGAACATGGTGAAATCAGACTTGAGTCTATGGACTGGAGGGGGATGGGAAAGCATGTGGAGGCTTCAGCAGTTGCTTCTGTGCTCAAGGCTTAGGTATGAGGCCAATTGACTCCTGATCTTCCTTTTTTGTCCTGATACCTGGGCCTTGGAAGCCGCCCATACTCCAGAGCATGGAGTGGCAGACTGCAAGAAATACCAGCGCTGTTAATCTGATCTGCCATCACCAGTGACAGGAGGAAAATCACTCTAGGATGGTTTTAAAAGTGGATTTGGGGTCTAGGGGACTTCAGATGTTGTTGCTATTTTACTCAGTTTCTTCAACAAAGGGGCTCTGATGCTACTGTGGAAGTCCAGTAATGTGGACATCAAGAAGCCATAACAGACATTTGCTAGCATTTGGAGCTCTACTTCTAAAGATGGAGTTAAAATATCAAATATGCTTTCAAATCATCACACAACATCTATTCCAAAGACATTTAAAAGAGCCGAGGGAAGGTAGATTTGTTCTGTGCGTCTGAGAAATCCTGTCTTTCTTTCTGTCCCCTCTCCTTCCTGCCATCCCTGGTTCTCCATATAGAAAATGTCTTTAAAGCATAGAATGTGTCTGTGTATATTTGCATAACAGCAGTCCTCTATATAAAAATAAATCCTGAATAGATTGCTCCGTTGTATATATGTGTTGGTATACATGTCACATACACGGATTTATTTTCCCAAGAACAAATGTCTTAATGTTTCTTTTCCTTGAGAAAAATTACCAACTGCCAGATTCTCAAATTCCATGTGGAACTTTGCAATAATGGAGAAAATATATGTAAAAAGCCATAAAGAAATATGATATAGTGAGGAGACAGATTTTTGTTTCAAATAGCCCTAAATCTCCAAAGACTTCACAAGTCAAGTACAAGGCTATTTTTGGAATGACTTTGTCCTCTACAGTAGGTGAACAATGATTGGGACACAATTGGTAACAATGATAGGTACAGTGACTAAGTAACCAAGGCTCATTCTTTCCTTTCCCTGAAATAGAGTGGCTGTAGCCATAGGATTGCTGTGCGACTGTGGAAAAACACAGCTTTGAAAACAGACTGTCCTGAGTTCAAACCCAAACCTTCCTACTTACTTGGGCAAGTTTCTAACCCTCTAGGAATCCATTTCCTCACCTAGAAAATGGGGCTATTCACACCTCCATGCCAGGGTTATAGTGAAGACTAGCTATATTACATGTGAAAGCAACTGGCACAAAGTAGGTGCCAAGAACTGCAAAAGGTCTAAGATTTTACCCTCCTTGCAAACCAACAAGGTAGCCTGCCACAGTTTTATGGATGCTGCAGAAGACACAAAACTCCTGCGTCAGAGATGAAGGGCAGTTTCTTACAGCAATAATAGTAGCCAGATTACCAGCATTTTTTGCATCAGTTTCCCAAGCCCCAATTCCCACAGGGGGATGTGAAGAAGGCCATGGGACACCTGCATATGCAAGTGGGTTTTATTATAGGAGAGGAACTGGGGCAGGTTGGATGGGGTGTGGTGGATCAAGGGAATGTATAGGGAAGTGGGACCTGAGAGACACAAAAGAACACTCTTTTTGGAAGAGGATGGAAAGGGGAAGAATGTGGAAAAAGATCCTGCTAAAATGAGGGGGTGAAGAAGAAATAGGTTGAAGGGTGTCCAATGGCTTCTAATTTTCTACTGAGAAAGGGAATAGACTTGTGAAGCAGATGATATTTTCCAAAAATGGCCTTCACAATATTCCCAGTTCCACATGCTTGTCTAGAACCCTCCTGGTCTCCCATCAAGAGGTGGAGTCTATTTTCCCTCCCCTTGAAGATGGGTGGGCCTTTGTAACTTCCTCGATAAACAGGATGCAGCAGAAGTGATGTGTGACTTCTAAGACCAGATTAGAAAAGGCAATGTATCTTCCACCTGGCTCTTTCTTGGGATGCTCATTTTTGAAACTGAGCCACCATATTGTGAGGAAGCCCAGATTACACAGAGAGGTCACATATTGGAGTTTCAGCCAATAAACCCAGCTATGGTCCCAGATATGTTTAGTGGACAAGCCTGAAGATGATTCTAGCCCCCAGCTGTCAAGCCACCATCAGCCTCTGTGGCCCCACTGTGTAACAGAGATAAATAAACCATCTCTGCTGTGCCCTGTCCAAATTCCTGACCCACAGAGCTTATGAGCATAATAAGTGGTTGTTTTATGTCACTGAGTTTTGGGGTAACTTGTTATGCATCAAAGATGACCACAAAAACCAGGTTGGGGAATGGGAAAGCCTTCTTACATACACATTCTAAAAAGATACTCTCTAAAGATGACATCTTCTAGAGAGAAATGAAAAGCTTTCAGTGGAGAGGAGCCTACCTGAGGAATGTGAAGTACAGCTTTGTGGGGGCAATAGGCTCAGTGTGTCAACAACCTTGAGCCAAGTGCACACCCCAGAAACAGTGGATGGCTGTGTGAAGCAAGCAAAGCAAAAGAAGTCCCCTACCTCCTCAGCATCTCCAACTCATTATCCCAGCAGCATCTCCAAGCATAACCCCAGACTAACTGCCACACCCTCTTCTGACAATCTGCATCCTTCCTCCTAATTTTCTGACTTAGGAAGGTCAGCAGCACTGCCCAGCTACCCAAGCAGGAAACTGAGGAGTGACCCTCTGAAATGGAACCCCTCTCCTTCACTCCCATACTTTTGCCACAGCTCCTTTGCCTATTATTCTTTGAATAAATTATACTTTTTTAAAAGTGTGCCAGTGCCAACATTTACAGCTTGCAAACTGGGGTGTCCAGAAATACAACTTTCTTTGTTTCTTGCTCTTGAGCTCCTATCTTCATTGATGATGCTATTTATAGACATCACATTCTTCTTGCTTTAATTGCTTCTTTCAGATAGTTATGTAGTTTTTCAGAGTTCTGCCACCCTGTGAAGGATTATTCCTCCTCTTTTTCCCCCAATTTGGTGAGTAGGTGCATTTTTATAGTTGGGGGAAGATGGCCTGGTCCTCCTGCTGTTCTCTGGGGGTGGCTTGGCCCACCCAGCCACTTGGTATCCTGCCCTGGTCTCCACTGAGGGGCAGCTGATCTTTTGGTCATTGTGCTGTTGATCGAGGCCCTTGCCATTGTCCCCATTTCAAGGTCCCCAGATTCTGCAAGGTTCCCTCTGGCTTTCTCAAGTACATTTGCCCTATCAAGTCTTCCATGCCCAAGTTGGACCCCCAGGAACTCTCTCCTGCCTTCTAGAGTACACAAAACTATGAAGCAGCTGTTCCTTCATTTCTCCCTTATCAAGGAGGATGAAACACAATGCTATCACAGGCTTCCCTGAGATGTTCATATTAATTCAGGATGTGCCCGATGAGGTGGCCCCTTACCCTGATGCTTTCAGATCCTTCCAAGCCTATGTGGGTGTTTCTACCAGCCCCTACTCCTGCTCCCATGCCTTATTTGGAGAATGGAAAGGGTGGGGAGATAGGGGGACATTTTATTCTTCCTTTCTGTGGCCAGCTCCCCCTCTTAGAACTGGAAGGGCATTTTCTCTCCTGTGTGGGAGCTTCCCTTACCTGCACTGTGTCCTCATCCTTCCTATTCTATGGCTTTTCTGTGGTCAGCCTTCTAAGCTTTGGTTTTTGTCTTATAAAAGCCCAATTTTGGGAATCCTAAGAAAACCTTTTTCTTTCTCTTGTTAGTCTGGCTTTGAAGACGATTGTCCCAGTAAGGGCTTTTAAAAACCCAGTTGCAATTTAAAGCTAAGCAATGATTAATTTGTCCTATGCTGTATCTACCTCCTCCCAGGACAGCAAGCCTACATCTTATGGCATAATCTTAATGAAAAAAGAACAGCAAGTAATTCTTTTTCTTTCTTTCTTTTTTAAATAAAAACTACCTACAAAAAAGGGAAAACACATTTGGATAATTTTTTAAAACATTATCCTAATATCTAAGCTAAGTTGAAAAATGAAGTCATGAGAAGTTGTGGCTTCTATTTTTAATTATTTCCACTCTAAGAAAATAAAAAATCAGTTTGCCAATAATTAAAATATTGAGTTATTTTTATTTCATTTTGCATAAAACTGAATTCAAGCTAATTACCATTATCCAGAGGGGAATTTTGAAGCTAGGGGAAGAAATCTTTAAATATTACCCTCAAATACACCATATACAACATTTTTAAAGTGTTTTCCCGGGATAGAATAAGCAAGATCATAAATTTAGAATTAGAAGACAAAATTTTCATCATCAATCATCATCTCATGGATCTAGAACACCCACCAAAAGTCACATTTGTGTTAATGATAATTTGATTTCCTAACATGTACATGCCTTTAACAATTTTAGGCTAATTTTTAAAAAACTCGGAACACATATTTGGGAAAAGATGAGCTTTTTGTGTAGATGTGACTAGACCGGGCAGGAAGTTCTGATGCTCTATTTGAACAGAGCCAGGAAAGTTCCATCCCAAACTCCCTTCCTCAACCAGGTGCTAAGGTGCCGAACTTTTCACCATTACGGAGTTATTTGTCCAACTTAGGAATTACCCTAAACAGTAATCCTCTTTTAAAGTATTGTCATTAGCTTCCGCAAATATTTAATGAGAACTATATACAAGTCACTATACTAGGGCTCAAAGATAAGTGGGGGGGTGGGCAGAATGAGGGAGAAGAAGCAAATTAATTAATTAACCAATCAAGTCAGCAACACCTTAGCGTGACTCAGTTTTTCTTTTCTTTTGGGAGTTAGGCTCAAACAGAGCCTTGGATACCTGAAGAGAGAGCAGGAAGAAGGAAGAGAAGTAAAAGATGGAAGCTGGAGGGAGGGTGGAGAAGCTGCTAGAAACTATCATATTTCCTTGATTTCAGTTGTAATTTCTCCCCCTACACACACACACACACACACACACACACACACACACACACACACACACTGGAGTACTTCTCAAGTCAGGATTTATCCTGCAATCTATAAATAGATTTAATGAGACTGTGTATTTCTTCTTTTTTCCTAAGTTATTAAATCGAGCTTAGTATTAAACAGTGCTTCTTGAAATCCAATGTAATACTTACAGATTGGTAGTATTTTTAGTTGAAATTTTTACTGAGATCATCATAGATTTACATGATGTTGTAAGATATAACAGAGGTATCCTGTCAACTCCTAATCCAGTTTCCCCCAATGGTAACATTTTACAAAACTATAATACTGTATCATAACCAGGACATTAATATTGATACAATCCACAGATCTTAATTGGATTTCTCCAGTTTTACCAGTACGTGTGTGTGTGTGTGTGTGTGTGTGTGTGTGTAGTTCTAAGCAATGTTATTGCATGTGTAGGTCTGTGTATCCACCAACATAGTCAAGATACTGAACAGTTTCATTACCACAAAATTCCTTCAGGGTGTTCTTTTAATTTTTTTAAGTAGACTCCACGCCCAGCGTGGAGCCCAATGTGGGGCTCAAACCCACAACCCTGAGATTGAGACCTGAGATGAAATCAAGAGTCAGACACTTACCTGACTGAGCCACCCAGGTGTCCCTATGGTGCCCTTTTATTACCACACAAACCTCTCTCACCCCTCCATACCATCCCTAGCCCTGACAACCACTAATCTGTTCTCCATTTCTAAAATTTTATCATTTCAAAAATGTTACATAAATGGAATCATACATGATGTAATGACTGACACTAATCTTTTAGAATATTTTTTCTCTCGGCATAGTACTCTGCTGATTCATCTATGTGTATCAGTAGTTCCTTCTTTCCGGATGCCAACGAGTTTTTCATGGGCTGTATGCACCATGGTTTCACCATTCACCTGTTCAAGGACATCTGAACTGTTTCCAGTTTTTGGCTATTAGATCAGTAATATTTATTGCGCACCTACGGTATATATTAGGCATTTTTGTATCTATTGTCCCAACTAATCTTTATCCAAAAAGTCCTGTGAGACAAATATTAGTATTTGTGCTTTAATTGAGGTTCTGTGATGCCAGTTAACGTGCCAATGTCACAAAATTGGTAAGTGGCACAGTCTGCATTCATGCCCAGATCCTCAATTCCCAAGCCCATAAGTGCCATTTGCTAGCTAATTTGATGGGTTTTCCCTTGGACTGGCACAGGTATGGGGCCAGCCTGGCCAAAATGAGCCCAGAGAGTACTTTGGGCTGTTTACACTTCCCCAGGTTTCTCCATTATTTTCCCAACATAAATCAGGACTGGCTTGAGGAACTGGGCAGTAAGATGCCTGGTAGCTCACCTGCTTGATAGATTTCTCTTTTAGAGGTGCCTGTTCTTAGAGAGGGTCATCACCAAACCAAATGAGAAGGTGAAGGTGAGATTTGGTTTCCCGCATCTTGATAAACATTCACTTGTTTCTTGGGCTCTTTTCCGACTTTCTCCTCCAATTGACAAACATATCAAGGGAGTGGTAGTTAAACTGACACATGTCATTCTGAAAACAAATGACTGGAAATGCATGTCAACTCATACAGTTCCAGAAAAAGGTTCAGAGCAGCCCATCTGCCCAGGGGAGGGACACATTCTGCCTGTCATAACTCAAGCACAATCTCTTGGAGGAATGAGTATGCCTGTCAACAAAAAGCCAGCTCTCTGAGGGGACAACCTTCAAGAAAACAGACACATAGATGCTATCCCCTTTTGGACTTCAATGCTAGGACAATTCCTAAGCCCCCTCTCCTAATAAAAGTGCTTCTCCTACCAGCCCATCACCTACAAGTGCCACTCTCTCCACACCCCTGAACCAATCAAAAATTTGGAAACTGCAGCAAGAACAGTTTCAATCAGAAATTATGGCAACAGTAAGGGAACACATGTACATTCCAAAGGGGAAATTAAAACCACAGTGAGATACCACCACACACCCTCCACAATGGCTAACACTAAAAACATTGACAATAACAAGTGCTGACGAGGTGCTGAGCAACAGGGGCTCTCATACATTGCTGAGAGAAAGACAAAATGGTATAACTGCTTTGGAAAACTGTTTGGCAGTGTCTACTAAAACCAAACATATGCAGCTCCTATCACTCAGCTATCTACTCCCAGGCATAAACTCAAGAAAATGAATGATTGAGTCCACCAAAAGACATGTACAAACATATTCATAGCAGATTTATTCAGAGTAGCACCAAACTGTAAAAACCCAATGTTCATCAATGGGACCATGGATAAGTAACATGTTAAATATTCATGCAATAGAAAGCTAGCCAGCAAAAAAAATTACTGATATATATGCATGGATGAACCTTATAGAAGCTGAACTCAAAAGTACAGACTGAGTGATTCTATTTATATCAAGTTCAAGAATTGGCGAAATTAAGCCATGGTGATAGCAGTCAGAAAGTTACCTCTGGAGGGAGTGGGAGATGGTTACTGACTGAAAAGGGACATGAGGAGCCATCCAGGGTGCTGTAAATGGTTCTATGTCTTGATCTGGCTTGTGGTGACTTGAGTACATATATAGTTAATCATTCATCAAGCAAAACACTTAAAGATTTGTACACTTTATACCCTTTACTATATAAATGTCATACCAAAATTTTAAAAGTTCAAAACAAATGCAAGGGAGAGTTGCTCCCCCATTGACCTCAGGGAACACTGCACCAGGCCACTCTTCTTTCCTGTCCTCCTCCCCCTCATTTATGGATCTGTGGACACCAGAACATATGACAGAACCAGTTGGCTGCTCCACCCCAATAGATTATTTGGGGACCCAAACTGACACAATAGTAGGCATAATTAGTGGAAAACCAGATGAGAGATTGGCACTGCAGCCTGAGGCAGGATAAGCACTTCATGCTAAAATGCCTCCAGAGACTTTTACTGTCTCCTGTTAACAAAAGGGTGACTCATGCTGAGGCGGAGATGGAGAAATTATATGAGCACGGATAATTTCCGCTCCCTTGGAAACTTGAGTTCAGGAGACAGAAGCATACACACACACACACACACACACACACACACACACACACACACACACCTACTTCCAACAGGCAGTGATCCCAGAGGGATTTAAATACTCAAAATGAGAAGAGATTTAAGAAAAAATAGCAGGGTATGCCAAACTCTATTTCTGATTTGTACATAGTAAAATTCAGTCTTTGTAGTATACAGTTGTATAACTTTAAACAAATGCATATGGTTCTGTAACCACCACTACTATTAATATGCAGAACAGTTCTATCACACCAAAACTTTCCTTTGAGGTGCTTCTTTGTAATCTACCCCTGTTGTCCCACCCAACCCTGGTAACTGGATGTGTTCTCCATCCTTATAGTCCTGATAGTTTTACCCTTCCCACAATGTCACATAAACGGAATCACACAATATGTACCTCTTTGGGTCTAACTTCTTTCACTTAACAGAAGGTCTTTGAGAATCATCCTTGTTGCATATATCAATAGTTCATTCCATTTTCTTGCTGAATAGAATTCCACAGGATGGATGTAGCACAGTTTGTTTAAACCATTCACCAGTTGAGGGGCATTTGGGTTATTCCTAGTTTCTGGCAATTATGAGTAAAGCTGATACAAACATTCATGTATAGGTTTCTGCATAAACATATGTGTTCATTTCTTGGGCAAATACCTATAAGTAGAATTGCTGTTAATTGTAGGGTTAACATTATAAGACACCAACAAATGGTTTTCCAAAGTTCTTGTATGATTTTGCTTTCCCACTAGCAATGTATAAGAGTTCCAATTGTTCCACATCCTTGCCAACATTTGGTATTTTCACTTTTAAAAAGTTTTAGCTCTTGTAATAAGTGTGAAGTAGTATCACATAGTTTTAACTTGCATTTCCCTGATGATTAATAAAGGTGAACGTTTTTGTATGTGCTTATTAGCCATCCACATATCTTCTTTGGTGATGTGTCTGTTCAAGTCTTTTCCCCATTTTTAAAATGAGATATTTGTTTTCTCATTGCTGAATTTAGAGGGTTCTTTATATATTCTGGATACCAGTACTTTGTCAGAAGTGGGATTTGCAAATATTTTCTCGCAGTCTCTGGCTTGTCTTTTCATTCTCTTAATAGTGTCTTTCAAAGAACAGATGTTTTTAATTGTGATAAAGTCTAATTTATTGATTTCTTTCTCTTATGGATCATACTTTTCATGTCATATCTAAGAACTCTTTGGGTTGCAAATATTTCCTCCTATACTTTCCTAGAAGCTTTATAGCTTTATATATATATATATATATAGAGAGAGAGAGAGAGAGAGAGAGTTAATTTTTGTATAAGTTGCAAAGTTGAGTGGAAGTTCATCTTATTGCATACGAATGTCCAATTGTTCCAGTACCATTTATTGAAAAGACTATCCTTTCTCCATTGAATTGCCTTTGCAGCTTTGATGAAAAATCAATATTTGAGTGGATTAATTTCTGGACTCTATTTTGTTCTATTTGTCTATATTTCTGTCCTTTTACCAAACCACACTGTCTTGATTAATGTGTCTTTAGAGTAAATCTTGAAATCACAGTGTGAGTCCACTGAATTTGGTTCTTTTAAGAATTATTTTGGCTATTTCAGTCCATTTGCTTTTCTATGCAAATTTTAGAATCAGCTTATCAATATCTACCCCCAAAAATCATGCTGGGATTTTTATTAGGATTGCATTGACTCTATAGATCAATTTCTTGAGAATTGACATTAAACAATGTTGAGTTTTCCAATCCATGAACATGATATACCTTCCCATTTATTAGATCTTCTTTATTTTTTCAGTGTGTTATAGTTTTCAGCATACAGATCCTGCACCTACTTTGTTAGGCCTACATGTAAATGTTTCTTTCCTTTTGGGGGGGGGGTGCTGATGTAAATAATACTGTTTGTAAATGTTGAATTCCAATTGTTTATTATTAATATGTAGAAATACAATGAATTATTGTATATTTGCCTGGTATCCTGTGACCTTGCTAAACTCTCTTATTAGTTCTAGAACCTTTTTTGTAGATGCTTCATGATTTTCTATATAGACAATGATGTCTTCTGTAAACAGAAACAAGTTTACAATCTGGAAGCCTTTTACCTGTGCATTTTGAGGTCAATCCCATCCCTGGTTAAAAATTTTCCCTTAAAAAGCCAAACCCCAAAGTAATTTTTTTATAATAATTTTTTATTATGTTATGTTAGTAACCATACAGTATATCCTTAGTTTTTGATGTAATGTTCTATGATTCATTACTTGCGTATAACACCCAGTGCACCATGCAATATGTGCCCTCCTTAATACCCATCACTGGCCTATCCTAATCCCCCACCCCCTCCCCTCCGAAGCCCTCAGTTTGTTTCCCAGAGTCCACAGTCTCTCATGGTTCATTCCCCCTTCTGTTTACCCCCCTTCATTCTTCCCTTCCATACGGATCACATCTTCTTAATCCAGTCATCTGTTGAAGGGCATCTTGGCTCCTTCCACGATTTAGCTATTGTGGACAATGCTGCTATGAACATTGGGGTGCATATGGCCCTTCTCTTCACTACGTCTGTATCTTTCAAACCCCAAAGTTCTTAAGATGTTATCCATTTCTCATATTGCATACTAGTAACTAAAACTAGGCATCGACTAGACTACATCAGTCAGGATAGGTTAGGTTTTGCTGTAGTAACAAATAACCCTAGTATCTCATCAACAAATAACTTTCAATAAAGTTATAAAATCTTGCTCATAGTATATACCCATTATTGGTTGACAGAAGGACTCTGCCCTTTGTGGCCTCCCAGAAACCGAGGCAGATAGACCAGGCACTGTCTTAAATGTTCCCTGTGAGTGTGCCAGAGCAAAGGAGAATTTCAGAGAATTTTTCACAGAAGATTCATTGGTCGGCCCAGCAGTAACTCACATACATTCTACTCACAATCATTGACCAGAACAAGTCACATGACACCGCTCTACCAGAAGGGGGCTAGGAAATGCAATTCTACCATATGCCTGGAAGTGGAGAGCCAGGAATATTTGGTGAAGAGCACTGATGACTGTCAAGGCATGCACATGCACGCACACACATGCACACACACACACAAAGGAAGATAAGACATAAAAATCATTCAAATGCAAGCTAGAAAGTGGTACACACCTTTAGAGAGATATAGAGGAAGTGCATTTGGAGTTAACAGAAGGTTTCTCTTGTATGAGCTCAGGGGAGGCACTTGGCAACGGGAACCTTTGAAACTAGGCCTTGAAAGATGTTAGAAATTGGAGGTTTAATACATATCTATTTCACAACATAATGCAGTAGTTAAGAGCAGGGGTTAGGAAGCCAGATTGTCTGGGTTCAAGTCAGATCTGCCCATATTAGCTATGTGACCTAGGGCAAGCCACTTAACTTCTCTGTGCCTAAGTTTCCTCATCTATAAAGTGAGGCTACTAATAGTACCTGCTTCATAGGTTGTTGAGAGGATTAAATGAGTTAATATTTGTAAAGCTCTAGAATAACACCTGGCACATAAGTGCTATAAATGGTAAGTGCACACCACCCCCGCCACCAAACATCCCTGTCTTCAACCAACTTTAAATCCTTGATATTTTTAAATGCAGAGACTAGATAAGAAAAGAAATTGGAAAATTAGTTATCTCTGGTGACATTTACCCTGATTCCAGCGAGCAAGGGCTGCAGACTGACAAAGCCATCCATTCACTGTCCCTGTGGCCCTGAAGCACTGAGCAGGACTCCTCCTTTCACTTCACAACCAGAAACTCAGATCCCATTTCTTAGCTATAGGTCAGCATTTACCCTTCCCTGTCCAAAGCTATACCAGCTGAGCCTTTCCTAGGAGATTTTCCTCTCTAACTTTGGAGACTTAAACTCTGTTGAAGAAAGTCTTTTCACCAAGCTATGTGAAACTAAACCTCCACTCATCACCTGCCTGGTGATAGGCACACCACAGGACAGACAGGCATGTTACAAAAGGGGATTTGCTCAGAGACACTCTTCCAGGAAAAGGATAGAACCAGCACCCAAGAGACCTCCACATCTCTTTGAAGATGAGCAAATAAAGAACTATTTCTACTATAAATGGGAAAATAGTATATCTTATAAGTAGAGTAAGAATGAAAACTTCTATTGGTTTAGCTTATTTGAATGAATAAAGCTCTTTCAGTTATACTCCTATGTTTGGGTCTCACAACAACTCTATAGGGAGTGCAGAGGGGGTACTTAGTGTTCACTCTCACTCCACAGATGAGAAAATGGACACTCAGAAAGGTAAAGTGACTTGCCAGTGACATTGTAGCTAGTAAGTAATAGAGAAGAAACGTGAACTCAGAGCTCTTCCTCACGGTTACCTCTAAGTCCCTGTTTACAAAAAGGTGGAAGGCATACTGCCAGTGGGGTACAAATGATTCAATTTTACATGTGATAGATTTATTAGCAAAATGTAAAACCAGAACAAACTAGTAATTCAAAGCTTCCCTTTTCAATAAATTTTATTTGCTTTAAACATTTGTCTATTCAAAGAAAACTTTAAGTGATGAACACCATAGATGGCATGTGGATATGGCAAAAATTGTGAAGATGGTCTGCAAAGGACGGAAGCCTAGAACCCCTGCTGTGAGAACAGTGACTTCGGCATGGGTGCTCTAGGCCAGGCTCTGTCACTAAAGGGCTATGTGACCTTGTACTAGCCATGACCTCCCTGAGCTTCAGTCCTATCCTAAGCAGAACGAAAGGGTTAGTTGTAGTCATTCCTGGAGCCTCTCCAGGGGCAATACTCTAAGATAGAAGCTGGTGTTATGTCCATGATGTGTGTAGGGCTGGATTTCTTTGGCCCCCTTCTGCAGTCAGCTTTCATTTGCCTAAAATAAAGCTGACTGGAGGCTGCAGGATTCTGAGCACATTTCTCTGTGTCAGCTGCTCAAGATCTTTTCTCAGGAGCTTCTAAGGAAGGCCCCTTCAGCAGCCTGGATTCTCCTTGGCTGTGAGCCCTGGGCCCTGCATACTGCTTATGAGGAGAGACCATGATGGACAAAGCAGGAAGGAGGTGGTTTCCACAGAGTCACCCTCCAACCATGAAGGAGTGAAGGGGAAGACTTGTAAGAATTCCAGCAGGGTGGGGGGCTAGGGTAGCTAGAGGAATGGAATTTATGACGGGTCCGAACTGAATGGCATCAGGGTGAGTGGAAAGGGTTTATTGGAAAGAGCCAGGATTCCCACCTAATGTGTCTCAAAGGTACTTGTGGGTGGATGGCAGTTCTCCTCCCACGGACCCAGATCAGCACCCAGAACAAGAAAGTATAGGAGGGTCACCATCAGCTCATGAAGTTATGAGGAAAACCAGGGCCACCCTGACCTGCTTTGTGACCTTGGGCAAGAACTTAAGTCTCCCCAAGCCCCAGTTTCCCTATCTGTGAAATGGATATAATAACTGTAATTATCTCCTAAGGTTATGGTGGGAATTAAATAAAAGAATACATGAAAATCCCGACATGAGGTAAGAATAAATGTTACCATTCATGTTTACTATTGATAATCTTACACTGGGCAGCCAGGATAGTGTTCTAGCTTGGAATTAGACAAACATACATTGAAATCCCGACTTGGCTTCTAATTAGTCCTGTAACTTTGGGCTTCAGTTTTCCCTGATAAAATAGCGATACTAATAGTACTCACCCTAAGAGAGGGTTATCGTAAGGATTCGATTGCATGTTAGCATAAAGCACTTAGCAGAATGCCTGCACATCTGCATTGTTCCATAAATTATAGTCATGGTAGACATGGAAGTGCGCCTCACCAATCCTCCCTTGAGGAAAGCCTCATGGCCCCAGCTGTGGCGAGTGCCGCAGCTGACAGGCCCACTGTCAGCACTTTCAGGGCCCGTGTGTCCCTAGTAAGTTCTCTGAAGGCAGGACCCCCACTTCTTTGATGTCCCCAGGATATTCAGCACAGCACTACAAATATGGTAGGTCAGCTCTAAATACTTATTGATGGGCAGACTAATTTAATGAGTTCCTTCAGAAACACAGAATATATTTCGATGGAGTCCACTTTGAAACATCTCAGGCGAGAACGGGGAAAGTCCGCATAGCCTAATTCCAAGTCCACAGCAAAGATGAAGTTGCCCTTGCCAGCCTCCCTCACCAATTTATGAGGCTTCTTTTTCTTTAAGATGGGATACAGAGCCTGGCTTTGGGGATCCAATTTAGTTCTTGTCAAAACCCCTCCACTCTCTCCCCAGGCCTGGCTGGGAGGGAGGACACTAGCTTCATGCTGACCTCATTTCCAGTCAGCACTGCCTGTGAAAACGCAGTCTTGGCAGATGTGCCCTTTCGAGAAGATTTTTATCTTACAGAACTTGACAGATTTTCAGCCTCACTCTTTAATTTGAAGTTTCTCATATTACCCCCTCCCCTCCCGTTGTTCCAGCTTGGGTAATTTTTCTCTAAAGCGACAGTTTCTCAGTTGGTGGTTACATTCCACAGTGGGTTAATATGAAAGGCAGAACTGCCACATCTTGAATAACTTAAACCAAAGTGACGAATGAATATGGGATTGACCAGAATGTAGCAAGTCCTGGGCTTTTGAGCAGTAGTTTCCAAGCACCAGTCCATGGAGCAGGGCCAAGGTCCCACTCCCACAGAGCTACAATCCAATGGGCGTGTGTTGAAATGCAGTAAAGGCCACCATACTTTGCAGCTCCTCTCATCAAGAGGTGGAATCTATTTCCACACCCCTTGAATCTGGGCTGGCCTTGTGACTTCCTTGTTTGGCCAATGGAACACAACAGAAGTGACAGTGTGTCAATTCCTAGCTTAGAGTGCAAGGAGCCTTGAAACTTCTGCTCTTAAGCTCTTGGGATGCTACAACTGCCATGTGAACAAGCCTGGGCTAAGCTGCTAGAAGATGAGGGATAAGAGAACATGAGGAGAGAGGCCCCAATGCCCCAGCCTTCCCAAGAAAAGCCATAACAAACCAGCCAGTCCTGCTGACCCATCAGCTGGCAGCAGACGTGTGAGCAGGCCCAGCCAAAATCAGCCAAGCCTGGCCCAAGGAGAAGAATGACCCAGCTGAGCTTAGACCATATTGGTATTCTACAAAATCATGAGTAACTAAATAAGGGATGATTGCTATCACTGAGTTTTGGGGTAGTCTGTTCTGTAATAAAATAGATAAAGGGGGAAATGAATACAGGGGGAGATAGAAAGTAAAGAAGAAAACAAATACGAGACCAAGATAATACGAATGGCGACATGTACAATAAAGGAAACAAACAGGGTGAGGTGATGGAGGACTTTGGGTGACAAATTTGGGAAAGATAGTCAAGGGAAGACCTTTCTCAAGAGTTGACATTTTTGCTAAGACTGAAATGAGGGGAAGGAACCAGCTAGGTGAAGACCTGAGGGCAGAAGAAATTGCAATTCAAAGCCTCCAAGGTGTGTTTCCAAGAAATAGAACAAAGACCAGCATGGCTGGAGCCCAATTAGAGAGGGAGAATGTGGCCAGAGGTAGTGAGAGAGGTGGGCAAGGTGCCTCAAGAAACCACTGGAGGGTTTTAAAAAGAAGAGTGACAACATCTGATTTCCATCTTTTAAAGGTCACTCTGGCAGCACTGTGGAGGACGGATTGTAGGGTGCCAAGACTGGGAGCAGGAAGCCTGGTCAGGAGGCGGTTGCAAAATCCAGGCAAGAGAAGATGCTGGCTTAGACTAAGGGGGTATCAGTAGTGGTCATGACAAGGGGTCAGATTCTGGAACTGTTTTGGAGGGAAAGCTTCCTCACAGCACATAAACTGGCTTAAAACCAAAGTTTGTTATTTGATCCATATGTCTAATAAAGCTTAGGTCATAGGTATTGCTTTACTTTTCATATGCTTATTCCAAAAATTTTATTGAGGAGTTTTTAATAAGTGTATAATTTACTCATATTTTATACCAGTTTTTATTGTTAATTATTAATAGGTGCATAAGGTTTTCCTTATACTTAAAAAAAGTGGATAAAACATAAATTCAACATCTGGTTGTTCACAGAATGGAATATTTGGTTCATAATTTGAATACTTCCAATTTTGTGAATAAGATTAAAATTTTTCTATTCAGAAAATGTCCTGAACATTTGTAATCAGAATCCCCATTTATAGTTTCCTAAGATGTCAATGTTAGCTTATAAACCATTTACTGAAAGTGTTTTTCTTAGAGTATTTTTCTTAGAAGTTAATTTGGAAACATTTGTTTGTTTAACAATTATTGAGAAACAGTGTAGTTTGGTGATTAAAATCATGGACTCTGGAGCCAGTCTGTCACGTTCAAATTTCAACTCTGCCATTTATTACTTGCATGATCTTTGGCATGTTTTTTTTTAAATGAGGTGATAATAGTACTTCCCATATGGTAGTGTTGTGATGATTAAATTATTTAATACATGGAAAGCACTTAGAACAGCCCCTGGTACATAGTAGGTGCTCAGCGTTAGCTATTAATATTTAACATTGAATGTGTTTAGGATGTCAATCACCAGACTACTCATCTTTGTTAGTGTGACTATTTGAAAGGTGCAGAATATCATTTCCTTTCAAAATTAACAACAACAAAAAATACTCTTTTGCTGCTCCAAAAGAGGTGATGGTAGAGTTATTCCTGAGTTTGCAGTTAGAGGGTGGTGGGGGCGGAGGTCATCTTACAAGCTAATTCAGTCAAATGCCTAGTACCTGGTCTGGGAAGGCTCAAACAGCTAGGGGTTGAACAGCTGGGGCTCCTTGGACATCTCTATCTCTGTGTGGTCTCTCCCTGTGGTTTCTCCAACATGGCAGCCACAGGGTAGCCAGACTTCTTATATGGTGGTTCAGGATTCCAACAGTGCCTGTGAGAGGAGGGGAGAGGAAGAGAGAGAGAGCAAGCAAGAGCCAGGCAGAGGCTCTATCGCCTCTTATGACCTAACCTTAGAAGTCACATATTAGTCACAGCTAATATTATAGTCTATTAGTTGAGGCTGTCAAAAAAGCCCACACAATGTTCAAAGGGAAAGCAAAATAGACTTCATCTCTTGATGAGGGGTGGGGGAGGGGTGGCAAGGTTCTGGAAGAGCATGTGGGACTGCAAATATTATGGCCATTTTTGGAAATATGCTCTGCCACAGATGGAAAGAGCATCAGTCAAAGCATGGCTTGTGCTAGCCAAGGAGATGATATCCACAAGGAACAAAAAGCCGCAGGTCCACTTAAGCTGGCTAAATTTGTAGCTTTACCTGAATGGCCCTACCTGTATCAGGTTAAGAGAGAGAGCAATTATGGGGCTAGGAGGAAGGGGAAGAAGGAAACTCATGTTTATTGAGCACCAATTATACCCTGAATGTTTCACACATTGCCAACTGTCCATCAATGACCATTCAGCTTATGATTCTGTGGGATGGCAATTTGAATTGCATTCAGCTAACCAGATTATTTTTGCTCTACGCCAGCCTCGGCTGATTGCTGCACTTGCTCACGCATCATCAGTCAACTGCCAGGTCAGCTGAGGCACCTTGGTTCTTCCCAACGTGGTCCCTCACCCTCCAGCAGGCTAGCCCAGGCTTGTTCATCCAGTGGAAAGGTCCTAGAGCAGCAAACCCCCTTACATAGGCCCTTTTAAAATCTCTTCTCTGTCACAATGTCCCATGGACCAAATCAAGTCACATGGCCAGATAAGATCCACAACCACTACAAGAGTGTAGACATAGGGAAGGGAAAAATGTGTGGCCATCTTTGCACAGCAGGAGATGTAAAATTTGGCACACCAACTTCTCCACAACAATTTCTCACAGAAAAGAGTCATAGTGACAGAAGGAGCCTACTGGAGACTCCTTATGCTTTCCCCTAGGAGAGCAAGGGAAGACCAGGAGCAAAGAGTCTCCGGGACTTCTAGTCACATGAGAGCAGCCTCATATGGTCCAAGAGCAGGGACCACATCAGGCTGGAATGAGGGCAGCATACTTGGAGACAAGGAAGAATTGAATGGGAGAAGAGGCAGGGGAAAGCCCCTTCTAGAAGATGTCAGTGTAACACTGCTGCACCCACTCATCATGGCCCACCTAGCCCTGAAGGGAGCTTTCATTCAACCTCAATAGATTCATATTATCATCAACAAAAAAAGTAAAAAGCAACTCAGTTCTGCTTTTTGTTCTATGTTTTTCTTCTTTTTACATTTTTGTTTTGACAGACTAGAGCAGAGGACTGGAAGAACAAAAGGTCAGCCAGGGCAGGAAAGCAACCTACCACATAAATGGACAAGGTTACATGGTCAACAAAGCCCCCAAGGTAAGTGTGTTTTTGTATCAAGTGAGGCCATAAGTGCATTTTAGAATATTAAATTATTTTTTTAAAATTGTCCTTGGGCTTTTGGCCTTCTTTATTTCTTCCACTTATATACCTCACTTATTTACCCAGAACATAAACTACGGCCTTCCTCTGTGGCTACAACTATTTGGGGGAGGGGGGTTAGTATTTAAGCCATAAATAATTTGTCTCCAAAGAACAATCCCCATCCCTCCCTTCCATCCTCCTACGCTACCCCCACCTTATCCCCACAGCTTGGCAGTTAACTGCTTAATGGAGTTCCAAAATATCTGCTCCTCCTTCATTCAGGAGGACAAGGCCTGTAGAACTAAGACCAGACCCTGACAGCAGACACATTCATGACCAAGTTCTCAGGCAACTTCTCCCCCATTCCTGATATCCTTTCAGAGTCATATGAGCTATAGGTAGGACACTACTTGATTCCAGGATGCTCTCTACTCATTTCCTAAATTCACAGGCTTGATGGCACAGGAATAATGCCCCCCGCCCAAAGATGTTGTATGACTTTGCTAGGGCTATGAAGAAGAATCTGTCCCAGGCCTCTTCTAGCTTCCTGTGGTTTGCCAGCAATCTTCAGTGTTCTTTGTCTTGTAGATGCATCACCCTGATCTCTGCCTTCATGCTCGCATGGGACTCTGTGTGTGTGTGTGTGTGTGTGTGTGTGTGTGTGTGTGTGTGTGTACGTGGGTATGTGCACATCTCTGTGCCCAAACGTCTGTCCCCTTTTTGCAAGGACACAGTCATATCGGATCAGTGCCCACCCTAATGACCTCACCTTAATTTGATCATCTGTGGAGATCCTATTTCCAAATAAAGTTGAATTCACAGGCGCTGGAGTTAAGACTTCAAAACCCTTTGGGGAGACACAATTCAACCCATAACATATGTCTACACACTCATCCCTGGAACCTGTGAATATCTTACCTTACATGGCAAAAGGGACTTTGCAGATGTGATTAAGGTTACTCAAAGGACTCTGAGATGGAGAGATTATCTTGGATTATCCCAGTAAACCCAACATAATCACAAGTCCTTAAAAGTGGAAAAGTTTCTCTCACCATAAAGAGAGGGATATGTGAGGATGAAAGAGTAGACAGAGAGATGCAACACCAGGGATGGTGTTAGGGGGCCACAAGCCAAGGAATGTGGTGGCCTCTAGAAGCTGAAAAGGGCAAGGAAATGGATTCTTTCCTAGAGCTTTCAGAAAAGAATACAGCCTTGCCAACACCTTGATTTTAGTCCAGGGAGACCCATGTCAGACTTCTGGCCTACAAAACTATAAGGTACTAAAATTGTACTGTTTAAGCCACCAAGTTTGTAGTAATTTTTCAAGCAGCGATAGAAAATGAATACAGCTGAGATTAGGCCTAAGCAGATCTTAGGTCATGTTCCCTAGAAGCAGAGCCTAAGACAGGGATTTTGTGCAAGTGATTTCTTGGGGGGAGCGGGGTGGGGTAGGGGGGAAAAGCTAAGCAAGGATGTGGTCTTTACTGGAGACTAGCTTCCACCTGATCCCATGGAGGCTCTGAAGCATAAATAGCAAAACAACATTCATTAAATTTCTGCAAGGCTTTTATATTCTCACGCAAGTCAGTGACTGATCAAGGACTGTGGGGGTTAGAGGGAAGTGTAAGTGAGTAGGGGAGGAGCACAGCTTGAAGGGATAAGAACAGCTATGAGTTGTCAGCCAGTACTCACAGTAGCTGGGAAATGGGGATCCTACAGATAACCTAGGGCAGAGCCATCTAAATCGAATCTTATGGCCTTCAGCAGCCTCATGCACTTTCCACAAGGACAATATTTGTTTGCAATTTGAGGGTGCATTTCCCCTGTGCCTTCTCAAGGACATGACTTTGCCATGGTCAGCCCAAGGCATCTATTTGCTGAGACATGGCGTGAGGTGGGGGGGGGGGTAGGATTGAGATTTTGCTGCAGAGGGAACGAAGACAGAAAGACCAAAGTAATATTTGGCTTTTGATATTCACAACTGAAATATGCAACAGGCAAGAGGCTTGCAAGCCAAGAGATTGTCTTCAGGAAGGATTTTCCAGAATCTTTTGTCTCTTCTTATAGCCAATCAGTAAATGGAAGACTCTACTCTTAGGTTTTAACTGTAGTGAAAGAGGGAGATCTCTGTCTACCATGAAGGCATAGCTGGAGTCGGGAAAAAGGAAATATGACAAAGGGGAATAAAAGAAGCCCACTCTTTTTCCGGCCTAAGAACTTGTGAGCAGTAGGAGAGTGTGAGGTGAGGAAGCAGTTGCAGGGGTGTGTCCCAAGCTCCCCTTTCTGGAATGTGCAGCAGCCATACTGAGAGACTAGAGGGCCTCAAACAAATCTGAAATAGTCACTGCAGAGTCAAGTGCAGGGCATGGTGGGATCAGGCACAGGAGTCCCTGATCTGCCCAAGCTGCCTTTGGGCCCCATAGGGTATAATACCTAGGGTAAGAGCCAGAAGTCCCACCACGAGACCACTTTAGCAGGACAATGTCACCCTGCAGTGGGCTGCACAGATGCCTCAACAGATACCCAGGGGTCTGCAGTCAGCAGGAGCCAAGGGGAGGCCTGGTCATCCTGGGAGGCCATAGGCCTTGGCCACACCAAGAGAATGGTCAGATCCCAAGTTGCACCAGCAAAAAAAGACATCAGCCTAGCGTCCAGAAGAACCTGCCTACATCTCTTTCCTCATGGAGCCGGGAATGTGCTCTCTCACCAAATGAGTGTCTGAACATCTCCTGATAGGCCCATTTATATCATCACAGCTGACTACGCTGAAACCAGATGGGACATTTCATTTAATTTTATCCCACCAACAAGCAGATAGGGCCTCAGCAGGCTCATTAAAGATTAAATAAAATAATTTTGTTGGCCCACCCACATGCTGGTGAGTTTAATTCTGCCATGTGCACAATGAAGGGGCTTAGCCAAATAACCTTCCATGGGCTTTCTAACTTTAGAATGTTGTGATTTTTGACCTGATGCAGCAGGAGGCCACCACAGCTGAGAACAATCTGAGAGAGTCCCAGAGGAGAAGAGGACTGCCCTGCTTCTCCACAACAGGGAGGCAGCCCCCAGGTAAAACAGCCCTCAGGCCCGGTCTCCACCCCAGCTTGTGGGACTGACGTGGTGTGCCGAGCCAAAGGGCCTCCCTTCCATGCTGCAACTTCATGCCTGGGTCCTCCAGCTCTCCCTACTCCTCTACCACCACCACCACCCCTGCATCAGGGGCTTTGGACTTTTCAGGGCTCATTAGTACCTCTGTCACCAGAGAAGGCACGGGAGAGGAAGCTGGCCTCTTCTGACAGTGCTCAGGAAAGGCTTGGTAGAGAGAAGGGGAAGAGTCCTGCTAGGTCACCATGAGGTGTGGAGATGCCTGGTGAGTTCTACTGGCCCACATAAAGCCATACCGAAGTCAACATTCTCAGAACATGCTAGCTCTTTCCACATGACCATGGCTTCATTTACTTTTGCTTTCACCTCAGCTGCTTTTCTTCAAGGGCACAGTTGCTCTCTCAAGCCCTACTTGAATGGAACCTCTTCAAGGAAGAAATTCCTGACCACCCCAGGAAGATATGGCTCCCTCCTCTGGGCTACATTGTGTCCTTGCTGCCAATACAGGATTAATCTGGTAACTCTGGAGCGCTGGTACCTCACCTGTTCAACTAAACTTCCCAAACTCAGGTGCTGCTTCAGTCTTAACCCTGTGTCCCCAGGGCCTGGCACACTGAAGACACTGAACATTCCTGCAATCCTTTCGTCTCCTTCTTAGTCATGGTTCTGGCTTCCTGCCCTCGATTTGTTCCTCTGGTAACTCCACTTCTCCCACATGATTCACTCATTCAGCAAATATTTACTAAGCACCTACCCTAGGCCCCGACATCGAGCTGAACCCTAGAGGTCGGACAAATATAAGACATGGGCTCTGCCCTCAAGGAGCTCGGCCTACTGATCGAGACAGACATAGAAACAAACCATTGTAAAATAATGCGGCTCTGGCAACAAGAGAAGTGCACTCAAAACATTACAGGAGTACTGAGGAGAGGCACTACAGGGCTTGGGTCTGAGAGGCCAATTGGTCTGCAGATGGGGTTGGGAGGAGAGGAGGGCCAGGCTAGACACTGTCCACGTGGATGACTGACACCCACACACACAGATTCCCATCCCCAGAGTGCCAGCTAAGCTTAACACAGACTATGACATGTCAGATCTCAAATCCCAGCCCTTTTCCCATAGTGACAAGAACAGGCATTAAGTTTCCTTTGAAACTTCTTCTAAGTTTCTAACGGCCTGGCTCCACACGCCAAGCCACCATTCTCCCCTGCATTCAGTTTATGTATGGCAACCCCTGGCCTAGAGAGAGAGATTTGGAAGCCCCACACCTACAACAGTGTCTCCCCTACCCAGCCCATTCCTGGGAGTTGCAGAGTCCAGCCCAAACTCACTTTGAGCTCTTGAGATAAAGTTGATATTAAAGGCCGTTCCAAAAGGGAAAAGAAGCCTCCAACTCAGCGCCATCCATAATCCACCCAGACCCCAGCAGAGCCATTCCCCGTGGTGGCATGTGGTGACAGGTGGGCTTTCCTGCCCACTCACCAGCACCCACAGCTCGGTCAGTGGGCTGCCCAAGGCTGCTGGGACCCGCTGTGTTGAGTGGGGACAATGAGCTGCGCAGGGACAGCGCCTCAGGGACATACCGGTAAGTAACGGGTGTAGACAAGCCCGGTGAAGAGCACCCCTGTGAAGTGGAGCTGGTCATCTCTGTGAGCTTTGCTGCCTGCCTCACCCTTGCTTTAACCTCCTTCCCTCCCCAGCCCACTCCCACTCCCATCCTGGTCTTTAATACAGCGCCGTCCCCAGAAGCCTCAGGCCAGAGTTTGCTTCCGGGGAACAAAGCCTCAGGACTGGGGGAGTCTGTGCTCCCCACTGGCTTGATTTAGGTAAGGAGCAGGGCGGGGGTGAGCCTCAGGATCTTGGTGACAGGCACCTGGGCCACCTCAACTCCTTCTCCAAGCTACAAGCCACAGTATGACGGGGCCTGTCTCACTCACCTCAGCACCTGCCCCATTTCTCGGCAATCTGGGGGAGGCATTGTGAGCTCACCAAACCTTCTGGACCAAGGCCTTCTCCGCTAAAATGCTAAGAAGTCTCCTACAAGCCACTGCAAGTAGCTTCCTACATAAACTTTGCTTGGGTTAGCCCTAGTGCTTCCGCGAAGTGTCATGAAACAAGGCACATAGGTTTGAGTCCTGACCACTCATCCAGGGGTTACAGTGGGGAAGGGTGTGGAAGCACTTTCACTTGGAGAGGGGAGAGAACAAAAGAATTCTCACTCGACACTGACGGAGCTTTTCCTTGCCAGCTTGTTCTGAAAGAAATTCTGTTACAACAGTCCTTGACCACAGAAGATCATGAAAATACTAAGGGAACATTTTTAGGCTTAATGTAGCGCCTCTAAATCATGTATCTTGGCAGCACAGATCCTGCTGACTCGGGATGTCGGAATTGGCAGGTGTGAAAAATCCCTACCGTCCATCACTGTGAAACTCATCTTCTCCCCAGGGTCTGCAGCTAGCAGAGCTGAGGAAAAAGAAAACACATCGAGGAGGAGACGCTGCAGGAAAAACAGCCAGGGCTTTCAGACTCAGAGACAGTGACATTCATCATCATTAGCCAAATGAAGAGTTAAGCCAAAGGTCAGCAACCTCTCCATTACTGGCTCCCTCCTCTGAAGGGCTGGCAGAAGGCGGGCCAGACAGTTTCGGAGAGGCCCCCAGTTTGTGGCACAGGTGTCACTTGGGTGTGAGGTGGCCTCGTGAAGACCTTCAGCAAAGGCATGGCCAAGTATACCCTTGGGGCTCCTGCCCTGGTCTATGTACTCTGGGCGGAAATTTGGTGGAAGGCACTTGTCACTCAGAGGACAGCTGACATGAAGGACAAGAGGAGGTTCTGGAGAGGACATGGGTAGGATCAAGAGGGAGAGGCTTCAGGAATGAAGAGGCTTTGGGGGCATCTCTAGCTGTGGCCAGGATTGCTATATATTCACTAAAGTCCACTTCCTGTCTTCTCTGGCACACAGCTAGATACATTTCTCAGCCTTCCTTGCGTTAGGCATTGACACGTGAGTGAGTTCTAGGTAATGCAACGCGGACAGAATTGTGGTGTACTTGTCCTCACTTTGGGCCATAGAACCTCCTACAGGATACCCCCCCCAGTCCTTTCCTGTCCCTGCCTTCCAGGGGCAGAGGGTGGAGTGGGCGACACTGAAGCCCTACAGGAGAGCAGAGACGCAGGGGGAAGGAATCCAGGCCCCTGTGTGACGGCAGGGAGCAAAACCCGCAGCCCCACACGGTCAGCCGGACTTTGCGTGGGCAAGAAGTGTGTATTGTGTTAAGCCCCAAGGTTCAGGGGTTTACCTGTGAAGAGCAGCTAATATTACCTAAATTAATTCAGCAGGGAAGCAGAACCACGACAACAACAACCTTCAATATTTCACAACTGAGCCAAGAATGGGTGTTGCTGACAAGAATCCTAGGCTGGTGATGGGTAGTAAGGAGGGCACGTATTGCATGGTGCACTGGGTGTTATACGCAAACAATGAATCAAGGAACATTACATCAAAAACTAAGGATGTACTGTATGGTGACTAACCTAACATAATAAAAAATTATTATTACAAAAAAAAAGAATCCTAACGAGAAACAAACCAACAAAAAACAAGTTACTTGGGTCAAAAGTTTCCTTTCTCAGTTTGAGAAGCGATGTACAAAGAGCAAGTGCTGTGCAGGCTCACAGGCCTGTAAGTGGATTCTGGCCTTCTCCCTGGTGGGTTGTGGGCCCTCACAACGATGCTTCTCCTCTAAGGCTCCATTGCCTCATCTTCAAAATGGACACAGGCACGTCTCATTCCTGGAGTTGTCATAACGCTCAGGTTCAGTGAGATTACGTATCTAGTGTCCACACAATGCCTGATGCAGAGTGGACCCACGTTAAATATGAGCTTTCCATTGTCTTCCTTGTCTTTCTCCAGAAGCTTCTGCACACTTGCATTTTTCCCCCATCATCACTGAGTAGTGTCTGTCCTCCCTGAAATGGCAGACACCTACAGTCTCACAATTTATCAGGTGCAGGAGAAAGACAGGGGCCATTGCTGGCCTTCTCTGTCACGCTGGGGCAACCTGACCAAGGCTTTCATTCCCCTGATTGATCTTGTTCATTCTGAGCTGCATTTGGCTCGGAAAATAGTGTCCCCAGCCCTCATGAGGAGCTGGAAGCCTGGCCTGGCCCCAAAGATACCTCAGCAAATCTGCTACCCAGCTCCAGTGGCGGGCAGCCAGGCGTCTGGTCCCCCGGCCTCAGTCGTGCAGCTGTGACTGACAGGCAGCGGGGAGCTGAAGTTCTGATATGAGGATCCGCGTTGGCTCCTCGAAAAATAGCAACAGCAGCAACAGGCTCCACTGGAAAGCAGCCCTGCCAGCATGGCTGATGCTGACACCCCACCGCCCAGGGACCCACACCGGAGGGTAAAACAGCAGGTAATTGATGGCTTCCCAAACTAACTTAGCAGACCGAGTTGACTCTAGAGCTAAAGACAGGGGTTTGATTCCAGCCGGACCCTAGCGGGCCATTTCCTGACAGCTTGGAGCAGAGAGCAAGAACTGAATGTTGCTTCCTCAGCTGTAGACAGAAATAATCCCTTGCAAGTGTGGGCAGCTCTAGCAACGGGGCTCAGAGCTGGCAGCTGAAAGACTCCCAATGCCCAGGCCATGCCCCAGACCCATCCTGTCAGAATTTCCGGGGCCAGGACCCAGGCATCTGGAGGTTTTCAAGGTTCCTCAGGTGACTTCACCATGCAGCTCAGGGTGAGAATCCCTGGGCTACCCCTTCCAAGTACGTGCCCTGGCCTCAGCTCCCTTGAAGTACAACTGTTGGCCCCATTTGACAGAGAAGACAATAAACTCAGACAGGAAAAATAATTTGCTTAATGTCCTATGCTTGATAACTGAAGGAGCTAGGATGTGGCCCCAGGCTTTTGGTATTTAATTCAGTAATCTTTCTCCTTAACCCTTCTGGCCTCATCTTCCTCTTTTATAAAATGAGTATCCCATTAACTTACCTCACAGGGCTGTTGTAAGGATGAAACAACTCCATCTTACTGTTTAATTTATTTTGCTTAATATCTACATATGGCCTTCCAGTTTGCCCAGAACTCTTCAAGTGCTTTACCAATATTAACTCAGCTTAATTCACTAAAATAGCCTCCTGTACCCTCCTACGCCACTGGGGGGAATTACTCAGGGGAGTGATCTAGCAACACGAGCAATTGCCTTTAAAATGTGTGAACTTTTTGACCCAGCAAAATCTTAAAAGTCATGAAAGGAAATAATTAAGGGTGTATGAAAAAATTTAACCACAACGGTGATCGCTACAGTTTTTATAATGACAAAAAATGGAAACGCTAATTTTCAAATATAAGGGATTCATTAAACAAATTATAGCACAGCAAAAAGCTGAACTAGCATGGCTCAGTTTTAAATGGTGTGTGGCACACTCTTCCATGTTATCCGACTCTGACTCTGGGGGAGCTATTTTACAATTCTGTAAGCTATATCAGTGATAGCAGTGTAAAGTTTCTTTTGCTTACAGACATGCAAATCCTCTCCTGTCCTGTACTGTAGAAGTTCAAGGGACTGCCCTCTCCCACTGTGGGAGAGTAGTTTTGCCTCCCTTTGCACCTTTATTTCAATATTCTTTATCTATAAATGTGTCCATTCTTTGGATTTTCTTTCTTTTAAAGATTTATTTATTTATTTTAGAGGGGGGAGGGGCAGAAGGAGAGGGAGAAAGAGAATCCCAAGCAGGCTCCACACCCAGTGCGAGCCCAACATGGGGCCTGATCTCAAGACCCTGAGATCATGACCTGAGCTGAAATCAAAAGTTGGACACTTAACTAACTGAGCCACCCAGGTGCCACTTTGGATCTTCTTTCGAACCATCTGCCTGGTTCCCTCATATTTTTAATGAGTTAAATAAAACCTTTAACAAGTATAAAATGAAATGAAATAAATAAATGATATGTGGCAAACAGATCCCAGGGCGGTTATGTTCACACGGGGTATAATACCCTCCTCTTGAGTGTGGATGGGACCTGCAACTTGCTTCTAATGGACAGAATATGGCAAAGGTGATGAGATGAGATGTCATTCCAAACCATTCCTACATTATAATGTAGATATAAATAGACATAGACAAATAGATACGGACATAGATACAATACTTATCTTGCTAGCACACACTAGAGAAACTCTCTGGCTGACTTTGAATAACAACTGCCATATTGTGAACTGCCTATGGAGAGAGCCACATGGCAGGGATTGCTGGTGGCCTCTAGGACCTAAGGGCAGCCTCTAGCCAACAACCAGGAAGAAGCAAAGCCCTCAGACATGCAGCCTCAAAAGAATGAATTCTACCAACAACCTCAATGAATTCAAATGTGGGCTCTTTCCTAGTTGAGCCTCCAGATGAGAAACCAGCCTGGCCTACAACATGTTTGTAGCTTCATGACCTTGAGCAGAGGTTCAAGCTAAACCAGGCCTGGACTCTTGACTGATGGAAAATGCAAGATAATAAATGGTATTGTTTTAAGCTACTGGATATGTGGTAATTTGTTATACTGAAATAGAAACTAATGGGGGTTTCATGGAAGAATATTCTCTTACATGAAAGATATCTACAAAATACTATTCAATTACAAGCTTAGAGTATAAAGCAGTATGATCCAACTCTCTCTCTCTCACACACACACAACACACACAGAACCTAGAAAGCTAATAATATAGTAGAACCTGGGATGGCTTTGTATTTCTTCTTTTTGATTCTCTGTACCTTTTAAAATTAGTTGCATTTTTAATATAATATTAGAAAACATTGAAAATAAAAATAATGAATAAAATATTCGAGTGTTAACAGTGGTTGTCAGGGTGGTGAAATCATGACTGAATTTTATATTTCAGAATTCAAAAACTTATTTTAATTTTTCCACTTTGAAGAGCTGATGCTGACTGGTACAGTTAAACAATAAATAAATAACTCCCAATTATTTTTTCAATTACTGAAGAAAAATCACACCATCATTGCTCTCAGATGTAATTAGGAGGGAAAAAAACATCCATGTGGGGTCTGTCTACCACACATAGAGATATAGGACAACACAGAATTAATAGCACGAACTCTAGTGCCATATGACCTGAATTCTAAGTTTGGTTACCCAATGGTATTTTATGGGCAAATTATTTAGCCTCATCTATAAAATGGGAGAATAATAATATCTACCTTGTAGGGTAAGAATATCACGGGGATTAAATAAGACAGTGTATATAATTTATTTTAAAATGACCCTGGTATATAATAGGTGCTCAATAAATATTGGTTAGTGTTACCATCATCATCATCATTACTGTTATTATCAGCCAACTTCCTGTTGCAGGAGTGGCCAATATTTCGGTCCTGATGTTATTCTTAGGTTCATTAAAACAAGTACAAAGAAAAACATAAGAATTATAATTATGGCATATTAATTCAGATATTTAAAAGAATATCACATACCTTGAAAGACCTAAAGTGGATGTTATGGGATGCTGAAGACACATTTTACCAACTTAATGCTAGAGAGAGGTTCTTCAGTATAATTAGCACTATGCTTCTGCTGGGGTGACATGGGGTGGTTGGAACTGGCCTTTTAAGAATTTGAGTCAAGAAAAAAAAAAGGAGGAGTTAAGATAGCAGAGGAGTAGGGGACCCCTTTTTCAGCCGGTCCCCTGAGTCGAGCTGGATAGGTACCAGACCAGCCTGAACATCCACGGAATCAGCCTGAGACGCAGGAAGATGCATCTGGATCTCTACAAATGAACATCTCCAGTGCTGAGTATTGAGGTACGAAGTGGGGAGCCGTGAAACCGCACACGGATACTGGAAGATAAACGGAAAGGGGAGGGAGCCGCCGCGTTCGGGCGCCGGGAAGCGGTAGCCACCTGCACAGGGGAGCGGGCGGACTCGCGGACTGGCACCCGCGAGAGAGCAGACTGAGACCGTGAGCCGGGGAACATGCACGACCAGACAGAAATGGAGCTCCGGTGTGCTCACTGGATCCAGACTGAGACCGGGAGCTGGGTGCGCGCGCCACCAGGCATCTCGCGGAACACCGGAATCCCGGTGCGCTCACTGGATCCAGACTGAGACCGGGAGCTGCGCAGTCATTGAGCGCCTGCCTTCGGCTTAGGGCGTGATCCCGGCGTTCCGGAAAGGAGTCCCTCATCGGGCTCCTCCGCTGGGAGCCTGCTTCTTCCTCTCCCACTCCCCTGCTTCTGTTCCCTCTCTCGCTGGTTGGCTGCCACATAAATAAATAAATAAAATCTTTAAAGAAGAAGCCCACATCCCTAAGATCCCTATAAAACAAGGGGCACGGCCTGGGACCCAGTCAATAATTTGGGCTCTGGAAACCCCGCAACCTCTCTTCATCAGAATGACAAGAAGGAGAAGCCCCCCCCAGCAAAGAAAAGACAGTGATTCTGTGGCCTCTGCCACAGAAATAATGGATATGGATGTAACCAAATTATCAGAAATGGAATTCAGAGTAACGATGGTCAAAATGATGAGTAGAATTGAAAAAACTATTAACGAAAAGGTTACTGAGAATATAGAATCCCTAAGGACAGAAATGAGAGCGAATCTGACAGAAATTAAAAATTCTATGAGCCAAATGCAGGCAAAACTAGAGGCTCTGACGGCCAGGGTCGCAGAAGCAGAGGAACGGGTTAGTGAATTGGAGGATGGGTTAATAGAGGAAAAAATGAAAATAGAAGATGGTCTTAAAAAAATCCACGCCCACGAATGTAGGTTACGGGAGATTACTGACTCAATGAAACGATCCAATGTTAGAATCATCGGCATCCCCGAGGGGGTGGAGAAAAACAGAGGTCTAGAAGAGATATTTGAACAAATTGTAGCTGAAAACTTCCCTAATCTAGCAAGGGAAACAAACATTCGTGTCCAAGAGGCAGAGAGGACCCCTCCCAAGCTCAACCACGACAAACCTACGCCACGTCACGTCATAGTGCAATTCGCAAATATTAGATGCAAGGATACAGTATTGAAAGCGGCCAGGGCAAAGAAATTTCTCACGTACCAAGGCAAAAGCATCAGAATTACGTCAGACCTGTCTACACAGACCTGGAATGAGAGAAAGGGTTGGGGGAGCATATTTAAAGCTCTTTCAGAGAAAAACATGCAGCCAAGGATCCTTTATCCAGCAAGGCTGTCATTCAGAATTGATGGAGAAATAAAGACATTTCAGAATCGCCAGTCACTAACCAATTTTGTAACCACGAAACCAGCCCTACAGGAGATATTACGGGGGGTTCTATAAAAGTAAAAAGGCCCCAAGAGTGATACAGAACAGAAAGTCACAGCCAATACAAACAAAGACTTTACTGGCAACATGGCAACATTAAAATCATATCTCTCAGTAATCAGTCTTAATGTAAATGGTTTGAACCATCCCATAAAACGCCACAGGGTTGCAGATTGGATAAAAAGAAATGACCCATCCATTTGCTGTCTACAAGAGACTCATTTCGAACCCAAAGATGCATTCAGACTGAGAGTAAGGGGATGGAGTACCATCTTTCACGCAAATGGACCTCAAAAGAAAGCTGGGGTAGCAATTCTCATATCAGATAAATTGGATTTTAAACTACAGACTATAGTTAGAGATGCAGAAGGGCACTATATTATTCTTAAGGGAAGTATTCAACAAGTGGATATGACAATTATAAATATATATGCCCCCAACAGGGGAGCAGCAAGATACACAAGCCAACTCTTAACCAGAATAAAGAGACATATAAATAAAAATACATTAATAGTAGGGGACCTCAACACTCCACTCTCAGAAATAGACAGAACACCCTGGCAAAAACTAAGCAAAGAATCAAAGGCTTTGAATGCCATACTCGACGAGTTGGACCTCATAGATATATATAGAACACTACACCCCAGAACCAAAGAATACTCATTCTATTCTAATGCCCATGGAACATTCTCAAGAATAGACCATGTTCTGGGACACAAAACAGGTCTCAACCGATACCAAAAGATTGAAATTATCCCCTGCATATTCTCAGACCACAACGCTCTGAAATTGGAACTCAACCACAAGGAAAAATTTGGAAGAAACTCAAACACTTGGAGACTAAGAACCATCCTGCTCAGGAATGACTCGATAAACCAGGAAATCAAAAATCAAATTAAACAATTTATGGAGACCAATGAGAATGAAAATACAACAGTCCAAAACCTATGGGATACTGCAAAGGCAGTCCTAAGGGGGAAATACATAGCCATCCAAGCCTCACTCAAAAGAATAGAAAAATCTAAAATGCAGTTTTTATATTCTCACCTCAAGAAGCTGGAACAGCAACAGAGGGACAGGCCTAATCCACGCACGAGGAAGCAGTTGACCAAAATTAGAGCTGAAATCAATCAAGCAGAAACCAGAAGTACAGTAGAGCAGATCAACAGGACTAGAAGCTGGTTCTTTGAGAGAATCAATAAAATTGACAGACCACTGGCAAGACTTATCCAAAAGAAAAGAGAAAGGACCCAGATTATTAAAATTATGAATGAAAAAGGAGAGGTCACGACGAACACCATTGAAATTGGAAGGATTATTAGAAATTTTTATCAACAGCTATATGCCAATAAACTAAGCAATCTGGAAGAGATGGAATCCTTCCTGGAAACCTATAAACTACCAAGATTGAAACCGGAAGAAATTGATTCCTTAAACAGGCCAATTAATTATGAAGAAATTGAGTCAGTGATAAACAACCTTCCAAATAACAAAACTCCAGGCCCGGACGGTTTTCCTGGGGAATTCTACCAAACATTCAAAGAAGAAATAATACCTATTCTCCTAAAGCTATTTCAAAAAATAGAAACAGAAGGAAAGCTACCAAACTCATTCTATGAGGCCAATATTACCTTGATCCCCAAACCAGGCAAAGACCCCCTCAAAAAGGAGAATTACAGACCGATTTCCCTAATGAATATGGACGCCAAAATCCTCAACAAGATACTTGCTAATAGAATCCAACAGTACATTAAAAGGATTATCCATCACGATCAAGTGGGATTCATACCTGGGATGCAAGCGTGGTTCAATATTCGCAAATCAATCAGCGTGATACATCATATCAACAAGAAAAGACTCAGGAACCATATGATCCTCTCAATCGATGCCGAAAAAGCATTTGACAAAATACAGCATCCTTTCCTGATTAAAACCCTTCAGAGTGTAGGAATAGAAGGTACATTTCTCAATCTCATAAAAGCCATCTATGAAAAGCCTACTGCAAATATTATTCTCAATGGGGAAAAGCTGGAAGCCTTTCCCTTAAGATCAGGAACTCGACAAGGATGCCCACTCTCGCCACTATTATTCAACATAGTACTAGAAGTCCTTGCAACAGCAATCAGACGACAAAAAGGGATCAAAGGTATTCAAATTGGCAAAGAAGAAGTCAAAATGTCTCTCTTTGCAGATGACATGATACTCTATATGGAAAACCCAAAAGAAGCCACTCCCAAACTATTAGAAGTTATAGAGCAATTCAGTAACGTGGCGGGATACAAAATCAATGCTCAGAAATCAGTTGCATTTCTATACACGAATAACGAGACCGAAGAAAGAGAAATTAGGGAATCCATCCCATTTACAATAGCACCAAAAACCATACGTTACCTTGGAATTAACTTAACCAGAGACGTAAAGGACCTATATTCTAGAAACTATAAATCACTCTTGAAAGACATTGAGGAAGACATAAAAAGATGGAAAGATATTCCATGCTCATGGATCGGAAGAATTAACATAGTTAAAATGTCCATGCTACCCAGAGCAATCTACACTTTCAATGCTATCCCGATCAAAATACCGAGGACATTTTTCAAAGAACTGGAACAAATAGTCCTTAAATTTGTATGGAAACAGAAAAGGCCCCGAATCTCCAAGGAACTGTTGAAAAGGAAAAACAAAGCTGGGGGCATCACAATGCCGGATTTCGAGCTGTACTACAAAGCTGTGATCACAAAGACAGCATGGTATTGGCACAAAAACAGACACATAGACCAATGGAACAGAATAGAGAGCCCAGAAATGGACCCTCGGCTCTTTGGGCAACTAATATTTGATATAGCAGGAAAAAACATCTGGAGGGAAAAAGACAGTCTCTTCAATAAATGGTGCTGGGAAAATTGGACAGCTACATGCAAGAGAATGAAACTTGACCACTATCTCACACCATACACAAAAATAAACTCCAAATGGATGAAAGACCTCGATGTGAGACAGGAATCCATCAAAATTCTAGAGGAGAACATAGGCAGCAACCTCTACGACATCGGCCAAAGCAACCTTTTTCATGACACATCCCCAAAGGCAAGAGAAACAAAAGATAAAATGAACTTGTGGGACTTCATCAAGATTAAAAGTTTCTGCACAGCCAAGGAAACAGTCAGAAAAACTAAGAGGCAGCCCACGGAATGGGAGAATATATTTGCAAATGACACTACAGATAAAGGACTGGTATCCAAGATCTACAAAGAACTTCTCAAACTCAATACACGAGAAACAAATAAACAAATCATAAAATGGGCAGAAGATATGAACAGACACTTTTCCAATGAAGACATACAAATGGCTAACAGACACATGAAAAAATGTTCAAAATCATTAGCCATCAAGGAAATTCAAATCAAAACCACACTGAGATACCACCTTACGCCAGTTAGAATGGCAAAAATAGACAAGGCAAGAGACAACAATTGTTGGAGAGGATGTGGAGAAAGGGGATCCCTCCTACATTGTTGGTGGGGATGCAAGTTGGTACAGCCACTCTGGAAAACAGTGTGGAGGTCCCTTAAAAAGTTAAAAATTGAGCTACCCTATGATCCAGCCATTGCACTACTGGGTGTTTACCCCAAAGATACAGACGTAGTGAAGAGAAGGGCCATATGCACCCCAATGTTCATAGCAGCATTGTCCACAATAGCTAAATCGTGGAAGGAACCGAGATGCCCTTCAACAGATGACTGGATTAAGAAGATGTGGTCCATATATACAATGGAATATTACTCAGCTATCAAAAAGAACGACTTCTCAACATTTGCTGCAACATGGACGGCACTGGAGGAGATAATGCTAAGTGAAATAAGTCAAGCAGAGAAAGACAATTATCATATGGTTTCTCTCATCTATGGAACATAAGAACTAGGAAGATCAGTAGGGAAAGAAAGGGATAAAGAAAGGGGGGGTAATCAGAAGGGGGAATGAAACATGAGAGACTATGGACTCTGAGAAACAAACTGAGGGCTTCAGAGGGGAGGGAGGTGGGGGATTGGGATAGGCTGGTGATGGGTAGTAAGGAGGGCACGTATTGCATGGTGCACTGGGTATTATATGCAACTAATGAATCATCGAACTTTACATAAAAAACCAGGGATGTACTGTATGGTGACTAACATAATATAATAAAAAAACATTAAAACAAAACAAAAAAAATCTTAAAAAAAAAAAAGAATTTGAGTCAAGCTGGTTTGAGGTTTATAGGTGAGCCAGGTCTGGGTCAAAACTCTCTCAACATTCCAGGGGCCTCTGGGCACTAGGTGGGAGGTGGAAGCACTCCAAGGCCACCATGAAGCACAGCTGAAGAGTTACAGCTGCCCTTGGGATAGTGTCAAAATCTGGGCTTGGTTGGGGGAGGCCAGGCCAAGGAGACTTGACAAACAGGTTGGAGCAGGAGAGGGACCAACATCAGGGGACCCGTAGGCTGGGTGTCTGGTGATGTGGCCACAGGCAATAGGCAAATAAATGGCCAGCCAGACAGGCAGATGGAGTCTGGGATGCTCTACAAACTTTTCATTGCCTGGGCAGACCTGGCCTTGGGTGTCTGGCAGAGAGTGGTTGGCAGAGACTAGGCCAAGCCACTGATGGCACAAGTGAGCCAAGCTTCTGGTAGCAGTGCCAGAGCTATAAGATGCTAAGGATGGCTTATTGTCCCAAGGAGCAATTCTAAGGGATGAGCCTCTCTTAGAAGCATGTGGCTCCAAACACTTCCAGGGACAGACATGGAATTGCTCCCATGATGAACAGGGTAAAGAATGAAATCCATATAAATCTTTCCCAAGAAAACTCCAAAAGGAAACTCATGTTTCCTCAGGAGAACCTGTCTCTACATTCACAAAGACCAAACACCAAAATAATCGTATCCATTTGTTTAGATGAGGAACTCAGCAGTGCATGGTGAGGAAGGAGCAATGTACTCCCAGACTCAGAGAAGGGACAGTGCCTCTATGGTGGGTCAGGCTTTACTATGATCATGATTATGATTATATTTATAATTATGATTATGATCCTTTAAAAGAACCTTCAGATGTGTTTATTTTAAATAAGTGGCCTCTTTTTTTTTTAAGATTTTATTTGTCTATTTGACAGAGATAGACAGCCAGCGAGAGAGGGAACACAAGCAGGGGAGTGGGAGAGGAAGAAGCAGGCTCCCAGCAGAGGAGCCTGATGTGGGGCTCGATCCCATAACACCGGGACCACGCCCTGAGCAGAAGGCAGATGCCCAATGACTGTGCCACCCAGGCACCCCAATTTTAAAGAAGTGGCCTCTTAAGATTCCAACCCTAAAATGTCAAGACCAGCTTCCTAATTCACAACTAAAAAGGTGGAGAGCAATTTAGACATAAATATTTTCCTGCACATGCAGAACTTTCCACAATTTAACTAGTTTCCTCCCCCTGGAAGGAAAAGATGTCTAACTTGAAAGAATTGTCTACTTTGGTGCTTTCCTTTTTGCCCTCATGGCCAAATGATATCCAGGTCATTGTCTCCTTAGACACAGAACACTGCAGGACCCTTTTTACCCTGCAATTGTCTGCTAAAGCCAGCATACTCAAATCACTGCTTTGAGGGGTACAATACGCCACTCAAAAGCCTATGATGGTGCCTACATTTAGTCAGGGTGAGTAATGTCAGATGCTGTAACAAACAACCTAAAAATCTCAGTGACTTAACATGATAAATGTTTCTTTCCTGTTCATGCAAAGTCCACTCTGCTGAATGGTTCTTCTGTAAGGGGAGACTCCGGAATCTAGCTTATATCAATCTTGAGGTTCTATCATCCTGAATGTTCAAGGCTGAGCTGGTATCATCCAGCTACCACATGGGGCAGAGGGAGAGCATGGAGGATCCTATACTTACCTACCCAACTCAGCCTGGAGGTTACACACACTCCTACCACTCACATCCCATTGGAGAGAACGAGTCATGTGCAAGGAGAACTGGGAAAACATAGTCTCTGGCTGGGCAGCCAGCTCCCAGCAATAGCTCTACACTACAGAATGGGAAACCCAATATTTGGTGGTCAGCCAACCATCTATTCCAAAATCTCCTCACCCACTGAATTACTTCCAAACTTTTTAGGATGGTATTCAAAACCTACCCCAACTTAGCCCCAATTCCAGTCATGAAGGCCATCTTCTAACCAACCAGGATGACCCAGTTCCCCCACCCTCCTGCCCCCAGACTTATCAGTTAGCTTTGACTGCATAGCAAACCATTCTAAAACTTAGTAGCTTAAAACAATAACTGTTTATTTAGATCACAATTCTTCAGATTGACAATTCGGGCTGAGCTCAACTAAAAGATTCTTCTGGTCCAGCTCTGCTCCCTCATGGTCAGCTGCCATACTGGCTAGGGGCTTTGGGACTAGAGGGTGCCTCAGCTGGGACAGCTTGCCTTTGCTTCATGCAGTCTCTCATCCTCCACTAGGCTACTCCTGGCTTGTAAACCTAGCAGCAGTACACTTATGAGAATGAGAGCAGAATTGTACAGAGCCCCTTGAGGCCCAAGCTCAGAACTCACTCACTTCTGTAGCACTTTAACAAACAAAGCCAATCACAAGGCCAGTTCAGATTCAAGGGGTGGAGAATAGAATCCACCTCTTGATAGGAGGAGGCCTGAAACTACTACACCAGTTTGTACTATGCTCTCCATGCCTTCCGCACAGTGTATCATCTACCCAAAACCTCTCCCTCCTCCTTGTCTTTGTCTGTGGACAACTCCAGTTCAAATGCCTCCTATTCCACAATGACTTCTGCCTTAGTTTAGACTCTCCCAAAAACAGAGCCTAAGACAAGGACTTATATGAAGATATTGAGTGAAAAAGTAAAAAGAGTAAAACAGAGATGGAAGGAAAGCCAAAATGGGGGTGCTTTACTGAGATCACTGCTGGGGGGCAATGAGAGGTGGATTCCACAGGGATCCCTAAGAAGCTATGGGATACCTTTCAGAAGTGTCCATTATTCAAAGAAGTGGGGCCCAGAGCCTTTCTCCACCAGCTCCCATTTTTTATTGGTTGAGGGTTACCCCAAAGGTCAGTATCTTCCCCACACTTTCAGGCTTCTCTTGCATATGGACCAAGCCAGCTCCCACGGCATCAGAGAACAGCCTTGAGGCAGAAAGATCCATGTGCAGTTTTGAAGTGGGGTGCTGTCAGCATGACCCTGAGCTCCCCTGGAACTATCCTCTATAGCTGTGCCTGAAATCAGACCAGGGAATGTTTTTTGAGGTACCAAAAATGTTAGATATAATTTCCCTGATGTCTTGTTGGAGAAGAATTCTCTCTCCTCATGGATCCTGTGCTCTGAAGTTTCCATTATTCCTATGGCACCTATTACATACTGTTTTTAATTGTAGACATTCATATATGTGTATAATCTCCCTTCTGGACTACAAGCTACTAGAGGACAGTGGCCACATCAGATAGAACTTTTTAGACCCCTAAGTTGGCCCCTAGCACAAAGCCCTATCAGTTTCGTTGGCTGAGTAAGGACATCAGTGCACATACCGACATGGTAATTTTCACTCAAACACTCCAACAAATAACTGCAGGTATCCATAATGTGCAGCACTAGAGGGGTTGTAAAAAACAAATGGAAACAAGCAGAAGACTCACACTCCCCAATCTCAGGAATTTAAAAATCTTTTTGGGTATATAAACCACACATACACACAATAAACTCTAATAGAGAACTGAAGGTTAGCAGAGGGGAGGTGGGGGGGGATGGGTGAGATAGGTGATGGGGATGAAGGAAGGCACTTGTGATGAGCACCAGGTGTTGTACAGAAGTGTGGAATCACTCTAGTGAACACTGGAAACTCATAGTACACTGTATGTTAACTAACTGGGACTTAAATAAAAACTGTTTTAAAAAGTAAACATGTCTGGGGGTGCCTGGGTGGCGCAGTCGTTAAGCATCTGCCTTCGGCTCAGGGCATGATCCCGGTGTTCTGGGATCGAGCCCCACATCAGGCTTCTCTGCTAGGAGCCTGCTTCTTCCTCTCCCACTCCCCCTGCTTGTGTTCCCTCTCTCACTGGCTGTCTCTCTCTGTCAAAAAAAATAAATAAAATCTTTAAAAAAAAAAAGTAAACATGTCTAAGGCAATGCCATGGAGTAATCTGAGGGGACAATGGTTATGCCAGGAAGACCAAAGGAAATGTTGGATTAGTGTGGCTGCCATAGTGGAGACCTAGCTGAAGAAGGAGATAATGCAACAAGAAGGAAGTGCCATTCTTCACCAAATGGGTTAATATTTTTACAATGTCTTTCTGATCATAGTTATGATATATGTGCATTATAGAAGAGTGAGAGGATGCCAAAAAGAACAAAGAATAGAGTTCATAATCCTACCACCCAAACGTAACCATTAAAAACACTTTGGCATAGCTCCTTCTTTCCTTCTTCATACGCATTTATGTTACATGGTTGAAGTCATACTGGATATTGATTCCTAGCTTATTTAGCATGAGAGCTAGAAGAGACAGGGAAAATTGAGTCCAACTTCCTCATTATATAAATGAGAAATGGAAAGCCCAAAGAAATCAAGGGATATATGAAGCTCCCAGAGCTGAGACCAAAATAGAGGTCTTCCAATCCCAATCCAGTTCTCTTTCTATGACACGATGCTGCCTCTATTTACCTCTTCTTCCTTCCCACATAATTATGAATACAGAGAAGAAACGTATATTTGTGGCTGGAGATTTCCCAAGTCAGTATGTACATTTAAAATTGTTTGCCTACATATGCACACATTGTTGTGGAAAGAGGTAATGGTGACCAACAGAGCCACTCTGAGAGTTAAAGGAGACAGCACACATGAGAAAGCAGCCGAGCATGCAGCAGGGACTCCGTAAGTGTGACTGGGGTGTTCATGTGGCTGGGGCGTACAGAGAGAGGCACAGCAGAATTCTGAGCTCTGTTTTTTCCACATGTCCTCAAGTATAATATCACCATGTTCTGTTGCCCATGCTGGAATACAAAATAAACTTCTCAGCCAGGAAGGTGGTTCTGCCAGGTCTCCTCTGTGTCTGGGTGGATTCGTTTTTCTATAAATGTTATGGTCCTCTGCAAAGAATGACTACAAGGGCTGCAGATGTTGCAGGCTCCTGTGAGCAGATGTTCATAACTATAAAATCTCAGGGAAATTATACCTCAGCCTTTTAAGTCAATGAGCTAAAACCCAACATAACATTCTGGGCTCATTTATTATTTTTCCCCCTTACAGCAGGCTGTGGATTAGTAGCAACAAAACAAACACATTTCCTGGGCAGTAGCTCATGGTCACTGGAGTCACAGATAAGCCCAAACCTCTCTGTGTCTTAGCCGCGATGATTATCTTTCTCCTGGGCTTAACAGACAACACAAACCCTCTGGTATCACAGGAGAAATATATTCAGGGATTCAGTGGGTGGCAAAGAAGGCAACACCTCCCCCACACCACCACCACCACCCCCACCTCTGGAAGCGACTTCCAGCCCTTCCACTGCTACAGTCACCCATGCCAGGGGTGAGAGAATCAGAGCGTCAAAAGGGAGCTTTGGAATAATTTACCCTTCCTCCTGTTCTGGAACCCAGTGCAGTCTTACAAAAAATTATGCATAATATTCAGGAAGGCTTAAAGGAATTTTTATAAATAGAGCATTAGAAGAAGTCACAGCTTGCTTGCTTGCTGTCTTTCTTTTAGTAAATGCAAGAACATCTCTTTTGTTCACATACACCTCAGTATCTAAGCACCCTTTTGTGGGGAGGGATCAGGTTCCTTCTGTGAAGCTATGCATCATTTCTATTCAAGAATAAGGACAGGGCAGAACATTCTCACCACCGTGAACAAACAAGCACACAGGCTGTTCTCTTTCTTCCTCTCCACCAACCTCTCCTCCCTTCTTACCACCCCTTCCACCCAAGCGTGGAAGTCAATGAGTGATGAATAGCAATCTCCCGAGCAGGATCCAACATTAGGCCAGAGCAGTGCAAAAAGCAGACTCCAAGCAACTTTCAAAAGCTGAATCTGTTAAAAAACACACTGCGCTCCTCCCTCAGACAACTGAACAGGGTACAAACTGGTCCACAGCCGGACTCCCCACAGATGGGAGTATGGAGAGAGTGAGAGAATTGGGGGGGGATCACATGGAAATATTGCACTTACTTTAAATGCCCAAGGGGAGAACAAGATTCCTAGGTGCTGAGAACAATTTGTAACCAGCAAACAAATAGGCACTTCATTACTGAGCCTATCCCAAGCAATACAGCGAGGGTCCGATCTGGTTAGGTTGTGGCAGTGGGCAAAAGTCCAGCCAGGGTGCCTTAGTTTATCCAAACTGGTTTGTCCATTTCTTGCTTTAATGTGCAGCATTTGTTTTTTAAAGTCATTGCCAACAGCTTCTCTCACAGTCTGACTGACTCACCAAATCTGTATCTGGTAGAGTAAACCAGGGCTGTTTAGTAAGTTTGGTGGTCAGAAGTTGTAGAAGTCCCCATCTGATAGTTTCTATTTTCTCTCTGTTTATTTCCTATAAATTCAATGCAGGCAGTGTGTGTGTGTGTGTGTGTGTGTGTGTGTGTGTGTGTCTGTGTTGGCAGACGGCAGTGCTGAAGAAAATGGAGGAGGAGGAAAATCGGAGAAACAGAGCTAAGAGCATAGAGAATGATCATGTAACAGTGTTGAGGCCTCAGCTAACTTGGACAATCCAGCTCTGTATGTGCCATTGTCTGGTTTGCTTTCCACGAGCCTGGGTATAGATTGACCGAGTCTGAAAGCTAGACTGACCCAGAGGTAGGTTTTTGCCAGGTGAGGGCAAATAAAGGCTAAGGAGGCCATGGAGTTAAGGATATTTTCAAGAATGTGAAGAGTACCTGGAGGGAAGACGAGAGAGAATACCCAGAGTTCACACAAGTCAGGGTATAGTACCTGTTCCCACCAACCAGCATGGAAAGCCTTGTAAGTCATGGGGCATTAGGTGGAGTACTCAGACGCGTTTCGCCTCAATCACGGGAAATAATGAGCCCTAAACTAAACGTTGCTCTGGTCCTGCCTAGTAAGTCTCAGAAGCAAGACTCAAAAGAATCACACTGCTTCTAAGTAATTTAACCACATCCCAGGAAAAGGGAAAACTATTTAGAGGAGTACAAAAATATCCAACACCCAATAAGGTAAAATTCACAATGTCTGGAATCTAATAAAAAAATACACCAAGAAAGCAAAGAAACAGGAAAATCAATCAATTGAAACAGACACAGAATGACAGAAATGATTGAATTAGTAAGCAAAGTCATTAAGACAGTTATTATAACTATTCCATATGTTCTAGAAGCTAGAGGAAAGAGCACAAGCTAACTAGAGACAGAAATGGTAAAAATATGGTAAGTTATAGCTCTTTAAAGCATGTGTGAAGGTTGAAAGCAAAATACAGAACACCATGTGATGGGGTTCTCAATATATGTTGATGTAAGACAACTATAGCATGAAGAGGGGAGGGTAAAGAGATCTATATGGCAGTAAGATTTCTACATTTTCATCAAAGTAGGAAAATATTGACTCTAAATAGACTGTGAAAAGATAAGCATGCATTTTGCAATCCCTAAAGCAATTACTAAAAGATAATCAGCTGGTTAAAACACACCACAGAACTGGCCCAAACAGGAATCCTACCTCTGTTGCCATAAAAAAGTTAATAAACCATCAGAAAACCATCACCTCCACAATTACTGCTCTAGGACAGGGGGTCAACAAACTATGGCCCATGGGTCAAATTTTTATAAATCAAGTTTTCTTGGAAGACAGTCATGTTCATTTTATATGCCTGTTTTCATGCTACAATGGCAGAGTTGTGTACTTGCGACACAGACTACGTGGCCCACAAAGCCAAAAATATGTACTATCTGGCCTTTTACAGCAAGTTTGTGGACTCCTGCTCAAGTAATTTACAGCCTCAGCCCAGGCCATATTGACAAAAATGAAAGTCCTATGATCTGCCTCTCAACAGGCATTAAGTCAGAGTTTCTTCACACAGGGACCACTGTAACTGCTGCTAGGGAAACAAAACTCTAACTGCATGGGCTATGAGAAGCATGGCATCCACCTCATTTCTACTTTGCAAATCTCTCAGGAAGGTACCTTCAGGGCAAAACCTGGGACACATGTAGAATCCCAGCTGTAAGAGAAAACAGCAAATGAATTGAACTTTCCAGTCCCCAGCATGCAGTAAAGCATGCTACAGAGGGCTGGAATGGAACTCAGTGGGCCAATCTGTACTATCTGCCAAACCATCCACCTTAACGGTCATTCCAAATAAGAAATCCATGATCAAGTCAACAGGATGGAAACCAGGAAAAGGTTTAAGGAGGAGAATAGAAGGCACTTTACTTTTATTATTTAATTTTTGAGATACATTTCACATACCATAAATTCACCATTTTAAAGTGTATGATTTAGCGGTTTTTAGTATGTTCAAAAAGTTGTAATACCATCACTACTACTAATTCCAGAACATTCACCACCCCAAAGAGAGCCCACACCCATTAGCAGTCACTCCCTATTTACCCCTCCTCCCAGCCATGGCAACAGCTAATGTGCTTTCTGTCTCTATGGATTTGCCTGTTGAGTACCTTTCATATAAATAGACTCATGTGGCATTTTTTGCTTGACTTCTTTTTATTTAGCACAACGTTGAAAGTTTCATCCATGTTGTAGCTTGTGTCAATACTGCATTCCTTTTTTGGATATGTGTGGATACACCATATTTTGTTTCTCCACTCATCGGCTGATGGATATTTGGGATGGTTCCACTTTTTGGCTATTATAAATCATGCTGCTATGAATATTTGTGTACAAATTTTTGCGTGGACATATATTTTCAATTCTCTTGGGTAAAGGGGCAGGAGTGGAATCGCTAGGTTGCATAGTAACTCAATGTTTAACTTTTTCAGGAACTGCCAAATTGTTTTCCAAAGCAGCTGCACCATTTTACAATCTCAACAGCATTGTAGAAGGTTTCCAATTTTTCCACATCATTGCCATTGCATGTTATTTTTTGTTTCTTTAAATATTATCATCCTAATGTAAATGAAGCAGTATCTTATGGTTTTGACTTGCATTTCCCTAATAACTAATGGTGTCAGGAATTTTTACATGTGCTTGTTGACCATTTGTATCTCTTCTTCGAGAAAAATCTATTCAAAGACCTTACCAATTTGAAAAATTGGGTTATTTTTTATTATTGAGTTGTAAGAGCTCTTTGCATATTCTGGATACCAATTATCAGATATGTATCTGATATCTGATTTGTAAATGTTTTGTCTGATTCTGTGAGTTTCTTTTCATTTTCTTTTTTATAATGATTTTATTTATTTATTTGAGAGACAGAGAGAGCATAAGCAGGGGCAGCAGCAGAGGGAGAGGGAGAAGCAGGGCTTGATCCCAGGACCTCGGGATCATGACCTGAGCCGAAGGTGGATGCTTAACCCACTGAGCCACCCAGGCAGCCCTGTCTTTTTATTCTTTTGATAGCACCCTTTGAAGCACCAACATTTTTAGTTTGATGAAATCCAATTTATCTAATTTTTTCTTTCATCATTTGTGCTTTTGCTGCCATGTTAACTATTGCCTAATTCAAGGATACAAAGATTTATGTGTATACTTCCTTCTAAGAGTTTTATAGTTTTAGCTTTGCATTTAGATCTTTGGTCCATTTTTTTTTAAGATTCATTTATTTATTTGAGAGAGAGAGAGAATGTTGGGGGGCAGGGTGTGGGGGAAGGAGAAGGAAAGAGAGTCTTAAGCAGACTCCACGCTGAGCACAGAGCCTGATGCAGGCCTCCATCTCATGACCCTGAGATCATGACCTGAGCCGACACCAAGAGTCAGGCACTTAACTGACTGCACCACTCAAGCACCCCGGTCTTTGATCAATTTTTTAAGTTAAATTTTGCATATGATGTGAGGTAGTGGTCCAACTTCATTCTTTTGCATATGGATATCTAGTTGTTCCAGCACCATTTACTGGAAAGACTATATTCATGCCTTATTGAATTGTCTTGGTATCCTTGTAGAAAATCAATGGGCCATAAATGTAAGGCTTTGTATTTGGAGTCTCAGCTCTAGTCCATTGATCTATATGTCTAGTCTTATGCCTGTACCACATTGTCTTGATTACTATTGCTTTGTGGTGAGTTTGAAATTGGAAAGTGTAAGTCTTCCAACTTTGTTTTTCTTTTTCAACATTGTTTTATCTTCTGGGTTTTTGGCAGTTATGATTTTGATAGGGACTGCAGTGAATCTGTAGATCAATGTGGGGAGTATTGTCAATATAACAGTATTAAGTCTTTCAATCCATGAACAAGGAGTACCTTTCCATTTATTTAGGTCTTCTTTAATTTCTTTCAATGTTGTTTTATAACTCTCAAGGTATAAGTCTTGCACATCTTTTGTTCAAGTTATTCCTATGCATTTTATGCTTTATGTTTCTTTTGTAAATGGAATTGTTCTTTAATTTCATTTTCAGAGTTTTCATTGCTAGTGTATAGAAATACAACTGATATATTTTAAGATTTTATTTATTTGTCAGAGAGAGAGAGAGAGAGAACACAAGCAGGGGAGGGTGGGAGGCAGAGGGAGAAACAGGCTCCCCACTGAGCAAGGAGCCTGACGCGGGACTCTATCCCAGGACGTTGGGATCATGACTTGAGCCTAAGGCAGCCACTTAACCAACTGAGCCACCCAGGTGTCCCTAGAAATACAACTGATTTTTAAAAATATTTTATTTGAGAGACAGAGAGCACACATGAGTCAGGGGGAGGAGGGGCAGAGGGAGAGGGAGAAGCAGACTCCCCACTGAGCAGGGAGCATGATGACGTGGGGCTCTATCCCAGGACCCCAAGACACGACCTAAGCCAAAGGCAGACACCTAACCCACTGAGCCACCCAGACCCCCTTACAATTTATTTTTTAATATTGATCCTGTGTCCTGCTACCTTGCTGAATTTGTTGGTTAACTCTAATTTCCTCTCTCTCCCTCCCCCCCCTCTCTCTCTCTCTGTGTTCTTTAGAATTTTCTATATACAAGATCATGCCATCTGCAAATAGAGATCGTTTTTACTTCTTCCTTTCTAATCTGGATACATTTTATTTGACTTACTTGCCTAACTGCCCTGGCTAGATCATCCAGTTAAATGTTTAATAGAATTACCAAGAAGGGGACATCCTTGTCTTGTTCTTGGGAAGAAAGCTTTCAGTCCTAAGTATGATGTTAGCTGTGTGTTTTTCATTGATGTCCTTTACAAAGTTAAGGAAGTTCCCTTCCATTCCTAGCTTGTTGAGTGTTTTCATCATGAAAAGATGCTGGATTTTGTCAAATGTTTTTTCTTTGTCTATTGAGGTGATCATGGAGTTTTTGTCCTTTATTAATATGATGCAGTACATTGATTTTCACACATTGAAACAATCCTGCATACATTAAACAAACATCACTTGGTCATAGTATATAATCTTGTTTATATGTGGATTTGGCTTGCCAGTGTTTTGGTGAGGATTTATGCATCTATAATCATAATGGGTATTGGTCTATAGTTTTCTTTTGCTGTAACATCTTTGTCTGGTTCTGGTATCAGGGTAATGCTGGCCACATGGAATGAGTTGAGAAGTATTCCCTCCTCTCTATTTTTTGGAAGAGTTTCTGAAGGCTTGGTGTTAATTCTTCCTTAAACATTTGGTAGAACTCACCAGTGAAGTCATCTGGTCCGGGGATTTACTCTGTGAAAAGTTTTTTGATTACTGATTCAATCAATGTCTTTACTTACATTCAGATTTTCTGTTTCTGCTTGAGTCAGTTCAGTACTTGTGTCTTTCTGGGAATTTGTCCTTATCATCTAGGTTATCCAATTTGTTGACATAAAATTGTTCATATTATCCCCTTTTAATCACTGCCATTTCTATAAGGTCGCTAGGAATGTCCCCACATTCATTACTCACTTTATTAAAATGATCTTCTTTTTCTCGCTCAGTCTACTTATAGGTTGGTCAATTTTGTTGCTCCTTTCAGAGACCCGGCTATTGGTTTCACTGATACTTCTTGGTTGTTTTTCTATTTTATATTTCATTAATTTCCACTCTAATCTTTGTCATTTCCTTCCTTCTGCTTGCTTTGGGTTTAGTTCCCTCTTCTTTTTCTGGATTCTTAAGGTAGAAAGTTATTGGTTTGAGATCTTTCCTTTTTTTTAATGTAGGCATTTACACTTATAAATTTCTCTATAAGCACTGTTTGAGCTGCATTCCTTAAGTTTTGTCTATTTCTCCCTTCAATTCTGTCAGCTTCTGCTTCATGTATTTTGGGACTGCGTTGCTAGGTGCACACATGTTTATAATTGTCCTCTCTTGCTAATTAATTGACCCTTTTGTCATTATAAAGCATCCTTCTTTGTCTCTAGTAACAATTGTTTTCTTAAAGTCTATTTTATCTGACATTAGCGTAGCCACTCTAATTCTTCTGTTTACATTTGCATGATATCTCTTTCTATCCTTTTACTTTCAAGCCATTTGTGTCTTTGAATCTGAGATGTCTCTTGTAGACAGCACATTGTGGATCATTTTTAAAGTATCCATTATGCCAATCTCTGCCTTTTGTCTATTTAACCCATTTATATTTCATAATATAGGGTCAACACTTACCATTTTGTTATTTGATTTCTATATGAATTGTCTCTTTTATTCCTATATTCCTCCATTACTGCCTTCTTTTGTGTTAAATAGATATATTTAGTGTGATATTTTAATTTTTTATTCCTTTTATTATATTTTTGAGTTATTTTCTTAGTGATTGCCCTGGGCATGATAATTAAAATGTTAACTTATAACAATCTAGCTTGGATTAATACCAACTTAACTTCAATAGTCTATAAAAACTTTGCTCCTATATAGCTCCCTGGATTGCTGTAAGCTTTTGGCCAATTTCCAGAGTTCTGAAAAAATTGATTCTGACCAGTTTTGCTAGTATTCTTGTAGCTTTTCTGGAGGAGAGTATTTTTGGAGGTCTTTGCTCCAACATCCCCAGTGACATTACTCCCAGGCAGTTCATTTTTAAAGGGTGCCTACAATGTTAGGAAGGAGTGAAATGGAGTAGCTAAAGGTGTAAAAATAAAGATGGCTGTTGTTGCTTCTCAGTAGGTATATAGCTGTGGAGGACTGCAGTGTTGTTTTCAACTATCTACCCCTCTCTCTATCCATGCCCTCTGTCTGCCCTGTAACTTTGCAGTGCTTCCATCTAGAGGTGGAATATAGTTCTCTGATCCACTGATGATGTTGCTTAGCTATATAGCTTTCCTTGGCCAAGTGGAATGTGGACAAAAGTGAGGGTACCAGTTCTGAGCTTAGATCATAAAGCAGTTGATGTTTCCACTCATCCTTTTTGTGCTGCTGCCATCACCATGAGAAGAACATGTGCAGCTAGTCTGCTGGTCCAAGAAAGAAAAGAGATACAGGAAGCCAACTTGGACTCAACCTAGAGCTTGGAGCCAAGTTCAGCCAAGCTTGGTCTATATCATTGAAATGTCAGCCAACCCACAGGTGTGTGAACAAGAACAAATGATTTAACCCAGTGAGTTTTGAGCTGGTTTATTATACAGCCCTGTTGTGGCAACAGTTGGTTGATACATGTTATTTTGATCATACCCCTGTAAGACCTGGACCTCAAATATATCTACCATTTATTTGTGCCACTACCACTCTCCTTCTCTCCCTCTAATCAAATGGAAGAGTTTGCTCTATCTTCTCTGAGCTAAGGAGCCATTTTAGATTTTTGTCAGTTATGAAATGAATATCTGGTATGAAAGGCAACAACTACATTAGATCAAGCACACCCAAGACAGCCTCTATCTCTCAAGCCAGCAAATCACTCCTCAGAGAGCAGAAATACAAGGTCAAAAAACCAGGTCTTTTTTCCAAAAGAAAAATGATCAATTCTTCCCTCTCTAAGGGGAACAGTTTGCAGTATGGAAAGCAGTAATGGAAACTCCAGTTTTCATTCCAAGGATTATCTTCCAGAAAACTGGTTATTTTCTTCAGAGCAGTTTGTGATCACATGCTCTGACTAGATGACATCATTTGTGGGGGGAAATGTCTCTGTCTCAGTATCTTTCTGGTGAAAATTTGTTTAAGAGCCCATAGGTTCTTGGTCCTGAAAAAGGAGAGTGTGAAGAAGATATGTGGGGAGATGGGTGTAAACGTACTTAGTGACCTTTACAGGTGTTTTTAAAAAGTTGTTGGCAATTGTCTTTTGGCTACTATATCTTGCTCAGTTAAATTTTTAGTCTTTAACAGGTAAACTCTAGCTTACTGATAATGTTAATCATGGATGATGATCATTTCTTAATCATTAGAATAATGTTAATGAATGAAGTAAGTATAGAAGAATTGATCAATTCTTTTCTGGATATAGGAAAGAGTGTGTTCTCTGAGTTGGTAAATGAATGTACATGTATGAATTAAGCCTAGCAGTTCACTGATGCTTCCGCCCACAATCTTAAGACATGTTTTATTTATGTGACCCCCTTCAAGTGGGGCTTATGTACATCAAGGGGGTGTTGGGGTTTTTTAATGAAAGAGAAACACATTTTCTAGGGAACCAAAGAGTGAACCAAGTACAACTGCTTGCTTGGAGACTGGCAATCTGTACCAGATTTACAATTGTCATGAGCCTATGACAGCCACTGTCGTTTGCCTATCCCATCTCTCATCATATCTTCTTTTTAGTAATACAACCCCAATTATATTTAATATAACCATGGTCTTGCCTAAAGATTACATTTCCCCAGGCTCTCTTGCAATTAGATAGCCAAGTGACTAAGTATTGGCCAATGAAATGTAACAGGACATATGTATGGCTTATAGGAAGTCTCTTTATAAGAACCACAATTCCCTTAATTACCTCTTTCTTGTTCCTATTGCCTGAATATGGAAGTAATGACTAGAGATCCATATTGGACCATAAAGTGACCTTAAGAAAGGAAGCCACATGCTAAGAATTATAAAACAGCATGATATTCACCAGGCTTCCTGTGACAATATGAAACCACCATATTAGCCCTGGCCTATTACCTCCTGGCCTATTACCTTCTTTTACCTGAGAGAAAAATAAAATTCATTTCCTTAAAGCCAGGTTTATTGTATAATATATAGTAAAATTCACTCTTTTTAGGTGCACAGTTCAATGAGTTTTAACAAATTTATACAGTCCTGTTACCACCACCACATTCAAGATGTAGACCATTTCCATCCCACCCAAAAAAGTTCCCTCATTTTCCTTTGCATTTAATCCCTCCTCCCCATCTCCAGGCACTTGAGATGACTGATTTGATTTCTGTCCAAATAGTTCACCTTATCCAGAATGTCACATAATTGGAACCATACAGTATGTAGCCTCTTATATTTGGCTTTTTTCGCTTAGCATAATGCTTTTGAGATTCGTCCACACCATTGCATGTCTCAGTAGTTTGTCCCTCTTTGTGGCTCAGGTACTACAATTTATTTATTCATTCACCACCTGATGGGTATTTGGAGTGTCTCCAGGATTGCTAATTATAAATATTGCTACTATAACTATTTGTGCACAAGTCCTCATATGGACATAGTTCATTTCTCCTGAGTGGTACTGATGGGTGGCATAATAAGTTTACATTTAATAGTATAAGAATCTGCTGAGCCCATTTTTACCCAACAGCAATGTATAAGAGAGTTCCAATTGCTCCGTATCCTTGTCAGCACTTGATAATGTCAGAAATTTTCATTTTACCCATTCTAATAGGTGTGCAGTGGTATATCATTGTGGTTTTAATTTGCATTTCTCTAATGAATAATAATGTTGAGCATCTTTTCCTGTGTTTATGTCATCTATATCTCTTTTGTGAAGTGTATGTTCAAGTCTTTTGCCCATATTTTTGGTTGTCTTCTTAGTATTGAGTTGTATATAAGATATAAGTCCTTTATGAGATATGTGCTTTGTAAATATTTTCTCCTAAAGTGCAATTTGTTATTTTCTCAACAGTGTCTTTAAAAAAACAGAACTGTTTAGTTTTGATGAAGTTCAATTTAACAAATTTTTCTTTTTTGGTTTGTGCATTTTGTGTCCTATTTAAGAATATGTTGCCTGCCCCAAAGATTTTCTCTTATGTTTCCTTTTAGAATTTTTATAGTTTTAATGCTTACATTTGGATTTATGATATATTTCAAATTTATTTTTATATATGGTGGAAGGAAAAGGTTGAAGTTCACTTTTTTCACATATGGTTATCCAGTTGTGCCAGCACCATTTATTGGAAGATTATCCTCCTTCCACATTGAATTACTTTGGCACCATTGTTAAAAATTAATTGACCACATATACAGGGGACTATTTCTGGACTCTATATGTTGTTCTGTTGATCTATGTATCTATCTTTATGCCAATGCCATGCTGTCATGATTACTGTAGCTTTATAGTAAGTCTTATAATCGATAGTGAGAGTCCTCAACTTCGACCTTTTTGTTTTCAAAACTGCCTTGGCTATTTTAATTTCCTTAATTATCCATGTAAATTTTAGAGTTAGCCTGTCAGTTTCTACAAATAAGAATTGTAAGATCTTGACTGGGATTGCTTTGAATATATAGATAATTTGAGAAGCATTGACAACATAACAATTTTGAGCCTCTGATCCATGTACATGGCATACCAAGAGAAAAATAAAAGTCGATCTCATTTAAGACACTGTTGCTTAGATTTTGTTTTTACATTCAGCCAAGCTTAATGCTAATCAATACAGAGGCATTCACAACTTGTTATGAATGCATCAGACCTCAATTCAAAGAAACAAGAGGTGCTAAAAAAAGAAAAAAAGATGGCAAAAGGACACTGGAGTCAACCTGAAAGAGCTTCAAATTGCCAAAAATGAAACAATTTGAACCAAATAAATACTGATTGTACTGGATTATAACCCAAAGAAGAAAACAAATATCCATGAATTCATACTGATACAAATACATCATTGAATAAATGGGGAAGAAGAAACAAATATTCCTTACATTAGAATTTCAACTAACATATATAGAAAGAATGAGAAAAACAGAAAAATCACCCTTAGAACACCACAGCAATAACCTTTGCAGGCAAGAGTCATTGATGTGTATGCATATGTTGAATTCTTTAAACTTTACACTTTATGTATGTGCAGTTTGTTTTATGTCAGTTTTACCTTAGTAATACTGGAAAATTAATCTCACTGTATTTTATTTTCCAATGAAAAGTTAACAATGTGATGCTTCATTCAAGTACAGGAGGTGGACTTTCTGTGGGCAGAACTGTTCTAATACCTACAGTTCAGGTATCAGAGTATATCCAAAAAAATAAGGGCAGGCTCTATGGGTAATCTGCCCTTATGCCCTCACCCTTACCACGTCAGGTGCTGGCCCAACGTCCAACAGCCAGCATCTAAATTTGCCTGCTGGACTTCTCTAGCTGCTGAAGCCAACTTTGCCTGCCCACCTGTCAGGCCAGAAGTGCCAGGGAATTAATGCCTCCAGAGGAACTGCTCTCAACGTGTGATTCTGGGAATTGATTGGTGTATAAATAACCCAGCTTTCTCACCTCTTGGGGGTAGTAACTCTGAAACACAGGTTCTACACTGTTCCCCAGAGGTCCAGGACAAGATTATGCTCTCCTATTGCCTACAGAACTAACTGGTTTGATAATGTACCCTGTTTTCCCATGCTTGTTTCACTTCCCCACTTCTCTACCTTTACTTCCAAATAAACTACTTGCTCTTGAATTCTTGTCTCAGGGCTGGCTTCTGGGGGAACCCAAACTAAGACAAAGATGTAGTGGGCACCTTTAGTGAATACATGAGCATCTGTAAGAAAAATGGCTAAGAAACATACTCTCCTTGAATAGAAAAACTACAAAAATTTTAGGAACCTAAAACTTTCTTTTTCAGCCTACGACTACTTTAGAATTATTGTCTATAAAACCAGTGCAATTAAAAACAAGCAATACTCTCTCCCTCTGCCCCTCCTCCATCTCTAATTAATTAATTAATTAATTAAAAAGTGGGCAGGCTGAGTGGCTCAGTCGGCTACGCATCTGACTCTTGATTTCAGCTCAAGTCATGATCTCAGGGTTGTGACATCGAGCCCCGTGCAGGGCTCTGGGCTGGGCATGGAGCCTGCTTAAGATTCTCTCTCTCCATCTGCCTCTGCCCCTCCCCCCACCTCTCCCTCTCTAGAAAAAAAGAAAGGAAGAAAGAAAGGAAGCAAGACAGATAAGCAATAATATGCGCAACTAACTTAGAGCTGATCTGCTTCTCACCATTTCTGATGGCCAACTCAGGCAATCTTGACCATCACCCAGTTTATTCTCAGTCTAACAGTATATATTTGTCTATTTGTCAAATGTTCAGCAACTCTTCACCACTGGGGTTTTTGTTTTTGCTATCCCTTAGTTGTTTGTTTTCATAAAATATCTGAGAAGAAAAGAGGAGGGCAAGCTCATTACATGAAGCTCCAGCTTTATAAAGCAATTACTTATCCTAATGAGAGGGGGTGCTGAACTCAAGACTTGAATACAATGGGTTGACAATGCACAATTTGCATCATGTATTAACATGGCAGTTAAAAGCCATGAGAAACCTAGATATTGGAAATGAAATGGTTCTGGAAATAGCGGCAGCTGACATAGTTACTTATCACTTCGGAGGAGTGTTGGTAATAGTGAGAGATTGCAAAAATTGCCCCAATTCTTTACTTTTCCATGTCTCTACAGCCCCTTTGCCATGTAACTTTGCAGTGTCTTCTGCTGTGCATGGAGGTTCAGCTATGTGGCTTCCTTTTGGACAAATATAGGAGAATATGACACAAGTAGAGGTTTGCAAAGAGCCTCCATGATTGGACTGGCTTGCTCTTGCCTTCTGTCATCACCATAAGAACGTGCTCAGGATGGCCTGCTGGTGGATAAGAGACATGTGGAGCAGAGCCAAGTCGCCTCACTCATTTTAGCCAAAGCTATCTTGGACCAGCTGACAGTCAGCTAATTGCCAGAAATGTAAGTGAACCTGGGCAAGACCAGATATACTGCCCAGTTGAGCCATCACCAAACCAGAGACACATTAAATTTGTCCATAATATTTTGAGCCACTGAATTTTGCAGTGGCTTGTTACATAACATTCTGATGGAGATAAATAATACAATAAGGGTGGGGATTGAGGAGTATAACCTTTCTTGGGGCAATGGGGCCCAAAACTCACATAAAAATGGATACATTCAGCAAGTCATCTGAATACTCATAGATATCTAGGTAAGTGATGGGTTCTGAAACACCCATATCAGAGATTGCAAACTGGTGGCCCACCATCCATATCTGGAGATGTGTTCCTACAGAATGGTGAAAGCATGATTCCTTGTCTTCTTTTCAGTCAGAAATAAGTGAATCCTATATATTAGAGAGCTCACCTCTACTGGCTTAAACTTCTTTCTCTACTACCAACTGGATATAGAATCTAAAGGTAGACCTTGGGGTCAGTAAAACTTGACTCTCCATCAGATAGGGTTCAGTCTGAGAAACAGCACCATGAGGAATGATATAGAATAAGAATTTGTCATGGGGATTTGACCTTGAGCAATTATGGAAACTGGTAAAATGGTCTCAGTTTGGTTGTTTCTTCTGCATCTGGTGCAGAGCCTATAGTCAAGTAGGCATGAGGTAGGCAAGAACAGGACAACTGAAACCTGTGAGGAACAAGCTGGAACTTGCTTTGGCCTTTCCCCATCTCCAAGCCTCCAACCCTGCTGCCTTAGGTGACTTGTAGGAGAGGTTGGTGCTCTTGCCATGAAGCCACCCTGACAACTGGCCTAGGATTTGGAGAAGTAAAAGGAAAAGAGCCTACAATAACAAAAACCGCAAGGCTGGCTGCTGCCACAGAAACAAGGTGCACGAGCAGATCCATGAAAATGTGCTCAAGCTGTAACACGGCCTAACCCACACTGATCTCCTGAGAGTAAACATGGGCACTGCCTCACTTCCACCTTCTAAATAGCCTGCAGATTTCTCCTGGGCTAACTCTAACTAGAAACATACAAGGAGAGGAACTCTAGGAACCATAGTACCAGCTTAGCCAGGTTGATACATTCTAAAGCCACAACATCTCAGCACTTATTTCAACAGGTGAAAACTTAAATGGAAATTAAAAAACCAGTTATTATATCCTAAGTTTTAAATTTCTGGATGAAAACTAGAGAGAGAAGAGCCATGCAGTTCATGCTGTGTGTCTCAGGAAGCTTCTGACCCTAAGTGAGTCAGACTGGTTTAAACGTAAGGAGACTTCTTGCCTCATATAATAAGTTGAAAGGCAGTGTGGTTTAAGAGCAGGCTAATAAATGGTTCCATGACTCCATCTAAGATCTGCATTCTTTCCATCTTTTTGCTTATCATCCTTAGGCACGCTGGGTTTGTCGTCAGGCTTATCTCTTCCTGGCCACAAGGTGGCTAAAGCAGTTCCAACCATCACATCCCCACACGCTAACATCCAAAAGTGTCTATTTTGATGTGTGAGGAAACTTTTCCCATTAGTCTCCTGAGCAGAACTCTCTTGACATCCCATTGGCCAGAACTAGTCATATGTCTACCCTAAGCCAATCAATGGCAAAGGAAATAGGATTACAAAAATTTATCTTCCTAGGTTATGATTATGTCCACACAACTTTTTCTCTCATTTTAGTTATCTGCTTATGACATAAGCGCCAAAGTACAATTATGAAGTCAAAAGGCATAATACTACTTTATTTTTTTTAATGTAATGCTAAAGCAGCCCTGTTATTGACATCTTTTTTCCTCTCTGAGTTCATATTGGAGTGTATATACTGAGCCAGACAGTGTCTGGATAGTTTAGCCTCCTGTGAATCACATGACTACCCATTACCTAAATCAAACTGGGTTTCTATTAGCAAAGAATAATAGGAGAGATGGATGGGCAGTGGCTTTGTGTCTATTCATTCACTTAGCATTTATTTTATACCTGTAACCACATCAAGAGCATCAGATATGAAAGCTCCACAAGTAATACGTAGGAAAAGAGAATTTCTCCATGGCCCAGAGAAATAAAGTATGACCATCTTGTGAGTTCTAGAGGGAAACTTGAAAACAGACACATGAAATGGCCAACAAGCACATAAAAAGATGCTCTACATAATTAGTCATTAGGGAAATGCAAATCAAAACCACAATGAGATACCACTTCACATCCACTAGGATTTTCCAAAAACTGGGAAAGTAAGTGTTGGTGAGGATGTGGAGAAACTGAAACCCTCATACACTGCTGGAAGGAATCTAAAACTGTGTGGCAGGTCCTCAAAATGTTAAACAGAATTATTGTGACCCAGCAATTCTACTTCTAGTACCTACCTCCCAAAGATAAGCATTTGCCCAGACAAAAACTTGTACATGAATATTCATATCAGCATTATTCATAATAGCCCAAAACTGGAAACCCAAGTGTCTGTGAATGAATAAATGGATAAACAAATTATGATCTATCTACACAATGGAATAGCATTCAGCTATAAAAAGGAATGAAATACTGCTACGTGCTACCATGTAGATGAACCTTGAAAACATTATGCTAAGTGAGAGAAACCTGACATGTATGATTCTATTACCTGAAATGTCCAGAATAGGCAAATTCACAGAGCCAGAGGGCAGATTACCGATTGCCTGGGATGGGGGGAGAGGGAATGGGCAATGTTTGCTCAATTAAAGCCCATTTAAGGTATGGGGTCTCCTTCTGGGGGGATAAAGATATTCTGTAACTAGACAGAAGTGGTGATTGTACAACACTATGAATGTACTGCCATGGAACTGTTCACTTTAAAATGGTTAATTTTACATCAAAAACCAGGGATGTACTGTATGGTGATTAACATAATATAATAAAAATATATTATTATAAGAAATAAATAAATAAAATGGTTAATTTCATGAATGTAAATTTTATTTCATTTTTTAAAAATCTTTTTAAAAAGACACGAGAGAAAATAGCTTTTTCTACCTTATTAAGAATAAAGTGGTTAGAACTGCCAAAGCACCCTGTGTTCAAAAAGAGACAAGTCTGAGAAATAAAAATCTTCCAAAGATGGCAGAGCAAAAAGATGGAAGGAACCCAGGTTTGGATGGGTTGTCAAGCCGTTTAAGTGATCTGCCACAAAACCACTCTTTCTTAAGACTTTTTATTTTGTAAGATAATTAATTACCTATTAAGAAGTCTTAGGAATGTTTTGCCAAATGCTTTTATTTTCTCTCTTTTATTTATATTTGCTGTCTGGAAGCTGGCAGGCTTCTGGAAATTTCCCTAAATGCTTCCAGATATTCCCATAATTCTTTTCAGACACCACAGCTTTTGAAAACACTCTTTACTTACCTATAGAAACCAGACATGCACCATTCCTGTTGTTATAAAAGCCAAGTGCTGTAAACCTAACCACTTACAGAACCTAACTATTCCAGACCTCCCAGAAACAGAGACTGGAGCAGGACAGAACGCAGGTACATTCTGTCCAGATCTTATGTGCAGTTCATGGGCACTTGAAATTCCATAGTCAGAAGGAACCTGAGTTTCAACAAAATGGATTTCTTTTTAGTCTCAATCTCACCTCAATTCATTTTAGTGTTTCTGTATATGCTAATAGGGCCTCTTCTCATTTTCACTGCTAGATGCGCACACACATGCACACACTTCACAGCATGTTCCTGCAGAAATGTTTTTACTTTAAAAATTAGTCAGAAATAAGGGCACCTGGATGGTGCAGTCGGTTGAGCAACCAGCTCTTGATTTTTGGCTCTGGTCATGATCTTGAGGTCACGGGATCGAGCCCCGCATCATCCCTGAGGACTCTGTGGTCAGTGTGGAGTCTGCTTGTCCCCCTCTCTCTGCTCCTCCCCCTGCTCACACGCTTTCTCTAATAGGTGAATAAATATAATCTTAAAAAAATTACTCAGAAATCACAATGCCACAGATCCCTCAATGTAGCTCTGTCTCGTCCTACCCCAGCCTATATCCCAAGAAAACCACCTTGGGTGGAAGCAAAAGGAGGAGGTACAGGGGCGCCTGGGTGGCACAGCGGTTAAAGCGTCTGCCTTCGGCTCAGGGCGTGATCCCGGCGTTACGGGATCGAGCCCCACATCAGGCTCCTCCGCTATGAGCCTGCTTCTTCCTCTCCCACTCCCCCTGCTTGTGTTCCCTCTCTCGCTGGCTGTCTCTATCTCTGTCAAATAAATAAATAAAATCTTTAAAAAAAAAAAAAAAGGAGGAGGTACGAAGGCAGCTTGCCACTTCCTGCCCTTTCCTGCACTGGAGCTGTGAAGGAGGTGGAAATCTTCAGGGATACTTGAGCTATGGTTGTGGGGGTCCCATGTTGCCAGCCACATCACTCGGCAGGTGCCAAAGCAGGGTTTCCTTCATATTATTTAAGATATTTCATACAAAGAACTCAAATGTTGATTTAAGCTTTGTGTCAGGTATAACTTATCCCAACTACGACTCATGTGATGCTATATAGCTGCAGAACATTTCCACACACATCACACTATTTAACTGGAGCTACAGTTCCTCAGAATAGGTCATCTTCTTGTCCCCACTTTATGATAGGAAGTCAAGAAGTTAGGAGCCATGAACTGCACACAGACACAGCCTGGACATGGCAGCCTGGCCTCCAGCCCAGGCCTTCTGAGCCCAGGTCTCCTGCTCTTTGTGTTCTCTGTGTTCTGGGGCCCAGCTGTCAGTACTTGGCGCTCAGGGTCCTCCTTAGAAGGACTTAGGAGTCTCCAGGGACTCCTAACTCCCACCTCACAGCCCAGGCTGTCTGATGTTCCCTTTGCTAACCTTACTGTTACAGCAGCTACCTGTAACTCAGCTAAGAAATGCTGCTTTCATGGCCAGACTCATGAACTGGGGAGTAAATCATAACCCTGCAGGACTGATGGAGATAAGAATAGAATTTCCTTTAGAAACCCACTAGCAGCACCCACCATACCTCTATGACCTTTTTTCATTTTTTAAAAGATTTTATTTATTTATTTATTTATTTATTTATTTATTTATTTATTT